>NC_135414.1:31038427-31346761 GCF_051991245.1 Festucalex cinctus
AAGTAGAAAAATTATATTTTTAAAAGGTATTAATTGTACATGAAAAATAACGAAGTTAGCAAATTCTGGACATAATATTAACTTTTGAAAATTGTTTAATGAGTCAAGTATCCCTTATAAATAATAATAAAGAGTAAAGATGGTGGAAGAGCGACCGTTTCAGTCAGACAAAATTGTTGGAATAAACATGGGGGCTAAAGAATAAAGTCGGAAAAAATGAATGGGTGGAAGTCATCGTTTACAAAAAAAGAAAAAAGTCGGAACGAGCAAAAGGTTTGAAATGATTAAGAGATAAAATGATGCAATCTAGTGTTGAAAGTCCATTTTACGAAAAGCTATTTTTAAAAAAAAGGAATCATTTTATGAGAATAAAGACGGAAAAAAATGACTCTTGTACAGCTGGGCAGCGCCTCTGGTGGAGGAAGCCGGTAACGCGGCAATGGAATCAAGGACGGACGGACACAAAGTGGAGTTGATGATGGAGGGAGGACGGAGGAGAAGTTTGAAGGAGGTGAGGAGGACAGAAAACGGAGGATGAATGAGTGTGAAGGTGGAAAGTGACAAATGGAGAAGGCGGGAAGAAAAATGAGGACGACGACGTGAGGCGGAGGACAACGTGCAAACAGACAGACGGAACCTCGTCATCCGTCAGCAGCTCGCTCTCTCTGGACACTTTATTAGGTACACCCTAACCCAGTGATGCCGCTATGAAGATACGCAATAATGGCTGCCGTTTGGAGTAATTACTGGAGTAATCTAACATGTTACGATATCTAATATAGTCGTCTAAATTAAAGTTAATACACAAAGAAAACTGTGGCAAAAAAAGTTGTCAAAATGTACAAAATGTACGGCTGTCAATCGTCACTTTTAAAATCAAGGAATCAGGAAAGTAACTAAGACTTTTAAAATTGAGGAATCAGTAAAGTAACTAAGTCACTTTTAAAATCGATGAATCAGGAAAGTAACTAAGGTACTTTTAAAACAAGTAATCAGTCAAGTAAATTACTTTTAAAATCAAGTAATTAGTAAAGTAACTTCGGTACATTTAAAATCAAATAATCTGTAAAGTAACTAAGTTACCTTTAAAATCGAAAAATCAGTAAAGTAACTAAGTTACTTTTAAAATCGAGGAATCAGGAAAGTAACTAAGGTACTTTTAAAATCAAGTAATTAGTAAAGTCACGAAGGTTCATTTAAAATCAAATAATCTGTATAGTAACTAAGTTACTTTTAAAATCAAGTAATCAGTAAAGTAACTAAGGTACTTTTAAAACAAGTAATCAGTCAAGTAAATTACTTTTAAAATCAAGTAATTAGTAAAGTAACTTCGGTACATTTAAAATCAAATAATCTGTAAAGTAACTAAGTTACCTTTAAAATCGAAAAATCAGTAAAGTAACTAAGTTACTTTTAAAATCGAGGAATCAGGAAAGTAACTAAGGTACTTTTAAAATCAAGTAATTAGTAAAGTAACTTCGGTACATTTAAAATCAAATAATCTGTAAAGTAACTAAGTTACCTTTAAAATCGAAAAATCAGTAAAGTAACTAAGTTACTTTTAAAATCGAGGAATCAGGAAAGTAACTAAGGTACTTTTAAAATCAAGTAATTAGTAAAGTCACGAAGGTTCTTTTAAAATCAAATAATCTGTATAGTAACTAAGTTACTTTTAAAATCAAGTAATCAGTAAAGTAACTAAGGTACTTTTAAAACAAGTAATCAGTCAAGTAAATTACTTTTAAAATCAAGTAATTAGTAAAGTAACTTCGGTACATTTAAAATCAAATAATCTGTAAAGTAACTAAGTTACCTTTAAAATCGAAAAATCAGTAAAGTAACTAAGTTACTTTTAAAATCGAGGAATCAGGAAAGTAACTAAGGTACTTTTAAAATCAAGTAATTAGTAAAGTCACGAAGGTTCATTTAAAATCAAATAATCTGTATAGTAACTAAGTTACTTTTAAAATCAAGTAATCAGTAAAGTAACTGAGTTACTTTACACACAACTAGCCGCACCAAATCCACATTCATCTCAGTTCTCCAAGTCAGAACGATCATTTGGCACAGGACTGCACTGATAGACTGAGAGAGAAAAAATGATTGATTGATTGATTGATTTGACTTGAGTTGCTCAATTGAAAATTGATGAATCGTGTGGCATCTTTCTGGCATTCCAACAGGGAAGAAAAACACAAGAGCGCCCCCTTCAGATGACGACTTAAAGCCCCCCCCCCCTCCGCCGCGCCAACACTCGGGGCGGGTGCCAAGCGGCACAGATGCAAACTCCCGCCTGACCGCAGCCTTGCCAAGGCGGCGCTTGCGAAGCCTCCACACCAGCTGGAGACGCAAACGCCGGGCCAACGCCTTCATTTCCCTGGTAAGCGCGCGCGCACACGCGCACACACGCCGGGCTGCCAGCTCCATTATCACACAGCATTGACACCCGTTCACCATATGCCCGTTGTTGCGCTAGCAACAACATGTCACCTACAGTATAGCATCCGAGTCCACCTTTAGCAGAAACGTATTCAAGTAGCCAATGAAATATCGTTTTCAAGAGGTGTCGCGGCAATTTTGGAGTCACGTGATGCCATTTTTTATTCCATTATTATTTATCGTTCATTGCCGTTGACGGCGAAAGCCGTCAAAGGTCCGTTTTTCCTTGGCTGGCCGTGAATGAATGAAAGTTTGCCCCTGTTTACACAAAAGCAAAGCCGGCTTCGTTCCTCCAACATATCTTGTACCGTCTTGTCATGTGCTGAAGGTTGGATCCCAAAGTGCAGACACAAATAAGGTTTAAACTATTTATTCACATCGAGAGGCATAGAACAAACGTCACTAGATGAGAAACAAAACACACACACACACACACACTTCTCAGACTGCTACTACAGACAGTGAATCGATCTGATTGGTTGTGGCTAAGGACTAAAGATTGACATCACAAAACTCATGACATCACATAGAATAAAACCAGTTAAAACATCACATAGCATTTTTCCAATTGAAACCAGATGATGGTTACATCAGTTCAAAACAGACACTTAACAGGTCATGAACTCAAACTTAACCCTGGCGTGACCCCGGACATGACACGCCTCAAGACATGTGAGCGTCCCAAAAAAAACACACAAAAAACGGCTGTAATGTATATGCCAAGTCTGGAGTGGCGCTGTCGCGCAGCCACGGGGAGTTAACGGAAAGCGTAGAAGAAGAGAAGAAGAAAAAAAAAAAAAAAAAAAAAAAAAAAAAAAGAAGAAGAAGAGTCAACGAAGAAGACGAACCACTGATCTGAATCGCCGGTTTGGAAGCCAAGATGCCGCCATATTGCTCGTCCCAAGAAACGTTTCGCCGCACACGATCGTGTACATTTGCAGTCTTGAAATCAGAGGACATTTGAGACGGTACAAATGCTGCATTCGAGGGTGGTCGGAAGTCGGACTTTTCCGAGTTCAAACCAGGAAGTGTGTACGGGAACTGGGAAATTCCGCTTGCGAATCCAGGAGCTCGCCGACGGACTACGAGTGACGGCACGCTACGGTTTGGAAACACAGACCGTGAATGGTAAAAAACGAGATAACTTTCTTCATTCATAAATATTCGACGTAACTTGACGTAACGCAACATATGTGACAGTATGCCGCTATCTCCCTGCATGAAATTATACCGCAAACTATTGAACTGTATGGAAAGCTTATGAAACTAGACTAAGTGCAATTTCTGCAGAAATTGCGCGGGAATGCTGAAAGCTGAAATGCTTATGAAGTAAATTGAAAGATACATTTTGTGAAAATGACAAAGTTTTAATTGAAGTTGAATGAGAAGTGAATATAAAGAACTCTGGAGCCCGGCCGGTTCCAAAAAAGTGCTCGGTTTCAAGCTCCGAAAACCGCGCCGCCGCCTGTGTGGACAAACGGCCCAAACGGTAATAAACTTGTGCGGATACGCTTGAAACGGGTTTTCGTGTGAGTTCATTTGGCACGCGTGGAAGCCCGCGTTTGGTTTTGTGTGGTCGTGCGATGGAGGACGCGTTGAGGGAAGTCAAGAGTCTGGCGAGGGAACCATGCGGGAGGACGAATGGCAAGGGAACGATACGGCAAGCAGGAATGTTCTCTTGGAAGGTGATCAGTGGCTGAGCTTTCACCTCGGGGCTCTTTAAGTCCTCCTTTGTGGCGCACAAACACACTCGGGGGGGCCAAAGTGGGGGGGCAGGGGCACACTAACCCCTCCCCCCAGTTTTGCATGGATGGTGCGTCCCTGTTGGTGTTTGTTGGGCCTTTGAAGTAAGCGTGAAGCCTCGAGGACCTTTTGGAGCGTCGCTACCAAGTGCGTGCGCGCAGGCAGCCAATCAAAGATGGCTGCCGAAGAAAGGAAGGAATTCTTGACGAGAAGCGGATGGGCGGGGCTATCCAGTCTTTACTCCAGTGGGGGAAAGAAATAATTGCTCGGATTTATGTGTATATATTCAATTCCTTTTGATGCATTTCTTTGAATACATTTAAAACACAAACTTTTTTTTTTTTTTTTTTAAATAAAAATCACGACTATTGTTGGTATAACTTTTTATTTTTAAGAATGAAATAAAAATTTTGAATAGAATTTTTAATGAGGGGGGTAAAAAAACTAAGATGACTTCCTGGAATAACGTTTTTTTATTTCTATTTTTTAAAGAATGAAAAAAAACGAATTGAATTTTGAATTGAATTTTTATTGAAAGGGGAAAAAACTTATGGTGATGGTTGATATGAGGAAAGTAGTAATTTCATGATAGGGGAAACTTGATGACTTAAAATTAATAGTACATGCGTGTCATTTTTTTAAGAATTAAATAATTTTGAATTTGATTTTTAATGGGGGGGGGGGGTAAAAAACTTGTGATATAAAGAATGTAGTAATTTCATAATAGGAGAAACTTCATGACTTAAAGTTAATAGTACACGGGTGTATTTTTTTTAATAAAAAAAACATGACTATTCTTGGATTAACTTTTTATCTATTTTTTTTTAAAGAATTAAATAAAAATTTTGAATTGAATTTTTAATGAGGGGGAAATACTTGTGATATAAAGAAAGTAATAATTTCATAATAGGAGAAACTTCATGATTTAAAGTTAATGGTACACGGGGAAAATATTTTTGTATGAGGATGTTAAAATTTTCAAAAAGTTGAAAACAATGTACAATCATCAAATTGAGAAAAAAAAATTAATTTCACAACAATAATGTCATATTATATATAAAATATATATAAATAGTTAAATAAAAATAAAATAAATAAATACAATTAAAATAGATAAAAAAATATATATAAAAATAATAAAATAGTAATAATTAATACTGTCATAATAAATTTAAGAAATTATACTATGAAAATAATTCAATATTACAAGGATTTTTTTTCCTTCAGAATGAGGTCAAATAGAAGAAGCAATTTTGCATTAGGAAATAACCTGAATTTCACAAGAATTAATAAAAATAAAATAAAATAAATAACGTTCATTTATTGGGATTCAAACTGTAAAATGATCAGAACAAATAAGTCGTGATTGTCACATTTTTGTGTGCGCGTTTTGGTGTCGAACGCGATCCGAGTGGGAAGTTTGGTAATGCGATCGCTTTTCCAGCCTCAACGTTAATGTGCGCAAATCTCATTTTCACACACTCAAAGCCTCTTTTGCACTCCGCGCAGATAAAAGCTTTTTTTTTTCTTCTTCTTCTTTCCGTCACCATTTCAACTCAAATGACCACAACGATGCCATGATGATGTCATTTCCTCATCAGGACGGTTGCACGATTGAACAACAACAACAACAAAGAAACTTTGAGTGCTTCAACAGCTTTAAAAAAGAAAGAAAAAGTGATGACAAAGCCAGCGAAAAAGTTCAGATGTTGCCCACAAAGACTTTGCGAAGCGTCGAATTCCGTCACTTGTGAAGCGTCTTCACATGCAGATGTGTGTGCGCGTGCGCGCGCGCGTACGTGCCAGATCATTAGGCACTCGCTTGAAAGTGGCCGTGCGGCAGCTGAGCCCCGCGACTGAACCGCAGCCCGACCGCAACGGCAGAAACGAGCGACGTCGCCGCCCGGCCCGGCCAGACGCCTTTCAGATGACTCCGCCCACCGGCGTGATGATGTGACAACAGCACGACGGAAGGCGCAAACGCTTTCATCGCGTTTCGCGGCTTTGAACGGCCTCGTTCGCAACACGCGCGCACGCACAGATGGAGATCAACCAAAATCGCTCTTCATCTTCCTCATCTTCCTCCTCCATCGTGTCGTCTCCGTCACATCTTCATTGCGATCAACTTCCCCACCATCATCATCATCATCATCGCAATCTATAACACCAACGTCGTCTTCATCACCGTTTGCATCATAACCGTCTTCATCAAAATCGTCTTCATCATCATCATCACCACCATCATCGTCTATCATCATCTTCATCAGCTCATTAAGAGCCATCATCTTCATCGTTATCACCACGTTCATCGCCATCATCTTCATCGCCATCATCTTCATCGCTGTAACTAACTTCGATAATCATCTTCATCACCATCATCTTCATCGCTGTAACTAACTTCGATAATCATCTTCATCACATCACCTCCATCATCATCTCCATCACCAACTTCATCAGTTTAATAGCCATCATCTTCATCGTTATCACCACGTTCATCGCCATCATCATCATCATCAGTGCCACCACTATCATTTACATCATCTTCATCGCCATCTTCATCATCAGTTTCATCAGCTTAATAGCCATCATCTTCATCGTTATCACCACGTTCATCACCATCGTCTTCATCGCCGTTATCACCATCATCATCATCAGTGCCATCACTATCATTTACATTATTTTCATCACTATCATCTTCATCACACATTTCATCAAAATCATCCTCACATCTTCATCACCGTCATCACCATTTCCATCATCACCGTCATTGTCTTCATCATCATCATCACCATCATCTTCATCATCTTCACCATCACCACCATCTTCATCACTGTTTGCATTTTAACCATCTTCATCAAAATCGACTTTGTCACATCATCATCTTCATCGTTATTACCAGTCATCACCATCATCATCATCATCAGTACCATCACTATCATTTACATGCTCTTCATCTGCCATCATTTTCATCATCACTGTCAATGTCTTTGTCATCATCATCATCACCACCATCATCATCATCATCATTTCTGTCACCATCACCTCCGTCATCTTCATCACCGTCTTCGTCACCTTTAATAAGCGTCATCTTCATTCTTCCCATGTTCATCACCATCATCATCGTCAGTACCATCACCATCATTATGTACATGATCTTCATCAACATCACCTTCATCATCTCCGCCCATCGGGTGGTGAATTGTCTTGTCAACGTTATTGATTGATTATTACTGATTATTGATTGATTTGTCAACGTTATTGATTGGTTGATGTCGTCGCCTAACGAATGAGTTGACGTTTGTCAATAAAGTTTCCCGACTGGAACGTTTTCATTCATCCTCGCGCGTCGCTTTCACGGTTAAAACTAAAAGAAAAAAAAAAAAAATAAGAGTGGCATTGAAAATTCTTGAGAAAGCCGTTGAGATGCAACATCTTCGTTATTCCCAGACGAGCGCGTGCGCGTGTGTCAAGAGCGTTTTGGAGGAAGAGGATGTTTGGTCTGCGCTGCTGGCGTCTAAAAATAAAACGTACACTTCCACGAGGTGAAAGGACGGCCGCGTGCAAACACTGGCAGACGGGGGTCGATCGGGGGGGGGGAGGGGTTAAAGCGTCCAAATAAAAATCTATTGAGCGCAACAATGGTGTTCTAAAAACTTCCAGAGGTGCTTGAACAATATGCGAGGAAGAGCCGGCGTAAATACGTGTGGGAACGAGCAGCGCGTTGGCTCGACATCAAAGGCCTGGACGCCTCTCAGCATTGTCTTCATGTTCGCACTATTGTCTCGCACGCATGCGCGCACACGCACGCCAACTCCACTTCTGCACTGCTAGTGTTAATTCCGAAAAGTACAAAAAAAATCATTTTGTCAACACACATTTTTCACCAGACTAAAACTAGACGAGACTAAAATTGTCATTAACTCTTTGACCGCCAAAAACGTTTAATGACGTACGCTAAAATCCGAATGAATGCCGCCATACACGTTCATTGACGTTTACTAAGTTTCTTTTTTTTTTTTTTTTTTTTTTTCTCTCATTGGGCAGTGCAACGTCTTGGGCAGCACTGACTGCTCAACGGCTTGTGGAATCATATTACTACTACTACTACCACGATTACTACTACGGCTACTACAGCTACTTTGACTAGTACTACTACTACTGCTACTACTACGTTTACTACAGCTGCAGCTACTACTGCTACTACCACAACTACTACTACCACTACGACTACGGCTACTACGGCTAGTTTGACTACTACTACTACTACTACTACTACTACATTTACTACAGCTGCAGCTACTACTACTACTACTACTACGGATACTACTATTACTACGGCTACTACAGCTGCTACTACTACTACGGCAACTACTACTACTACTACTGCTACTACTACTACGTTTACTACAGCTGCAGCTACTACTGCTACTACCACAACTACTACTACCACTATGACTACGGCTACTACGGCTAGTTTGACTACTACTACTACTACTACTACATTTACTACAGCTGCAGCTACTACTACTACTACTACGGATACTACTATTACTACGGCTACTACAGCTGCTACTACTACTACGACGACGACTACTACTACTACTACTGCTACTACTACTACGTTTACTACAGCTGCAGCTACTACTGCTACTACCACAACTACTACTACCACTACGACTACTACAGCTACTTTGACTAGTACTACTACTACTACTACTACTACATTTACTACAGCTGCAGCTACTACTACTACTATGACTACTACTACTACTACTACGACGGATACTACTATTACTACAGCTACTACAGCTACAACTACTACTATGACGACTACTACTACTACTGCTACTACTACGCCGTTTACTACAGCTGCAGCTACTACTGCTACTACCACAACTACTACTACCACTATGACTACGGCTACTACGGCTAGTTTGACTACTACTACTACTACTACTACATTTACTACAGCTGCAGCTACTACTACTACTACTACTATGGATACTACTATTACTACGGCTACTACAGCTGCTACTACTACTACGACGACGACTACTACTACTACTACTGCTACTACTACTACGTTTACTACAGCTGCAGCTACTACTGCTACTACCACAACTACTACTACCACTACGACTACGGCTACTACAGCTACTTTGACTAGTACTACTACTACTACTACTACTACATTTACTACAGCTGCAGCTACTACTACTACTATGACTACTACTACTACTACTACGACGGATACTACTATTACTACAGCTACTACAGCTACTACTACTACTATGACGACTACTACTACTACTGCTACTACTACTACGTTTACTACAGCTGCAGCTACTACTACTACTACTACTACGGATACTACTATTACTACGGCTACTACAGCTGCTACTACTACTACGGCAACTACTACTACTACTACTGCTACTACTACTACGTTTACTACAGCTGCAGCTACTACTGCTACTACCACAACTACTACTACCACTATGACTACGGCTACTACGGCTAGTTTGACTACTACTACTACTACTACTACATTTACTACAGCTGCAGCTACTACTACTACTACTACGGATACTACTATTACTACGGCTACTACAGCTGCTACTACTACTACGACGACGACTACTACTACTACTACTGCTACTACTACTACGTTTACTACAGCTGCAGCTACTACTGCTACTACCACAACTACTACTACCACTACGACTACTACAGCTACTTTGACTAGTACTACTACTACTACTACTACTACATTTACTACAGCTGCAGCTACTACTACTACTATGACTACTACTACTACTACTACGACGGATACTACTATTACTACAGCTACTACAGCTACTACTACTACTATGACGACTACTACTACTACTGCTACTACTACTACGTTTACTACAGCTGCAGCTACTACTACTACTACTACTACGGATACTACTATTACTACGGCTACTACAGCTGCTACTACTACTACGGCAACTACTACTACTACTACTGCTACTACTACTACGTTTACTACAGCTGCAGCTACTACTGCTACTACCACAACTACTACTACCACTATGACTACGGCTACTACGGCTAGTTTGACTACTACTACTACTACTACTACATTTACTACAGCTGCAGCTACTACTACTACTACTACTACGGATACTACTATTACTACGGCTACTACAGCTGCTACTACTACTACGACGACGACTACTACTACTACTACTGCTACTACTACTACGTTTACTACAGCTGCAGCTACTACTGCTACTACCACAACTACTACTACCACTACGACTACTACAGCTACTTTGACTAGTACTACTACTACTACTACTACTACATTTACTACAGCTGCAGCTACTACTACTACTATGACTACTACTACTACTACTACGACGGATACTACTATTACTACAGCTACTACAGCTACTACTACTACTATGACGACTACTACTACTACTGCTACTACTACTACGTTTACTACAGCTGCAGCTACTACTGCTACTACCACAACTACTACTACCACTATGACTACGGCTACTACGGCTAGTTTGACTACTACTACTACTACTACTACATTTACTACAGCTGCAGCTACTACTACTACTACTACTACGGATACTACTATTACTACGGCTACTACAGCTGCTACTACTACTACGACGACGACTACTACTACTACTACTGCTACTACTACTACGTTTACTACAGCTGCAGCTACTACTACTACTACTACTACGGATACTACTATTACTACGGCTACTACAGCTGCTACTACTACTACGGCAACTACTACTACTACTACTGCTACTACTACTACGTTTACTACAGCTGCAGCTACTACTGCTACTACCACAACTACTACTACCACTATGACTACGGCTACTACGGCTAGTTTGACTACTACTACTACTACTACTACATTTACTACAGCTGCAGCTACTACTACTACTACTACGGATACTACTATTACTACGGCTACTACAGCTGCTACTACTACTACGACGACGACTACTACTACTACTACTGCTACTACTACTACGTTTACTACAGCTGCAGCTACTACTGCTACTACCACAACTACTACTACCACTACGACTACTACAGCTACTTTGACTAGTACTACTACTACTACTACTACTACATTTACTACAGCTGCAGCTACTACTACTACTATGACTACTACTACTACTACTACGACGGATACTACTATTACTACAGCTACTACAGCTACTACTACTACTATGACGACTACTACTACTACTGCTACTACTACTACGTTTACTACAGCTGCAGCTACTACTACTACTACTACTACGGATACTACTATTACTACGGCTACTACAGCTGCTACTACTACTACGGCAACTACTACTACTACTACTGCTACTACTACTACGTTTACTACAGCTGCAGCTACTACTGCTACTACCACAACTACTACTACCACTATGACTACGGCTACTACGGCTAGTTTGACTACTACTACTACTACTACTACATTTACTACAGCTGCAGCTACTACTACTACTATGACTACTACTACTACTACTACGACGGATACTACTATTACTACAGCTACTACAGCTACAACTACTACTATGACGACTACTACTACTACTGCTACTACTACGCCGTTTACTACAGCTGCAGCTACTACTGCTACTACCACAACTACTACTACCACTATGACTACGGCTACTACGGCTAGTTTGACTACTACTACTACTACTACTACATTTACTACAGCTGCAGCTACTACTACTACTACTACTATGGATACTACTATTACTACGGCTACTACAGCTGCTACTACTACTACGACGACGACTACTACTACTACTACTGCTACTACTACTACGTTTACTACAGCTGCAGCTACTACTGCTACTACCACAACTACTACTACCACTACGACTACGGCTACTACAGCTACTTTGACTAGTACTACTACTACTACTACTACTACATTTACTACAGCTGCAGCTACTACTACTACTATGACTACTACTACTACTACTACGACGGATACTACTATTACTACAGCTACTACAGCTACTACTACTACTATGACGACTACTACTACTACTGCTACTACTACTACGTTTACTACAGCTGCAGCTACTACTACTACTACTACTACGGATACTACTATTACTACGGCTACTACAGCTGCTACTACTACTACGGCAACTACTACTACTACTACTGCTACTACTACTACGTTTACTACAGCTGCAGCTACTACTGCTACTACCACAACTACTACTACCACTATGACTACGGCTACTACGGCTAGTTTGACTACTACTACTACTACTACTACATTTACTACAGCTGCAGCTACTACTACTACTACTACGGATACTACTATTACTACGGCTACTACAGCTGCTACTACTACTACGACGACGACTACTACTACTACTACTGCTACTACTACTACGTTTACTACAGCTGCAGCTACTACTGCTACTACCACAACTACTACTACCACTACGACTACTACAGCTACTTTGACTAGTACTACTACTACTACTACTACTACATTTACTACAGCTGCAGCTACTACTACTACTATGACTACTACTACTACTACTACGACGGATACTACTATTACTACAGCTACTACAGCTACTACTACTACTATGACGACTACTACTACTACTGCTACTACTACTACGTTTACTACAGCTGCAGCTACTACTACTACTACTACTACGGATACTACTATTACTACGGCTACTACAGCTGCTACTACTACTACGGCAACTACTACTACTACTACTGCTACTACTACTACGTTTACTACAGCTGCAGCTACTACTGCTACTACCACAACTACTACTACCACTATGACTACGGCTACTACGGCTAGTTTGACTACTACTACTACTACTACTACATTTACTACAGCTGCAGCTACTACTACTACTACTACTACGGATACTACTATTACTACGGCTACTACAGCTGCTACTACTACTACGACGACGACTACTACTACTACTACTGCTACTACTACTACGTTTACTACAGCTGCAGCTACTACTGCTACTACCACAACTACTACTACCACTACGACTACTACAGCTACTTTGACTAGTACTACTACTACTACTACTACTACATTTACTACAGCTGCAGCTACTACTACTACTATGACTACTACTACTACTACTACGACGGATACTACTATTACTACAGCTACTACAGCTACTACTACTACTATGACGACTACTACTACTACTGCTACTACTACTACGTTTACTACAGCTGCAGCTACTACTGCTACTACCACAACTACTACTACCACTATGACTACGGCTACTACGGCTAGTTTGACTACTACTACTACTACTACTACATTTACTACAGCTGCAGCTACTACTACTACTACTACTACGGATACTACTATTACTACGGCTACTACAGCTGCTACTACTACTACGACGACGACTACTACTACTACTACTGCTACTACTACTACGTTTACTACAGCTGCAGCTACTACTGCTACTACCACAACTACTACTACCACTACGACTACTACAGCTACTTTGACTAGTACTACTACTACTACTACTACTACATTTACTACAGCTGCAGCTACTACTACTACTATGACTACTACTACTACTACTACGACGGATACTACTATTACTACAGCTACTACAGCTACTACTACTACTATGACGACTACTACTACTACTGCTACTACTACTACGTTTACTACAGCTGCAGCTACTACTGCTACTACCACAACTACTACTACCACTATGACTACGGCTACTACGGCTAGTTTGACTACTACTACTACTACTACTACATTTACTACAGCTGCAGCTACTACTACTACTACTACTACGGATACTACTATTACTACGGCTACTACAGCTGCTACTACTACTACGACGACGACTACTACTACTACTACTGCTACTACTACTACGTTTACTACAGCTGCAGCTACTACTACTACTACTACTACGGATACTACTATTACTACGGCTACTACAGCTGCTACTACTACTACGGCAACTACTACTACTACTACTGCTACTACTACTACGTTTACTACAGCTGCAGCTACTACTGCTACTACCACAACTACTACTACCACTATGACTACGGCTACTACGGCTAGTTTGACTACTACTACTACTACTACTACATTTACTACAGCTGCAGCTACTACTACTACTACTACGGATACTACTATTACTACGGCTACTACAGCTGCTACTACTACTACGACGACGACTACTACTACTACTACTGCTACTACTACTACGTTTACTACAGCTGCAGCTACTACTGCTACTACCACAACTACTACTACCACTACGACTACTACAGCTACTTTGACTAGTACTACTACTACTACTACTACTACATTTACTACAGCTGCAGCTACTACTACTACTACTACTACGGATACTACTATTACTACGGCTACTACAGCTGCTACTACTACTACGACGACGACTACTACTACTACTACTGCTACTACTACTACGTTTACTACAGCTGCAGCTACTACTGCTACTACCACAACTACTACTACCACTACGACTACTACAGCTACTTTGACTAGTACTACTACTACTACTACTACTACATTTACTACAGCTGCAGCTACTACTACTACTATGACTACTACTACTACTACTACGACGGATACTACTATTACTACAGCTACTACAGCTACTACTACTACTATGACGACTACTACTACTACTGCTACTACTACTACGTTTACTACAGCTGCAGCTACTACTGCTACTACCACAACTACTACTACCACTATGACTACGGCTACTACGGCTAGTTTGACTACTACTACTACTACTACTACATTTACTACAGCTGCAGCTACTACTACTACTACTACTACGGATACTACTATTACTACGGCTACTACAGCTGCTACTACTACTACGACGACGACTACTACTACTACTACTGCTACTACTACTACGTTTACTACAGCTGCAGCTACTACTGCTACTACCACAACTACTACTACCACTACGACTACTACAGCTACTTTGACTAGTACTACTACTACTACTACTACTACATTTACTACAGCTGCAGCTACTACTACTACTATGACTACTACTACTACTACTACGACGGATACTACTATTACTACAGCTACTACAGCTACTACTACTACTATGACGACTACTACTACTACTGCTACTACTACTACGTTTACTACAGCTGCAGCTACTACTGCTACTACCACAACTACTACTACCACTATGACTACGGCTACTACGGCTAGTTTGACTACTACTACTACTACTACTACATTTACTACAGCTGCAGCTACTACTACTACTACTACTACGGATACTACTATTACTACGGCTACTACAGCTGCTACTACTACTACGACGACGACTACTACTACTACTACTGCTACTACTACTACGTTTACTACAGCTGCAGCTACTACTACTACTACTACTACGGATACTACTATTACTACGGCTACTACAGCTGCTACTACTACTACGGCAACTACTACTACTACTACTGCTACTACTACTACGTTTACTACAGCTGCAGCTACTACTGCTACTACCACAACTACTACTACCACTATGACTACGGCTACTACGGCTAGTTTGACTACTACTACTACTACTACTACATTTACTACAGCTGCAGCTACTACTACTACTACTACGGATACTACTATTACTACGGCTACTACAGCTGCTACTACTACTACGACGACGACTACTACTACTACTACTGCTACTACTACTACGTTTACTACAGCTGCAGCTACTACTGCTACTACCACAACTACTACTACCACTACGACTACTACAGCTACTTTGACTAGTACTACTACTACTACTACTACTACATTTACTACAGCTGCAGCTACTACTACTACTATGACTACTACTACTACTACTACGACGGATACTACTATTACTACAGCTACTACAGCTACTACTACTACTATGACGACTACTACTACTACTGCTACTACTACTACGTTTACTACAGCTGCAGCTACTACTACTACTACTACTACGGATACTACTATTACTACGGCTACTACAGCTGCTACTACTACTACGGCAACTACTACTACTACTACTGCTACTACTACTACGTTTACTACAGCTGCAGCTACTACTGCTACTACCACAACTACTACTACCACTATGACTACGGCTACTACGGCTAGTTTGACTACTACTACTACTACTACTACATTTACTACAGCTGCAGCTACTACTACTACTACTACTACGGATACTACTATTACTACGGCTACTACAGCTGCTACTACTACTACGACGACGACTACTACTACTACTACTGCTACTACTACTACGTTTACTACAGCTGCAGCTACTACTGCTACTACCACAACTACTACTACCACTACGACTACTACAGCTACTTTGACTAGTACTACTACTACTACTACTACTACATTTACTACAGCTGCAGCTACTACTACTACTATGACTACTACTACTACTACTACGACGGATACTACTATTACTACAGCTACTACAGCTACTACTACTACTATGACGACTACTACTACTACTGCTACTACTACTACGTTTACTACAGCTGCAGCTACTACTGCTACTACCACAACTACTACTACCACTATGACTACGGCTACTACGGCTAGTTTGACTACTACTACTACTACTACTACATTTACTACAGCTGCAGCTACTACTACTACTACTACTACGGATACTACTATTACTACGGCTACTACAGCTGCTACTACTACTACGACGACGACTACTACTACTACTACTGCTACTACTACTACGTTTACTACAGCTGCAGCTACTACTGCTACTACCACAACTACTACTACCACTACGACTACGGCTACTACAGCTACTTTGACTAGTACTACTACTACTACTACTACTACATTTACTACAGCTGCAGCTACTACTACTACTATGACTACTACTACTACTACTACGACGGATACTACTATTACTACAGCTACTACAGCTACTACTACTACTATGACGACTACTACTACTACTGCTACTACTACTACGTTTACTACAGCTGCAGCTACTACTGCTACTACCACAACTACTACTACCACTATGACTACGGCTACTACGGCTAGTTTGACTACTACTACTACTACTACTACATTTACTACAGCTGCAGCTACTACTACTACTACTACTACGGATACTACTATTACTACGGCTACTACAGCTGCTACTACTACTACGACGACGACTACTACTACTACTACTGCTACTACTACTACGTTTACTACAGCTGCAGCTACTACTGCTACTACCACAACTACTACTACCACTACGACTACGGCTACTACAGCTACTTTGACTAGTACTACTACTACTACTACTACTACATTTACTACAGCTGCAGCTACTACTACTACTATGACTACTACTACTACTACTACGACGGATACTACTATTACTACAGCTACTACTACTACTATGACGACTACTACTACTACTGCTACTACTACTACGTTTACTACAGCTGCAGCTACTACTGCTACTACCACAACTACTACTACCACTATGACTACGGCTACTACGGCTAGTTTGACTACTACTACTACTACTACTACATTTACTACAGCTGCAGCTACTACTACTACTACTACTACGGATACTACTATTACTACGGCTACTACAGCTGCTACTACTACTACGACGACGACTACTACTACTACTACTGCTACTACTACTACGTTTACTACAGCTGCAGCTACTACTGCTACTACCACAACTACTACTACCACTACGACTACGGCTACTACAGCTACTTTGACTAGTACTACTACTACTACTACTACTACATTTACTACAGCTGCAGCTACTACTACTACTACTACTACGGATACTACTATTACTACGGCTACTACAGCTGCTACTACTACTACGACGACGACTACTACTACTACTACTGCTACTACTACTACGTTTACTACAGCTGCAGCTACTACTGCTACTACCACAACTACTACTACCACTACGACTACGGCTACTACAGCTACTTTGACTAGTACTACTACTACTACTACTAGTACATTTACTACAGCTGCAGCTACTACTACTACTATGACTACTACTACTACTACTACGATGGATACTACTATTACTACAGCTACTACAGCTACTACTACTACTATGACGACTACTACTACTACTGCTACTACTACTACGTTTACTACAGCTGCAGCTACTACTACTACTACGACGACGACTTCCACTACTACTTCTACGTTTATGACAACTGCAACTACTACTATGACTACTACTAGGACTATGGCTACTACAGCTACTACTACTACTACTACTACAGCTACTAAAACTACTACGGCTACTACTACGTTTACTACAGCTGCTACTACGACTATGGCTACTACGGCTACTATGACTAGTACTACTACTACTATTAGTAATCATCATCATCATCTTCATCATCATCATCATCATCATCATCATCATCATCATCCATCCTGACAATCTGAAAGTGTTGAAGTTGTCCAAATGTGAAGCGCTCAAAAGTGTGACGCATGCATGGAACAGTCGCAGCAATAAAGCGCAACATAATCACAATTCATAATTATATAAGTATAATAATGAAGCAATAATCATGGCATTGGAGGTGTTGCGGCAATAAAAGTGCAGATTTATGACAAATGTTTCCCGCCGCTTCCAAATTAATTATTGATCCATCAAAAAAAAAAAAAAAAAAAAGAGAGAGAAAACTGCAGAGCAGCAATATCAGCAACCATCGCGCGCGTCCAATCACTTTTAGCACAACGATTCATTACGCGCGTATTGACAACTAAACATCGAAGAAGAACACAATGGGGGGGTAAGTCTGCTTTTTTTTTTTTTTTTTTTTGAATGTGTAGTGAGAATACAGAACGTCAGAAAAGCACTTGAGGCGGACGGGATCATAAAACGTCAACACAGCGCGCAAGCTAGCATGGACGCGATCATGAAGTCATGTGACAGAAAAACGAACGGCTTCACTCGTGAAATGATTGACAAACCAACAGCGATACGATTAGCGGATGTGTTAGCCGCAACATTAGCGTGGACTTGTGACATCACACGTGGGCAGCGTTTCATCCAACTCAACGAAAATGAGGAGGTCGTACTCGTACATGAGGAAGTTGCACAATTGTGAACGTGCACGCGGCCTACTGGGAAAAACTTGAAAACAAAAACGTTGTCCATGTTTTAAGATATTCACGGGCAGCTTTTGGGACGCGGTGAATTGGAGGCGGTAAATATTTGCTAGACGGACGGGGGGAATTCCGAGCGCGCCGGGAGGGACGCTTTTTTTTTGAATACGGAATTGCTAATTAGCACGTTTAGCTAAACGATTACAATGAGCGCTCATGGCCCAAATGACACAGGGGAGACCAAATGCGTGCGTGCGTGCGTTCTAATCGATTCCTCAGTTGATGATTGACAGCTGGACTAACCAGGACACTCCGACGAAACTCCATTCATTGATCGCAACTCAACTTCTTGAAAATATTGTACTTTTTATTTATTTTTTAAAGTTTTTTTTTTTTTTACAGAAATAAGACTTTTCTTCAGAAACATTTGATTAAAAATATTTTTTCAGCACAAAAATGTACAACTTTGGAACGCTTGCAGCAGTGAAAAGTGAATATTTTTGTCCAGAGTGAATTTGATAACTTCATTATTTTTCATGTACAATGAATACCTTTAAAAAGTAATTTTTCTACTTGCCGTCGACTGATGATGACATCACCTGTGCTGAGGAAGTTGGTCACGGCCAATTATGGCTCACCTGTTTTCTGGGTTTGGTCAGTAAACTGAGCCATGATTGGTCGTCACCTACTTCCTCAGCACAGGTGATGTCATCATCAGTTGACAGCAAGTAGAAAAAAAAAAATACTTTTGAAAGTTATGAACTGTATAAGAATAATAATGACGTTATCAAATTAATTCTGAATTTTGTTCAATGAGTCAAATGTTCCTTGAAATGACTGAAATAATTTTTGACCTTCAGAGAAAAGAATATCTAACTTTTTTTTTTTTTTTTAATTGTGAAAACATATTCTGCCGACGTTTTCTAAAAATTTATCTTTTCAGTGATGAAAAGACAATGACAAAAATGGCTTTTCAAAAATATGAGACTTTACAAAATATACAACTTTGGAAAAATGTATTTTCAAAGAGAGAACGTTCGGGGAACGACTTTTGTAGAAATGTGCGTCTTTTTGGAGAAAACGCACTTTTTTTTTTCTTGAAAATACAGATTTTTTTTTTTTTTCCCAGACATACGACTTTTTTTTTTTGGGGGCATAAATAAATCACTTTTTCGGAAATGTACAACTCTCAGAAATATACGACTGTGATATGTACTGTAAAACAACCCCCCTCTAAATAGACAACCTTGTTTGTGAATGGCGGACATTTTTCTTGAAAATGTCCAACACAAACAGAAGAAGAGAAGAAATTTGAGATTGTGAGCGAGTTCAGTCAAGTTTGCAAAGTTGCTTTCTTGGACTTTTCCGACAGTTGTTTCTCACACGCCCTCTGGCTGAGCGAGTCCCTCCGACCCCCCCCAAAAGAACTCCTAACCTGTTAACCTGCTGCTAACCTGTCGGCCCGCCTTCATTTAACCTCGCCGCTGCTAATTTGGCAGCAGCAACCTCGTGTTTGCGTGTTTGTGTGTCAGGAAAACGTGCGCCAACTAATGAAAAGTTCTGGCTCTCTCAACATAAACATATTAACTCATTTGCTCCCAATAAGGTGTAAATATGTTTTTTTTTTACGTTTTAAGTGTCCCAAAGACGTATTTATACGTTTTTTTTGTTTTTTTTTAATGCTAGAGCATACAGAAGGCTTTGATGCAGCCTCTCAACTGCAAAGAACGGTTGCAGAAATGGTAGTTATTACACAAACGGCCAGCAGGTGGCAGCAGAGCAAAGGAGATCAACCAGGGCCATCTAGAAAAAAAAGCTCAATTACTTACAATTTGAAATAGATTTGTGAAAAGTGATGAAACTTAGCTCTCTTCTAACGCTAATTACTGCAAAACGGAAATTTTTGAAGATTTTTTGTGTGCGTAATCATCCCCGCATATGTCCAAATGTTTGTGTGTGCGCGCACGCACATTGTGGGCTCACATTGAGCCGAAGTGCCGTCGGGGTCAAGGAAAAAAAAAGTCTAAATTTATTTGCATCGTCCGTCTTGACGCAACATCTGGACGTCTAATGACTTTGTCCCGACGACACGTACGCGTCCAATCAGGAAGCACTCCATCACGCCCGGGCGACGCCCTACTTTCTCCACACACGCGCGCACACGCACACACGCACTGAAGTGAGGCCTGACATGTCAGCTCGTCTTTTTGGCAGCGACTTCCCCAAAATGTTTTCCCCGCTTAAGAAGAGGATTTAGCATGTAAACAAGATTCATCATCATCATCATCATCATGATGACCTTTGGCCTTGGCGAAGGTCTGCTGCTGCAACTTCTTTCAAAATGGGAAAATGGCCCCGATTTGCGTGCGCGTTGTGACGGCAAAGTTATTATTGCCTGGGCAGCGTTTTGAATCGAGCCGAGTCAACAATTTAACCGACTGCTCAAACAATGAACTCATCGATACGGCAATAAAATAAGAAAATAAATGACAATGCAACTCTCGGGAGGAGGAACTAATTCACCGCAATCAATTATGCTAAACTTTGTATTTATTTATTTTAATTCACAACACTTTTTTTTTTTTTTTTGCAATCAATTATGCAAAAAGAATGTAAAGTCAATCGAGTCTCTTATGTGCTTTTTTTTTTCCCACACTCGATATGTTGTGTTCAAATAAATTTTGTTTTATGTTTCCTCAACAGCTCTCTCTTTTTTACAATATTGTGATCTTTTTTAAATATCGCCAATGCTCCCACAATATCGTGATAATATCGTATCGTGATGTTTGGATATGGTTACATCCCTAATGGTCGCAAGTGGGACTTTTCCCAGTTCAAACCAGGAAGTGCGTACGGGAACGCCCCCTTGAACTGGGAAATTACACTTGTGAAGTCGGGGAAAAAAAAAAATAAAAAAAAGGACCCCGACTTCGCCGACGGACTGCAAAGTGACGTCACTCGACAAACACGATTTCCTTGAGTATGAAACTCGATAGCTTTCTTCATTCCTAAGCATTCAACACAACTCCACGTCACGCAACGTACGTGACAGGATGTCGTTATCTCCCTGCATGAAATCATACGGTCAACTAGCGAACTATATGGAATGCTTATGAAATTAGATCAAAAACAATAAAAGAAGCAAAATTGCGAGAAGTTTGCTGGGGGTCAAAATGAGTTTTAAGCACCAAAATAAAAAACAATTTAGCACTATCCGCCATTTTGGCTGTTGACTTTGGCCTCAAACGCTTTCAGGTCGGAACTTGTGAAAAACCAACTCGGTTATATTCGACTTCCGACCATCTTACAATGCAGCATTAATCTTTACTCCAACAGACCAAAAACGATATATTTGGTCTCTATTTTCTTTTTTTTTTCTTTTTTGAAGTGACAGAAAACATATGAACAATTAACAAAGCTTGTCAATACAGCAATAAGGAACAAAAAAAAATCTATACAATCATCAGACAATCCAGTTCAATTGCATAAAAAGACTAAATTACACATTTTTACACTGAAATAAAAAAAAAAAAGAAAGAAAACAAATGGACAGACTTCAATTAGACAAACTAGATCATATTTTCAAAATATTTTGGCCTTTCTTATTATTTACAAGTTTAAATATCTTTGGTCTCTTGGAGAAAAGCAAACAGTAGGAGGGGCATAAGCAAACAGTAGGAGGGGCATAGCTCAGGTGGGAGTGTCTCCAAGCTGAAGGTCGAGTTCGAACCTTAACCCTTGACTTTTATTTTATTTATTGATTTTTTCAATTTTTTTAATTTTACTCCCTAGTGTAAAACTTCGTTTCCTATTAAACAAATAGATTAAAAAATAGAGTGCCTTTCCTTACAGGGTTCTTCTGTGCCCTGCCAAGTTGTGGTTTGGGTGTGCCTGTGGGTACGATTACGGGGATATGAGGGTCATGGGGTGGCTTTCTCTTTTTATGATATTATGGACATTTGAATTGTTCATCACTTTGAGTTGCATTTGAATGTATGAAAGCTAAATAAAGTTGGATTGAGTCAAAATGGACTCACGACAGAATTTACATTATCATTAATATAATCCCAAAGTCGAAAAACCTGAGGAAAAACACTTTTACTAAAAACCAATAACCACAGGAAGTCAGCAAAACCATATAAATCGCCACGGTGTAAATATTTATTGCAGCCATCAAACTTTCAATCAGACAAAAAGACGAGAAAAAAGTGAGTCAGCCTCCGTCGAGTTGCCAAATCCAAAAAGGTTTGTCGTGTTGCGGCTGAATGCAAACGAGCTCAAGTGCTTTTCGTCGCCTCGTCAAAAGACACGCACGCACGCACGTCGGCCATCGTTCACGTGCATCAAGTCCAAAACGTGAGCGCCTCCATCTCGCCATCTTTGCCTCCCTCCCTCAGTCACTCGCCCTCCCGCCCGCTATCTCGCCGCGCGTCCAATCACACGGCAGTCAGTCCCTCTCAATAAAACAAATTAACTGATTAGACGTTTTAATCTCACTTGTCTTTGACCTTGTAGAATATATTAGTGTCGGAGAGCGCCAGGCAGGCAGGCAGCTGCTTTGCTTCAATTGGACTTTTTTTTTTTTTTTTTTTAATACAGGCACAGACAGGGCCAGCTAACAGGTTGAGGAGATTTGAAATAATAACAATTTATTATAACAATAAAAATAATTTATTATAATATTACAGCATTATATTACAAATGTAATTATTATTATTATTTAATATAATTATTTTTTTGCTTCCATTTGTTTTTTTTTGTTTTTCTGTTTTATTTTTTATTTTTTATTTATTTATTTATTTTTAAATACAGGCACAGCCGGGGCCAGCTAACAGGATGAGAAGGGTTGAAATAATAAAATAATTTATTTTAATAAAACAAATATTTTATTATAACATTATTACATAATTATTATTATATTATTTTTATATAGTATTATTTGATATTATTTTTTTGCATTATTTGATTTTTTATTTTATTTTTTTAATACAGGGACAGCTGGGGCCAGCTAACAGGTTGAGGAGGAATGAAATAAAAAAAAAATATATTATAATACAAATAATTTATTAGAATACTGCATTATTATTATTATATTTATATTATTTAATATTCTAATTATTTTTTTGCTTCCATTTGATTTTATTTATTTTTTTATTTAAATACAGGCACAGCCAGGGCCAGCTAACAGGTCGAGGAGGCTTGAAAGACGGTTGGGAAAACTTTTGTCCTTGAGACGGAATTTGACGACGAGTGGACATGTGTGACAGTTCAGAGATTTAAAAATAGACTTAAAAAAATAAATAAATAATAATAATAGAAAGGTGTCTAGCAGTAATATATTTGTGCTTTATGTAAAATAGCTTCGTATAACAATTCTCATTCAGATTAAATAATTTGACTATAATTTTGCCAATTATTGGATCAAATATTTCTCATTGAGAAAAATCGTGAGTCGCGTCTTGTGGAGACATGCACGCACCTAATTCATGCTCATTCTTATATTTCTTTCCAATTAATGTAATAACGCTTAAAAAAAAAAAAAAAGCCCCCAGCATTACATTGTCTCACAATTAGCGCTGAAGCTGACGGAGACGGTTTCCATGACGACGACCAGCCCCCAAGTCATATACAATCATATCTCCTGTTGTATATTATTTTTGATTGCATAAAGGTCAAACCTCGACAGCCTCATAAGTCAGTCGGCTCTTTCACGCTGACATGATCACAAAAAGATTTTTGGATTTTTTTTCCTCACGATGAATGCCGTCAACCCAGATTCGAACCGCGACCTCACAGCTGTGGGCCGGATTTCTTCTTAACCACTCACCACCTGGCAATCTTATTCTACTGAAAAATAATCATAATAATAATTAGTGGAAAAATAATGACATATGAATGCTATGCTTTTGGGTGTTAAAGGCATCAAAAGATTGACAAAAAGAATTTCATGTCACAAGCTGAGACACAAAAAAGAAATTGAACATAACTTTCACTTTTGGTCTTTATCTTTCATTTCTGACAGTTTGTTTGTTTGTTTGTACTTTGTCCATTTTGCCATTTCTCTTTCTTGGCATTTGGGAGCGCAAGTCCCAAAAGGCCCGTTTGTGCTAAACAAGGAGCAACAGCACCCCCTGCTGGTATTAATATGGTACTGAACTAGGGCTTCTCACACACACACACACAATCATTATCCACAGATAGATTCCATACGGAAAAGCATTTGTTCAATATCCTGCCTAGGCATGGAAGTATATCGGAAATATGGATTCATAAACACGGTATTTTTATTGCCATCAAAACATTCATTCATTCACATCCATTTGTATAGCGCAATGTTGAAATGTTTGAAGCGGAAAAGTGCACAATGAATATTTTGATGGTAATATAGCAATTCAGATTCGAATAGTGCAGATATGTTTCCATGAAAATTAAAGCTTTTTTTTTTTTTTTTTTTTTTTTTGACAACAGTCCTGTTTAAGGATGAAGTCCTATTAAAGGGACACTTTACTTATTGATCCATTTTTAGCAGCAAAAAGTTGCTACTTTTTCAATAATTAATTTGGTGACGTGATTATTTTTTTATGTACATTTAATAACTTTTAAACCATTGTTAAAATGAATCGAACGCCGGCATGTTTGTTACACGTGACTAAATAACCCGGATGTTTACGTCACTAGTGTGTAAACGCTACACTATGGAAGCACTATGCAACGCAGCCGTGCATCTAGCGTCAAACCCGGAAGGATTAAACCTTATCGCTTCGAGCCAACACGACAAAATAACACTACCGAAGGAAAGTCTGCCTTGGATGTGAAAGTTGTGGCGCCAGATGGTCTTTTCGGGCACAAAATAAACTTTGACGAACGAGTGAATCAGGCGGGGGGTGAGTGGTGCTCGTGCGGGAGCTGCAGGAATGGACAATCCGCTAATGAATGTGTGCTGTCTGGAAATGAAAGAACTCGAGGATCGGTTCCTTGCGGACAATCTCAACTGCATCCTGGAACATCAGACATTCAACATGGCAATACTAAATAGACATTCTCAGGATAGCTTTGGTTGCGATGAAAGATGTGAAGAAGAAAAGTCTTGGAGGAGCAAATATCCAACAGGTAAAGTGACACACAGTACGAGCAATGCAAAACGTGTGGAACTGACGAAATATTTCAGGAAAAAGAAAAAATAGTCAAATTAAATGTATCGTCGTTACAGCACCCAACCTCCCCTAGCTGTTTTTTTTTTTCTTTTTTGCGTAGCGTCCCACTGCGGTCAGGCCAGCCGCCACTCGAAAAGACGAAGTCAAGCCAGCCGCCCCAACGATTGTTAATACTGTGCATTACGGTAACGTGCCGACGTGCCCCTGCGTTGGCCACCTTCAAATGAATTATGAAATAAAACAGTCCGTGCAGTATAATAACCAATGCCCCCCCACCCCCGAAACATGCCTACCTTTCGCTTTAAATTTGCTTCGCTTCTCCGAGATCTTTCAGTGGCCGTAGTAAGACCTCGATTTGTGCCGGCTGTTGTGAGAGTGAAGGCTCCGTGTTGCTAGCAGTTGCGGCTCCTCCATCGGCTTGATTATTTCCCACGTCTGGTTCTTTAAAGATACTCGGTACTGCGTTGGGCTTTAGTATTAGGCGTGTGGCGTACCCCATCTCAAATTGTAACATATATTCGAAGTCCTCATGCCTGAAATGTTCGCTGCGCGCACGCCTGCTTTGTCCTTCGGGAGGTTGACAGCAAATAGCAAACAAACCATTGTCTACTCAAGTAGCTTTTTTTTTTTTTTTTTTTTTTTTTTTGGGGGGGGGGGGGGTCTCGCGGGTTTTTCCTTGCCGACGCCTTGCAAAATTTTGCAATACAGTAAGGCATAACTGACGTTTGTGTCTTCCTCGTTGTTATGTCTGCGTGAACTACTGTTCCCCAAGCGAGTATACACACTAGTGACGTCACCACTTGGGGGCGTTGCAACACGGAAGTACTTCTATGTTGAAAAAAGTTAAATAAATCAATATAGGAGTGTATTCTTCAGCTCTTATGCATGTTTCGTAGCTATACTAACTATTTACTGCCAATCAAGCCATACATGTAAAATTAAAGGAGCCTTCCTTTAATATAAGGGGAAAAAAAAACATTTATATATTTTTTTATTTTATTTTAAGTAGTTTTTCAGGAATCACTTATATTTTACAAAGGGAAAAAATATTGTTTGAGAAAGCATTTTTCTTCCCAAAAAAAAAATCAAAAAATCAAAAAACAAAATCATCCAAAAAAAAAACAAGGAAAAAAAGTGTCTCTTTTCCAAGAAGCTCACAATCTTACATATATTACGATATTTGTAGCCACTATAACGACTCCATTGTTCATTACTTATTGAGCAATTACTTGGCAGGCCACTAGGGGGAGTGCCTCATCAGAGTGGCGGGGAAATGGACGCAAGTCTCATCAGCTCAGTTTTATTATTATTATTATATTTATTTTTTATTATATATATATATATTTCTATTATATTTTGTATTGTTTTTGTTATATTATAAATTATTTTATTTATGTATTATTACTTATTTTACATTATTATTATTATTATTATTATTATTATTATTATTTTAGGATTATTTTTAGCGTCAATTATCATGGATTTATTACCTGACCAATATATATCGATAATCGTGGTATCGTCATATCGTATCGTAAGGTTCCCACCCCTAGCTATTATTGATATCAATATCATGTTCCATAGGAAATCTATACTGTTAGTAGCATACCATTTGTGGCAAAAATCTAAAAATGGTTTGCACCCCTAATCGACAGTAACACTAAATGACGATGTCAATAATTTGTATCAGCCCTTATCAATACTGATACCGATATTCCGATTTTTCTCAACCCCCAATGGATACCGACATTTTCAGCAATAACGCAAACTCCACCATAACTTTATTCCTCCACTAACGTTCGTGTCGATTATCAATATTTTGTCCCGCCCCCCCAAATCGATTGTGAATTTTGAGGATGAGGAAGCTGGCCGGCGGGGGCGCGCGCACGGAATTGATGAGAGACTTTGTCAAAGTTGAACTTGATCCTTTTGTCTTTGCGAGAATATCAAATATTCATCGGGCATAATCGTGAGCGGGGAAATCAAGCCCATTGAATTATTAATAGCGTGTGCGTATTCAAGGCATCGCTTGTAAATATTTCCTGACACTTGCCACTCCGATCCCAGCGTGACTAACTCATCAACACTGACGCAACGCGGTACTCATAACCTACATTTCGCACAACAAACTACTACATTTTTTTTTTATTAGGAGTATTAGCTTGAGTATTATTGCTACATTTTAACATTTCGCATTTCCACCTCACTTTCAAATGTCAGCAATAAATTAAGAAATGTACTCATGAAATATACACTTGCAAGTTAACCGAAAATGAGCTAGTAGCATAGCATTCAACAACATGAATGGCCGACTACCTTATCGATAGTGTAGGAGTAGCATAGCACAACAATCGCAAAACACGCTAGCACTTTCAACCACATTACCGAGCTAATCGTGGTAGCATAGCTAAATGGTCGCAGAGCTTTAACCCGTAGAATAGTGTTAGCAGTGCGGAACGCACTATAAACTTCAATAATGCGCTAGCAGCAAGTCACTAGCAACTGCTGGTGACATAGCGATAGCATTTCCGCTAGCTGTCGTTAGAATAACGTTAGCTGGTAGCACAGAAGCAGTATTGCAAATCACATTAGCAAGTTCGCCGGAAATGAGCTAGTACCATAGCACAAGTATTTCACAGCAAACTCGACAACATAAATGGCCGAATAGCTTATCGCTAGTGTAGCAGTAGCATAGCGAAACAATCGTAAAACACGCTAGTACTTTCAACCACATTACGGAGCTAATAGGGGTAGCATAGATTCAGTTTCAACTGCTTACATAGCCTTAAATCGTAGGATAGTTTTAGCATTGTGGAACGCACTATTAACTTCAATAACAATGCACTAGTAGCAAGTCACTAGTACTGCTGGGGGAACTGCACTAGCATTTCCGCTAGCAATCGTTAGAATAACATTCGCTGGTAGCACAGATTGAAGCAGTACTGCAAATCACACTAGCAAGTTCACCGAAAATGAACTAGTAGCATAGCCCAAGTATTTCAGAACAAACTAGTTCAACAACATGAATGGCCGAATAGCTTATCGCTAGTGTAGCAGTGGCATAGCACACGGTGGCAGAACACACGAGCAATTTCAACCACATTGAAAAGCTAATAGAAGTATCACACTTGCAAATCACTAGCTAGTAGCATAGCTCTAGTATCGCATAACAAACTACTTAGTTCAATGAGCTAGTGGCATAGCTTTAGTATCAACTGATCGCAAAGCATTAAAACTCGTAGAACAGTGTTAGCATTGCAGAAGGCACTACTGACTTCAACAACCGCCATAGCGTTAGCATTTCTGCTAGCAGTCGTTAGAACAACGTTAGCTGGTAGCACAGAAGCAGGACTGAAAATCACATGAGCAAGTTCAACGACAACGAATTAACTAGCTAGTAGGCTAGAAGGTATACTGAAAAACACACGAGCAAGTACAAAGACGTCATCGCGCTTGTAGCATCGCACGGTATCGCTAGTAGCATAGCCAGCGGAATCGTCGTTAGCTAGTAGGCTAGGAAAGTATTGCAAAATACTAGCGAGTCCAATGTCAAAGGAGCTCGTGTTGAATTAGGGCAACACCATATTGGGAAAATAAAAATCATAAATTTATTTAAAAAATTCTTAACCGGTGAAAACAGCACAATTATTTCTCTTTTTCCTCACACACTTCTTTGTTTTGACAATTTAAAAATAGCTTCAGTGAAAAACTGCTCAGTACAGCACGGAGGTATAATGAGGTCTAGCAGTATTTAAAGGTACTAGTAGTATACTAGTAGTCCATAGACCCATTTGAATTGTTTTCCTGCCCGTTTTTAACCAACTGCCAGTCACAAAACAACATTTGGCCTCTCGCGTGTTCGTGCGCGCTTCCCAGGAAGGCCGATCAATAAACAAGTCATAACCACATCTGAATCCATATTTACATCCAAGGACAGGAGGAGGCGGGGCTTCATCTCCTTCAAGTCACGTCATTTCGACGCCACGCGGGGGGGGGGGGAATACTGCAGACGTTACGGAGAACCAAAATGGCGGATGAAGATGCTAACGATGTTAGCATTGTTAGCATGGGGCAGGATAGTAATACAGTAAATGTGGTCGGTCACCATGTTGAAACGTTGGCGCCGTTTCACGCAATGTCGAAAATTATGGATCCGGGATGTGCGCGTGTCGTCCGTCCTCGCTAATACATAAATGTGTGTGCGTGCGCGCGCGTTGGGGATGTGGCAGGCAGGCGCTGATCCCAGACATCATTAAGCACGCCGCTCAATTGCCATCTCCAGCGCCATGGCAACAGGCTGAGTGAGGAGAGCACACCAAAAACAATAAGAGGCTGCTCGGGGGTAATTGGGGGCTTCGACAAATCGCCAATGATCGATGTGCGTGCGTGCGTGCGTGCGTTTTATTTCTTTCATTGTTTATTTATTTTTGTTCCAATGGCACTTTGCTTGCGTCTTTGAAGAGTCGCAAGTAGGGGTGGGAAACCTCTGGCTACCTCACGATACCAAACCGGGCGATACAAGGCTCACGATAACGATTCGCTCACGATATGACGACACCAGGATTACCGATATGTTGCTCAGGTAGTAAATCCGCGATAATCTGCAATAAAACTAATCATAAAATAATATTAAGAATACATTTAAAAAAAATCAAATATCAATAAATAATAAAAAAATAAATAATAAATTTAAAAATTCATAAAATTATAACAAAAATAATCTAAATACATATTACATCATTTATATTTAAAAATATACATAAAATAATGCAAATAAAAATGAATATAATAATAATAATAATAATAATAAATAAGCTCATCAGTCTTCTTCGCCATAAGACTTGCGTCCATTTCCCCGTCACGCTTATGAGGCGCTCCCCCTAGAGGCCCGCCAAGTAATTGCTCAATAAGTCATCAACAATGGAGCTGTTGTCGTGGCTGCATATGAACTACGAATATCGCAATACTTGCATAGGCGCATCCATAATCTATCGGGAGACAAAGTATCGTGATTTATCGCGATTTCGTCACACTCCGAGTTGTAAGACATATAATGACATTAAACTTCTATGAGAATAAAGCCAAATTGTTACTGTAGTGTTTTTTCAGAAAATCTCATAAATTTGAATTTATCTTACGACTCATCAAACATGCCTATTGTCATTTACATGTTTTTTTTCTGGATAAAAGCAGCAATCTTATAAGACAGTTTATTCTTCATTTCGTTGAAAACGTCTTTAATCTCATTAAAATATTTAAAAATATTTTTTTAAGAAATAACGTGCATCCATCCAGATTGAATCATAATCTTAAGAATAAAGTTGTTCATGAAAAAAAAAAAAATTGTCAGAATTTACTCATGACTAACTTATTTCAAGACAAGTCATGATCATTTAAATAAAATGCCAATAAATCATAAAAAATATAATTTAAAAAAAATTACAAAAAAGTTTGAATCTTGAGAAAAGTCCAAAAAAAAAGTCATTAATGCCGAAAAAGACGTAATCTATCACAATCTCTGGTTTAAAAAAAAAAAAAATTAAAAATCATGTATTGAAAAAAGTCTCACTTACTCATGACCAACTTCTTATTTTCAAGACAAGTCATTAATTTAAATAAAATGCCAATAACGCATAAAAAAATGTAATTAAAAAAAAAAAAGTTTCAATCTTGACAATAAAGTCATTAATGGTGAAGAAGACCTAATCTATCACAATCTCTGGTTTTGGTCCAAGAAAAAAAAAAAAAAAAAAGTTGCAAACTTACAAGAATAAAGCTTAAAAACAACCTTGTGTTTTCTGCAGCATTGTCAACGAAATCCTTCCTTGATTTATTATCTAAAGTTCTATTCTTTTCACTTGTTGTGAAAAACGGAGTCAGCAGCATTGCTAAACGGTGCCGCGAACGCACTGCTTTTGACAAAGACGGTTCCCCAAGTTGCACAAAAGAGCGCCGAGGTGCTAATCGATGCCTTGAAAGCAATCTGGGTCCGCAAATCTTTTTTGCCCGCGACGAGCGCGTCAGGACGTTTGAGGCGAAGGCGACCCGAACGACTTCAACGCTCCCCCGCCTCCGCGTCAATAAGGATTACACCCGGCTGCCTTTTATCTCGACGAACACGCTCGCTTCTTTTCCCGCGCGGGGGACAATCCACGTCTGTCTGTCTGTCTGTCTACCGTCGGGCTGAATCAGAAAAAATAAAAAAATAAAAAATAGAAAATAAAAACAGGAATTCCATAAATGCATCCCAATCCCAAAAGATCCAATCTGCTGTTTTCTACCGGAGCTGAGCAAGGCAAATCTTTGGCTGTCAACAACACACGACGCACCTTTTGTTCACACCTTCAAGTACATCACAAACGCGCACGCACTGTATGCAAAGCAGCACACAAAAGAGAAAACAATTGCATACAAAAAAAAAAAAAAAAAGATGAGCGCCTAGGAATAAGGGAAAAAAAAAAAAAGAAAAAAAAAGTGAAACGGCAGTCAGCACATTCCCATCAAGTCACGTCATCGGAAAAGGGCTTTATAAAAAAAAATTAATAATCAAAAGTTTAAGATTTAAAAAAAAAGGGGAAAAAAAAACATTTGGCGATGAGAATAAAAATTTTCTCAAGAAAAAAATTTAGAAAAAAAAAAGATAAAATCTTATGAGATTAACTCATTCATATTTGGTCAAGAAGACACCCCACAAAAAAAAAAAAAAAAAAAATTACATGAAAAGTATAATGATTCTAGAGAATAAAAGACATACAGTTCCAAAAACTAATACCGCGATAATTGAGAAAAAAAATAAATAAAAAAATTCCCGTTAATTTGAGATATTTTTTCATTAATATTCATTTTTTCCATTAAAAGTATGATTTTTTTTAATTACATTTTCAGAGAAATTATTTTCTAAATGACTGACACATTTATAAATACTTCATGATCACTGCTGTATACTTTGTTAATGATTGTTGTACGCACATAGGAAAAGAAAAGTCTGTCTGCAATGCACTCAGTGGCCAATAGAGGGAGACAGAGTCGCTCTTCTGCAGACAACTACCAATTCGAAGATTTAGTTATTAATATTGTTGAGGCTAGACAGTGGGCACCCACATCGGGTTGTATATTTATGACTGGACACCCCCCTCCCCCCCTTCTTTATTTGGGTCATTTAAGACTTTTTTTTTTTTTTTTTCCCTTGAAAAATAAATAAATCACTAAAAGTGCAGGTTTGATCTTAAAGAAAAAAAAAAATTCCAAAAATAATTTAAAGACATTTTCGACATTGAATTCATATTACAATAAGTACATTTCAATTAGAAAATTGCATATTAGAGATGAAAAATTGTTTTCAATTGAATCGGTAATCTGACAATAAAAGGTCGCATGTTTTTGAGGAAAAAAAAAACAAAAACTTAAAGTCAAAATACAATAGTCCTGTTTTCAACGATAACATCAGATACAGTTTTATATCTTTTGTATACATTTTCCATTGAAATTGCAATCTTAAAGTAGTGTCGTATGTTTTGGGGGAGGGACAACGCAACACTGGTCAGATTGAATTTGTAATCTTACAAGAATAAAATCAGATGAGTTTAAGAAAAAGTTGGGTATTTTCCACTTCAGTCCTAATAGTTACATTTTCACAACAACAAAAAAACATTTGAGTCTTGTAATCATATATTTTGGAGTTTCAAATCCCATCCATCCATTCTCCAAACCGCTTATCATAAAGAAAAAAACAATTGCATACTTTTTGAGATTAGAGTCAGAAGATTAAAGTCACATTTTCTTAAAAAGTCTTAAAATATTTCTGCAAGCACCACACCAGCATCTTGAGAACATCTTTAATGAAAAATATGTAGCAGCATTTGATTTATAAAAAGTAGACATTTTTGGGTGTTGGTTAGGTTCAGGGTGGGGGAAGCTAAAAAGTTCTTGTTAAATACAGAATCCATATACACCACTCACTCGCATCAAAATTGTGGATATTGATCTTGAGGGTGACATTTCCCCGTTGCACCTTTCTGTCACTCTTCCAGTCTCCTCTGTTGGACGTCACACTGCGACACCCCAAAAACCAGCATCCAACTTTTGGCCACTTGAGCAGTTGAGCTTCTGAAGCTCGACCCGCTCGGCTCATTTGGTAGCCAAGTGAATGGTCCCGCCCATTTAAAAAAAAAAAACACACACTGCATACTCACACGCACACACACGATGCAAAGCCCGACTGAGTAGCAGCACGGAGTCTCCAGACTCCAGGATCAGTCCATGGGCCCGTTTTTGTTTTTTTGTTTTTTTCTTGTGTTAAATAAAAGATGTCCTGTGACTGGCACTTAAGGATGAAACATTCCCCCACCCCCAAAATAATCCACACAAAAAAAAAAAAAAAAAAAAAAAAAAAAAAACGCCATCCCATCCCAAACGATTCCTTAAAAAATGACAAATTCCATCCCGCCATCCAAAAAAGTGGATTGTTAGGGGGCCAGCGTCCACGGAGCCGCACGCATCCTGGGTCGCACTGGCAGCGCGTCGGTGGGCTTTGCGTCCGTCTTCTCGCTGCTGAGAGGCGGCGTGAGGACGCCGGACGGCAGCCGGCAGCTGCCGTCGCGCTCCAGGTCCGCGTCCTTGTAGGACGACGCCTTCTCCTGAGCCGCAAACAGCACACGGGACGCGTCAACGGAGGCGCCGGCCGCACGCGCGGACGGAAGATTGATTCGTATGTACTGTCCTGATGATCTGGGTTTTATTATTTTGTTTTTAAATAGCTTGTTTTATGTTTTATTTACAGCCAAAGGGCATAGGATTGGACAGGGAGACCAAATGGCACGTGGGCTCCCTCTACTGGTATGTCACAGAATTAATGAATTAAACTCCATACCAAAAGTTTTTTTTGTTTTGTTTTGTTTTTAAGTTATAGTTGAGTTGTATTTTACAGAAGCGTATTGCATTCACTTGAGAAAAATAAAAAATAAAACAAAAAAAAACTAATTTGACACATTTTTTGTGGAGCTTTGTTTTGAGTATTTTCTTTTTTTCTGTCATAAAAAAAGAAAAATCTGAAAAACAGGGAAAAAAAATATTCAGAAAAACGTGAAGAATATACTTTATGACAGAAAAAAATATTAAGTAAAACAGAAAAAAAAGATTTAAAAAAAAAATATATACACTCAAGAAACAAAGCTCCCCAAAAAAATATTCAGAAAAACAGGGGGAATATTTTTTTTTAATGACAGAAAAAAATATTCAGTAAATCAGAAAAAAAAAAGATAAAAAATAAATAAATACTCAAAAAACAAAGCTCCTCCCAAAAAAATTTTAAAAACAGGAGTGTTTTGTTTGTTTGTTTCCCCCCCCCCTCAAGTGAATGCAATACGCTTCCGTGATATTTCCCTTTTAAGAAGTTCAATACATTTGTATTTTTGGTCTGATTGATCAATTGATTGATCGTCCCTCCAAAATGTTCACTTCACACGAGAACCCAAAAACGGGGCGTTTGTTCAACTGCGAACATGACATCGGCAAAAAGTGCCAACCATTTTCAACACTTTAGATTGGTCAATAATTTATACAAATAACACCCATGCGTACTGACCAATAATATGAACCTTATCAAATCGTGATATCCGCGCTTTCGGTCCGACGCCGGCGATATATGAAAATATGTAGTATGCATTTGAACAGAATAATTATTGACAGTAAAAAGGTTTTTGTTTTCCTCAATGGAAGCATAGTGTTAATGTTCATAGTGCTTTTTGTACATTACAACAATGAAAAATATGTTTTAAATATTCTAAATATTATACATAATATATATATATATATATATATATATATATATATATATATATATATATATATATATATAAAATACATATATATTGAGGCACCTACTACACATATTGACTTGATTCATAAGCATATTACGTGCCCCTTCATCTGACAATTAGCGTGGATTTTAAACACAGAAGGGCCAAAACATGCCTTGTGAAAATTAACCTGCACTAAACAACTAGCCACCAGAGGGCGCTAGAACTGCACAAATGGAAATCAAGCCGACTTGAACAGATGTGCCACTTTCCTGACAGGCCCACGATGATATATTGTGGCAGTTTGAATATCGCGATATTGCAGTTATCGTTACATCCCTACTGTTATCTTTGTTTTCAAATGTGTACCAGGATTGATAGTTGCAAATATTGCATATTGCAAAATACCGCTTACTACTCTTGCTGCTGCCCACGCAGTCTCGGAAGTGGAGGTGTACTTACCAACCACATCAGATAGGGGGCGTGCGTCTGAATGTTGTGCATGTCTTCCGCCGCGATGCCGTCGAACGTCTTCATGGGCGAGCCGCCGCCCGATTCCCGCAGCGCCACGGCGAACGGCACCATCCACCGCACGCACTCCTCCAGCTCCGCCCCCTTTAACGCTGCATAAAAACAAAAACAAAAAAACGGCGGCGGCTGTTAGCAAGCTAGCCGGACACGGACGAGGTACGATGGTTCTTAATTAAGCGTACCCGACACGTTCTCCACCAGCTCCAGAGACGAGAAGTGGAAGAGGGCGGCGGCGGCCAGGACGCCGTTGGAGAACTCCAGGCAGCGCATGTCGAGCATGCACACGTCCAGGAGCTGCGCACGCAAAATACATACAACCCAAAAGATTACAATATGTAATATATAATGTGAATTAAAAACACATAAAATTAACAAAAAAAAAAAAAAATGAATGAAAAAGCATTCATAAACTTAACAAAAACCATACAAAAATGAAAAAAAAAATGAAAAAAAATTTACACTGATGTATACTGTAATAAAAAAAATATATATTTTCAACTCATTCAAACGCAAAAATGTGTAAAAGGCTTTGATGCAGCTTCTGATATGAAGAGGTCGCTTAAAGCAATGGTACTTATTGCAAAAAACATCCAGCAGGTGGCAGCAGAGTATAAGAGATCAGCCAGGGCCATGTTGTAATAAGCCGTTTTCCCCATATTTTTAAACAGATTTGTGCATCATGATGAAGTTTAGCTATTTTCTAATGCTAATTGCTGCAAAACCAAAACAGATAAAAATATACTTTTTTCCCCTAATGAAAGAAGAGACTCTAATCTTTGGTTTGCTAGAACAATATTATGGGGGCCTTGCAAAATCCAAAATCTCGTAAAAAGTGAATGGGGTTACTTCCCTGAAATGGCTGGGCGTGAATGAGTTAATGGAAAAATGAATGTAAATGAAAAAAAGAACATATACGATGACTGAAAAAGCATGTATCATAAAGTAAAAATTATACTAAAACGAAAAAACAAACAAAAATACAGCTAATTAGCGGATATTTTTTTATTTATTTTTTTAAATTAACGTGGATTTCCATTATCGCGGGTAGATTTTGGAACGTAGCACCCGCAAATGAACGAGGGAACACTGTATCCAATTAATATGTTGCAAAAGTGACGTTCCGAACCTCCGCGATGTGGGCAAAGGTGGCCTGAGGGTATTTGGGGATGAGCAGCTGGTCCGACTCGTTGAGGTAGGCCACCTGCATGTACACGTTGAGCCAGGAGACGGGCGTCTGCGGGCTCAGACTCCACTTCAGGTCCTGAATCACGAGCGCGACAAAAAAACGTCAACGTCGGACGGACGACAAGATGGCCGCGCCAAACCGCGACGCCCCCGCACCTTCATGATGATGATCTCCATGCTGAGGATCTCGTCCTCGGTACAGGCTTCGTCCGTCACGTAGGCAAACTCGTGCACTTTGGGAGGGTACATCTCCTGCAACACAAGTCCTACAAGTGTCAGCTAGTGCATTATTATTATTATTTTTTTCCTTTGAGGCTTTGCATCATAACGCACACGCAGAGAAAGCGCACACTGCGCCGAAAAAGTGGGCATCCGTTAACGACGGGCCAATGGAGCGACACCTCTGGTCAGTTGTAGTAGTAAAAACAGGGCTGGGAAACTCTGGGTACCTCAAGATATGATACACGGCTCACAATTATGATTATCTCACAATTTGACGATACCGCGATTATCGATATATTGGTCAGGTCATGAATCCACGACAATCTACGATCAAACTACTTAAAGGAAGGCTCCTTTAATTTTACATGTATGGCTTGATTGGCAGTAAATAGTTAGTATAGCTACGAAACATGCATAAGAGCTGAAGAATACACTCCTATATTGATTTATTTAACTTTTTTCAACATAGAAGTACTTCCGTGTTGCAACGCCCCCAAGTGGTGACGTCACTAGTGTGTATACTCGCTTGGGGAACAGTAGTTCACGCAGACATAACAACGAGGAAGACACAAACGTCAGTTATGCCTTACTGTATTGCAAAATTTTGCAAGGCGTCGGCAAGGAAAAACCCGCGAGACCCCCCCCCCCCCCCCCAAAAAAAAAAAAAAAAAAAAAAAAAAGCTACTTGAGTAGACAATGGTTTGTTTGCTAAGTGCTGTCAACCTCCCGAAGGACAAGCAGGCGTGCGCGCAGCGTACATTTCAGGCATGAGGACTTCGAATATATGTTACAATTTGAGATGGGGTACGCCACACGCCTAATACTAAAGCCCAACGCAGTACCGAGTATCTTTAAAGAACCAGACGTGGGAAATAATCAAGCCGATGGAGGAGCCGCAACTGCTAGCAACACGGAGCCTTCACTCTCACAACAGCCGGCACAAATCGAGGTCTTACTACGGCCACTGAAAGATCTCGGAGAAGCGAAGCAAATTTAAAGCGAAAGGTAGGCATGTTTCGGGGGTGGGGGGGCATTGGTTATTATACTGCACGGACTGTTTTATTTCATAATTCATTTGAAGGTGGCCAACGCAGGGGCACGTCGGCACGTTACCGTAATGCACAGTATTAACAATCGTTGGGGCGGCTGGCTTGACTTCGTCTTTTCGAGTGGCGGCTGGCCTGACCGCAGTGGGACGCTACGCAAAAAAGAAAAAAAAAAACAGCTAGGGGAGGTTGGGTGCTGTAACGACGATACATTTAATTTTACTATTTTTTCTTTTTCCTGAAATATTTCGTCAGTTCCACACGTTTTGCATTGCTCGTACTGTGTGTCACTTTACCTGTTGGATATTTGCTCCTCCAAGACTTTTCTTCTTCACATCTTTCATCGCAACCAAAGCTATCCTGAGAATGTCTATTTAGTATTGCCATGTTGAATGTCTGATGTTCCAGGATGCAGTTGAGATTGTCCGCAAGGAACCGATCCTCGAGTTCTTTCATTTCCAGACAGCACACATTCATTAGCGGATTGTCCATTCCTGCAGCTCCCGCACGAGCACCACTCACCCCCCGCCTGATTCACTCGTTCGTCAAAGTTTATTTTGTGCCCGAAAAGACCATCTGGCGCCACAACTTTCACATCCAAGGCAGACTTTCCTTCGGTAGTGTTATTTTGTCGTGTTGGCTCGAAGCGATAAGGTTTAATCCTTCCGGGTTTGACGCTAGATGCACGGCTGCGTTGCATAGTGCTTCCATAGTGTAGCGTTTACACACTAGTGACGTAAACATCCGGGTTATTTAGTCACGTGTAACAAACATGCCGGCGTTCGATTCATTTTAACAATGGTTTAAAAGTTATTAAATGTACATAAAAAAATAATCACGTCACCAAATTAATTATTGAAAAAGTAGCAACTTTTTGCTGCTAAAAATGGATCAATAAGTAAAGTGTTCCTTTAAGCCATAAAATGGCTGAAATATTAAATCCAATTAAATCAAAATTAATATTCCTCAGAAATTGTGTGCTTCAAAAGTTGAAACATGAAGTATGTTTTAAAATGTAGTTCAGCTCGTGTTACAGGATGAATATGTAACGTGTCCCTGTGGATTTGGCTGCTGAAAAATGAAAAGAACGATGACGACGACTGCTTCGACTACTCTCGTGTCGTGAGTATTTTGTACGGCGCGTACCTCGACTTTGGCTGCGACGAAGAGGCAGCTGATGCCGATGAGCTGCAGAGTGGACTTGAAGACGTTGGTCTGCGTGGCCATGAAGCGGTCAAAGTAGTCCTGAGCCAGGTGGTACGTCTCGCGGTGGAGCTTGTACACTTCGCTCACCTCAATAGCCAAAAAAAAACCCCCAAAAAAACAAAACGCTTTTAAGTACTTCAAACGTTTAAAATACATCGCAGTACCTCATCCGCATCTCTGCTACAAAAAAAAAAAAAAAAAACATTTGTAAGCTACCAATGATGCTAACTTCTGCTAGCCCATGTGTAGCATTTCACATACTGTATGTTAGCATGAAGCTAGCCTAAATTTTGTTTACGTGTATAAACAAAATAATTTCAGTCTAAACTTCAACCGGGAGTAAGCACTTTTTTGTTTTGTTTTTTTGCGGGTTTGGAGCGTATGGCCCCTCCCACTCACCTCCATGAGCCAGTCGAGAAGAACGGCTCTCATCTTGGGCTGAAGGTGCGGATGTTTGGCCATCATGTTGACGTTGCGCGTGTACGTCTTGTCCTTGGCCAGCATGTTGCTCCACACCACGTCCTTGCTCGCCCAGCTGAACGCAAACGCACATGCGCGACAAAAACATAACTTGCAGCTGTAGCAGTACAAGTAGTTGCAACACAGGTAGTAGTGTAAGAAGCAGGAGTAGGAAGATTTACACAAGTAGTAGTAACACCAAGTCATGCCATAAAAATAGTTGTAGTACAAATAGTAATGGTAGAAAAAGAAGTAGTAGACGGATTGGTTTATTAGTTTTAGTTTCAGTATTATTAAAAAAAAAAAATGTATGTTACTTGTGTGCAATATTTAAAGGGATACTTTACTTATTTAGCCATTTTTGGCAGTCAAACACGAATATTTTGCCTATAATAAATTTGATATTTTCATTATTTTTTTTCATGTACAACTAGTACCTTTTAAAAACACGTTTTGCAACTTGCTGTGGACTGAAAATGACATCACAAGGGCTCAGGTAACCAATCACAGCTCAACTTGTGAATGTCACATGACCAAACCTAGAAAACAGGTGAGCGGTGATTGGTTACCTGAGCCCTTGTGATGTCATTTACAGTCGACAGCAAGTTGCGAAATGTGTTTTTAAAAAGGTACTGATTGTACATGAAAAATAATTAAAGTATCCAATTAATTATAGACAAAATGTTAACTTTTTATTACTGTAATGGGCTAAATAAGTGAAGTAACCCATTAAAGAAAAAAACAGATGGGGGCGACGTCATCTTTTGGTGCTTTTCTATTGGCTTCTGCTCGATGACATCACTTCTATGTGACACTCTTTCAAACGTCCTTATTCCGGCAGTTAATATTTAAAATCACATTTGAAAAAAAAAAAAATCACCTTGAAAAGGCTAATGCATTAAATTAATTATCAAAGACTAAAACGAAGGACCTTCCTGCTACAATTATAGTTTTGTAAACATAAAATGTAGTTTCAGTTAGTTTTCGTTTTTTTATTTTATTTCATTAACGAAATTGTTTAATTTTAGTTTTTTCGTTAGCTTTAGTTAACTAAAACAACTTTGATTAGTAGGGGTATAAGAGGAAATATCAATTTTAAAAGTTGTAGTGCAAGCAGTGGTTTAATAAGTGTACAAGTAACAATATAAAAAGTATGAGTAGTATAAGATGAATAAATGGCTTCGTAGTAGTAGTACAAAAACTAGTAGTAGTATAAGATTAAGCAATATTAGTACGCCAAGTTATTTCTACTTCACTAATTCTACTCCTTGTACTCGTAATAAGTACTGTCCAAAGAGCTTGCACGGTATTCCTACTTCCACGACTTGTGTGTGTGCGTGTGTAGCAGCCCGTGACGGTTGCGTACTGACCAGAGCGCAGGCAGCGGCGCGCAATGAACGGGCGTAGCCAAGACGTTGGCGAAGTTGTAGTGCGGGAAGCCGACGTTGATCAACGTGATCTGCTGCTGACGCTCGTCCTGGCGCTCAAACGTGGACGTACGGTGCCGAGGACTCGCGTACGTCACCTCCTCTTCTTCTTCTTCTTCTTCTTCTTCGGACTGCCACGCCGCCTTCAACAGAGAAACGTAACGTAATAATGCTGTCCCAGCGATCACGCTTTCCTGCTCCTGATTTTCAGACTTCCTATCTGCCAATACAAAGTCCCAATCTGAGACCTCTGCATTAGTTTAGAAAAAAAAAAAAGCTCAATTGTCAAATTTTTGCAGTGTGGATAAAGATGTCGTCGGTCTAGACGCCATTTTGTGCCAGTGGCAGAAGTCAGCGTAGAAGACTGCGGAAAGTTAAATTGTCATGCACATTACGCTTATTTGATCAAATTAAATACTTAAGAGGACAATTCATTTTTGACTTGCTGTCACAACAGCAACAAAATGTACTTACTAAGAATATTTTTTCTTTACGCGTGTAAATTTTTTGTCATCAAAGTTTTATTAACCCGCAAACGTTTGAGGCACACAGACTCTTCATTTTCGTTGAATTTGTTGTGTCATTTTTTTGTTTTGGAAAATGTGTTTTGTTTGGAAAGGACAGCCGATTATGCTACTAGGCTAACATGTTGCTATTAACGGCTAACATATCGATTGCAGCGCAGCTCTGACGCTGAACGACTTGCTAATACAAAAGTTGTCAACCCAAGTTTCTTAAAGTTCATACAGAAACATGTCGGACTTGCTCTCGATCGTCTGACGTGTCGTAATTTATTTCTCATTACAATCTACCGACTTTGACCAACATTCTGGTTTTCTTAGTTGGAGGACTTCATATTTGTGGGACCTAAAAGTATAGCTCAAATGCAAAATCAAATACTGTAAGCATGTTACTTAAAAAAAATAAAAAAAACGCACTTTTGCTATTCATAGATCTGCACATTTTCCATACAACCGACTGTAGTGCTAAACGTGAAGCTAATTATGGTCAGCAGCCATGTTTTTCAGAACACAGAAGTTCTCAATAAGCTATTCATTTTTAAACAACTTTGCTTTGATAAAGAACTACACAAACCAGAAATATTTCCATCATAACTTTTCCCACTTAGGTTAATATTGTGATGGATACAGTTAACCCTGAGCGGATTCAATTAGGACATTTCAGGGTATAAACAATGCTGAAATGTTATTTTTGAAAGTACACCGTTAAAGGTTTGATGATAAACGGTTGCCAAGGGAATTCAATGATTCCAACTTGAATGGACATGTGTGGGGATTATGAAAGAAAATGTGGAAGTCAATTTGTGTGCCTGATGATCTGGTTTGCATTGCAATGCATTTGTTGGGTAGGACCCCACAACTTTTCCAATCTTTTATCCTCTTCGGCGTTCTTCCAAGAAGATGTGAGAAATACTCGGCCCGGTCTTCCAAGTTTTACCTCGCAGTCTCGCTGCTGCTGCTTCTTCTTCTTGGTCATCTCCGCCGCGTCCTCGTCCACGTCGTGTAAATACTGAAGTCAAAAGCGTTCCATGTTAGTTAGACATTCCATACGTGAAGTGTTGCTAAGTGTTAAGTTTTCTTTTCCAGATAGAGAAAGAGTGAAAAGGGAGAGGGAGAAGGGGGGCTCCACTCACAATGGCAACATCTGCTTTCCTCTTCCTCGGCCTGGCCGCCTTCGGGTTGGCCGCCTCCACAGCAACACACTCGGCTTCTTGCTCGGCTTCTTCCCTGGGAAACAAACAAGTCAAATGAGCACAGAGGAGCACAAAAGTTGCCAGTAAAGTGCGAATTGCACGCTCAGGCGAGCTCCAACAAACGACAAGGTGGTTTTAGCCGCAAGCTAACTTAGCTTGAGGAGGCTAAAACTTTGACGCTGACGAGGAGCGGCAAAAGAGGGCAAACGAGCACTCACCGACTTCCCAGCATTCTAGTCACAAGGCTGGTTGTCTTGTGGGGAATAAAACCTGCGAGGAAAAAAATGTTTTTAAGTTAGTTGGAGGAGTTTTAAGCGAGTACAAGAGCACACTCCCAACCCCCACGCTCAGCTGACAAAGCCCAACTCGTCCTGGCGGGCACACGAGAACACTGCCGACGTTTACGGTCACCAAAAGTGAACAAAAACGACAAATATGTTCGCCAAATTCAACATCGAGTCACAAAACACGACAGGCTAGCCACCGAATGGTGTCATTTTGTGCATTTGTCCCGGTAACATGTTCATTTTCTTTCACAAACTTTATAGACATCTGGCTCGATTCATCATCATGGCCGACGCAGCTGCTTCGGGGACTATGTTGCAAAAATAACACCAAAAAACAACTCAAAGCGCTTTAGAATAATCACATTAACAACCGAAACTTACTTATTTGACATTCGTTTGTCGTTTAAATATGTAAAACAGGCAGCTAGTCGGATTAGCTCGTTTGTACTCGCCTCAAGATGCTTCTTGAAGTTCATCCGCGGTCACAATCAATGTCGATCATCAAATCAATAAATTAATTTAGTGCATCGATAAAGGAGGTGGCGGATGTCTTTCGTCGTCTCGGGGGAGCACTCGGTGCGCGTGGTGGCAGCTGGCCGGTGGCGGGTCGCAATGAGCGGGGACGGCAGACGGGCGCGCCTCGGTCGCGTCAAGCGGGGAGGAGGGCGATTTAACTTGGCGCTCAAATTTGTTCTTCTCCGCCCTCCCGACGACCTTCATCCGCTTCGGAACGCGCCGCCGCGTCGCTGAAACGTCGGCAAACGGACACTTTCGCTCGGGGAGAGTGTTCGAAAAGCGCGGCGAGTGGCGACTAAAGAGCAGTTTGGTCGAATTTTTGACCGGTAGAAGCTGGGAGGCGTGGCGGCCGGGTGACAGCTGCGTGGGCGGAGCTTGAGAGGCGGAAGTAGCCGGCACCGCGTGGCTAGTCTGTCGGATGTAAACAAAGCCTCGAGTCGACACACTTTCGGTGCCATTTAAGCCCAAAAACGACCGTTTGGTGGGTTAGAAGCGCGGCGGAGCGGCTCGGTGGACCCTCGCGGAAGATTGTGGCTCGCTGTCACGCCGGTCGCGATGGTTCTTTCACGGCTTTAGAGCTAATTTTGATGACGTTAGCTCGCGGTTTTTTTTCCGCCATGGCGCTCATTTGTGCCGCGGGTTGCCAGATACAGCTTATATCCCCCACTTTTTTTTGTGTGTGTATTTTTTTGCAGAACTGATGCCAATAGCACTTTTGTTGCTGAATTTAGCAAGTTTTCAGATTACATTAGCTAGCAACTATTGAAACATTAAAAGTGAGAGAGCACATATTTTCACTCCAAAACAGAAATATATAGTGCTACTGCTCATGACAATATATCATAAATTACAGACTACAGTTCAACAACACAGGTTGACTTTTGGGCTTTCCTGTACGCACACAAAAATAACCGGACCAGTAGAGATGTTACAAAATTGATCAGACCTAAAATAAACGACAACAAAAATTCTTGGCCTTTGGTTACACGGACGAGGGGGCCTCTCCATCTCAAATAAGAAGATAAGTGCTCTAGAAAAAAATCTGTGCTAAATGAATGTCAACACCTCGTCAGTGGACTTTTGGACAGTCACATGATGAATGACTTCCAAAAAAAAAAAAAGTTGTTCTTTGCTCTGTGGCTGCTAGACGGAGCATAAAGTAATAAACATGAAGTGGTTGGACCTCTTTGGACAGCTAAAATGTGTCGTTATTGGAATGATCCACGTGAAAGCTTTACCAGGTAACACTTATCTATTACATTAAATTTGCTACCCTGAAACAGAAAATTAGGATTTTGCATGATTTCCCATGGGGGAACAAATAATGTGAAATTGTTGCTTTTGACAGGCTCGCCACTTGGATGCTTGAAAATGTCCCAAATCATTGAAGAGGCCCGCAGGGAGGCGGTCACATACCGCAACGCAGGCCTGGTAAGCAGCCGCATGCTCACCATCAAAAACTTGCAAACTGTCCGCTCATCATTGTCACTCTGAGCGACGACAGCTGACGTGCGGGGTTCCCCAAGGCGCTGTTCTTGGTACGCTTCTGTTCCGCAACTCCATTTTGCCGAGAGTTCTGAACATCGGAAAACCTCATCACACATCACAAGATGATTTCTCACACTTATACTGGTGAAACAAGCCCATCTAAAGTGGGTATAAAAAGTCTACACACCCCTGTTCAAATGCCTGGTTTTTTTCCGTTAAAAACGAGTCAATGGTAACTCATCACAAAACCTTGGAATGAATCAAAAAGGACTTTAAATGGCGGCATGTATCTTGTGACTCCCCTTTAACGAGAGTTTGAATGTGATTGGTCAGTTCTGAACAGCCACATTCAATTATATATATATATATATATATATATATATATATATATATATATATATATATATTTTATGACAGAAAAAAATATTCAGTAAAACAGAAAAAAAAATCAGAAATACAGGGGAAAAAAAAAAAAAAAAAGCAAAGCTCCCCAAAAAATTAGTCAGAAAAGCAGATTTTTTTTTTCCCAAGTGAATGCAATATGTTTCTGTAGTATTTAATCTTTACGTTTTCGTTAATCCTGCATTTAAATCGTAATTCCACGTTGATTTTGTTGTTTTAATTCAATCTTGTTTTGCTTGTGATAACATAATTCATTTGCACGTGTAGGATGCTGTCATGGTCGAGAACATGCACGACGTCCCGTACTCGTTGACCCCGGGTCCCGAGGTCACCGCATGCATGACAGCCGTGTGCACGGCCGTGAGGGACGTCTGTCCGTCCATCCCCGTCGGCGTGCAGATTCTGACGGCCGCCAACCGGCAGGCGCTCGCTGTCGCTCTCGCGTCAGGTGATCTCACTCGCTCGATTCTTTGAAAAATTCAACACACGGCGGTTGTCACTCACTTTTCAGGCAGCATCGCAAACATCAATTGTTCCGTGAACGTGTTTGTTTGACTCAGCAAACGTTGAATTTTATGATTAAATGCAGCTTGTGGGACCAGATTGTTTTGGATCTTTGAAAGTTCCAGTGTTTTCATGTTGTCAGGCGCCAACTTCATCCGGGCGGAGGGCTTCGTGTTTTCCCACGTGGCCGACGAGGGTTTGGTCAACGCTTGCGCCGGAGAACTTCTCAGGTACCGGAAGAGCATCGGAGCCGAGGACGTCCTCGTCTTCACCGACATCAAGAAGAAGCACAGGTATCGATCGCCTTTTTTGCGTGTGAATACAGAAACAGCACTTGTCCAGGTACTTAACGCCACTTCAAGCGGAGTTGAGTATCGAAAGTGGCCCGCTTTCCAAAAAAACATAACAAATAAAAGGAGGGAAATTTTTAAAAAAATCCCCAAAAATTCAAGTCAATAAATACAGAAAAAAAAAAATACGATGAATAATGAAAATGTATACAAATAAAAATATTGATCATTTTAAAAATGCATACACATTTACAAATATAACTCAAAGAATACAAATAAATAAAAATAGATACAAATTCAAAAATATTAATTTCATGCCTAAAAAAACAAATGTATACATAATTATAAATAAACTAGTAAATACGAATGTGTTCTTGAAATACATTTAAAAAAATATGCAAATTGGCAAATTAAAAATGTGAAATTTAAAACGTACATAAACTGAAAAAATAATTAAAATACAACTAAATACATACATAATTACAAATAGAAAAATAAATAAATAGGTAAAAACGTATAAGTAAATATTAATTACAGAATTTCAATTCTTACATTAGATTGATAAAAAATATTTTGAAACATATATACAACTTCAGAAGTAAATACATAAATATAAATAAATAGAAAATTATCATTAAACAAGTGAATCACATAGAAAAATCAAGCACATATTGCAAATGAAAAAATCAAATTAAATTAAAAACAAAAACATTAAAAAGTAGTAGCTAATTAACTAGCTAGCTAACTAATAAATGTAATTGAAATACAAAAGGAAAAAAAGAGTCATTACTAGCAGAAATAAATAAACCCGTAATTAAACTTGTATCGATAAATACATTTTAAAAATGATGATTTTGCACGTGTGGTGTCATGCGATGCGACCGCAGCTCCCACGCTCTGACGTCGGACCTGAGCGCGGCGGAGACGGCTCGGGCCGCCCAATTCTTCCGGTCGGACGGACTCATCCTGACCGGAACGTTCACGGGAGCGCAGGCCGACCCCAAACAACTCAGCGGTGCGTCCCTTTACTGTCGTCTTCGTGCGAGCTCTTCCAAGTCTGACTTCCTGTCCTGTTCCTGCGCCCGTCGTCCCACCCAGAGCTCAGGCGGGCGGTGAGCCTCCCGGTTCTGGTGGGTTCCGGCGTGACTGAGCACAACGCGGATCGCTACCTGGACGCCAGCGGCCTCATCGTGGGCTCGCATTTCAAGGACGGCGGCTTGTGGAGCAACCGGCTGAGCGCCAAGTCCATCGACAACTTCATGGCGAGGATGAGACGCCTCAGAGGAAGCGCGGCGCGATAAGATGAAATGCTGACGCTGGACCAGGGTTGTTACAGTTTGGGAATTTTTCATTTGAGTTCGTTTTGATTTCGTTGTTGAGGTTTGTTTTGTTTTGTTTTGAATTTAGTTAGTTTTAATTCATTCGTTTTCAGGGTGATTCTGTTAGTTTTTATTAATTTGAGTTATTTAATAAAATCTTCGTTTTAGTTTCAGGACTAGTTTTAGTTTTTTTATTTTTAGAAAAAATAATGTGAATTACTTGTGCACAATATTCCAAAAACACCGTGGGAGCGACGTCATCTGAAGGTGCTTTTCTATTGGCTGCTGCTAGATGGCATCACTTCTGTGGGACATACTTACTTTCAAACATCTTTATTCCGGTTAATATCAAAATTAATCTACATAAAATCACCTTTAAAATCATCCCCAAAGGCTCATGCATTCAATTAATTACCAAAGACTAAAACAAAGGATATTTTTGAAATAATTATAGTTAGTTTTGTAAATATAAAATATAATTTCAGTTAGTTTTCGTTTTTTTAAATTGAAATTGTTGAATTGTAGTTTTAGTTAACTAAAATAACTAGTAAATAATAGTATATAAAGTATATAATCATCCATCCATCCATCCATTTTCTTGACCGCTTTTTCCTCACAAGGGTCGCGGGGGGTGCTGGAGCCTATCTCAGCCGGCTTTGGGCAGTAGGGAAGGGATGGCTTTTTCTTTTCATTGTATTAATAATGTTTTAATTGTTCAGCACTTCGAGTTGCATTTGAATGTATGAAAGGTGCGATATAAATAAAGTTTGATTTGATTTGATTTGATTTGATTTGATTTGATTTGATTTGATTTGATTTGATCTGATCATGGTGTTAGGGCGTGCCTCCATCTTGGAAAACAAATAGCTGGTGCAGTCCGAACCAAAACTTGTTCCATGAGCTGATGAGAGACAAAAACGGCTTAAAGACAACCAGAGGAGAATTTTGCAATTGAACGGAATTGGAATTAAAATTGCACTGAAAGTCAATCAAGTCACTTTTCCTGTTTTCTCAGGAGCTTCTTCTTCTTTTTTCTTTTTTTTTTGTAACCCGGAAGCATGCATGACGTCATGATCCATTGTCCTTATAGTGCAAATGTGACCTTTTTTTTTAGCATTCGACTTCCTTTTTGTGCTCTGAGAGGCAAGCTGCAGTGTTTCCTATCGGCCAAAAGATGGCGCTACGCACTAAAGCAATACACCGAACGACCTCAGTGGCGGGATCACATTTGAGTTTGTTTACCTGAGCAAGTGTTCTATTTCTAAACATCTTTTAGCAACAAATTCCATACGAAATACAACATTACTGTATATTGTATTCAAAAATAACATTTACGATACATTTTTGGTGATTATTTTGTTGCATTTGTATTTCTATATCAAATTGTCAATGAATATGGTCATTTCCTGTTACAAAAGTAAAATCATGGTTCTATTTGTATAATTCAGTTTTTCTATTTGCTTTTTTTTTTAAATACAATTTAATTACAGCTATGTGAAAAGGCAAAAATACAAAATGCTGCCCATTTCAATAACTTTGAATGTTTTAATTTGTATCCTTATCATCTAATAGTATATTACTGTTTTGTTGTAATACTGTATGTACATGTACTACCAGAATATTGACATTTTTTTTAAGAAACACGATTTAAAAAAAACAACAACAAAAAAACAAATGGAGAACTAATGCTTATGTAAGAAAAAATATATATATTTTTTAACTTAATTTCAGCCAAAGGGTCACTTATATATATATTTTTTCCCAAGTGTTCTTTCTTGACGACATTGTTCCAAAAAGCTGCTATCATATTTGATCTAGTACATTTGTCTATTTCCTGCTGGGGTGCGCGTGTGTGCGTTAAGGGAGATGGATGGCGCGCGTGCGTGCGTGTGGTGTCTGGTCTAATTGTAAAGTATTAGTTACATTAGAGTGCAGCCGGTGATTAATGGAACTTATTTGGGAGGACGAGGGCCACTCGCTTGCTTGTGTGTGTTGAGGATGCGGTGACAAAAGCTGGAAAAAAATAAGTAAACAAAATGTGGATTTTTGTGTGTGTGTGTTAGAAAGTGAGTGAGTTAGAGTTTAGTTTTTTTTCTTTTTGGTCTGTATTCACGAAGGATATTGCTCGAATCATATACCAGCGCAAACACGTCCACAAAACTGACAGCTTGGAGCAAATTCGCACCTGATTTGCCACACATTTGCGCCAACAACATGGTTGCTATAGTAACAGTTGCGAGAAAGATGACATCATCAGAAAGCGAGGTTGGACGGAGAGTACGCGTTTAGAACGCCATGAAGCTATACAGAGCAGAGAGAATGACAGCAATGTCATTCATTCATAAAGTACAAATTATTGGTGCGATCGTTTTTCTAGAACTATATGCTAACTATTAGGGGTGTGAATTGCCTAGTACCTGACGATTCGATTCGTATCACGATTCACAGGTCACGATTCGATTCGATACCGATTAATCCCGATACGAATGGTCACGATTCGATACCGATTAATCCCGATACGAATTTATAAGTCGATTGTTGCGATTTTTTTTCATTCATATTTAGAAAATACTAATCAGTAAGCTTGTAGAGTGTAAGATTTATATGAAAATGTATTATTTATTTATCTGAAATTTCAGTCTTATAGAGGTTGTAATCTGTTTCATGTTTGAACAGCATTAAAATAAAAATATTAAGGCTTAATGTGCCGTTCATATAACATTCTTCCATGCTCAAGGTGTGAATCCTAAAAAAAAAAAAAAAAAAAAAAAAAAAAAAAAAAAAAAAAAAAAAAATCGATTTTGCCTATTATTGAATCGATTCGAGAATCGCGCGATGTAGTATCGCGATATATCGCCGAATCGATTTTTTTTAACACCCCTACTAACTATAGAGGTTGGCGTGGGTGTACAGTGTGTTTCTGGCACGTAAAAATGATCGTAAAATGCCTCCCCGCCATTGCCGATGAGCCCGGGTTACGTTATGTGTCCTAAACCAACATAGAAAAATCTTTCTCTCTCTCTCTCTCTACGTGATCAACCAGCGAGCGACGTGCACCGTGCCATGCACTGCTGTCATGATCCCGGGATCGAGGTTGCGTCAGGTTAATACGTGCTTTCCATGAACATTTGCGTCACAGAAACGAGGTGTGGCTATTTGCGCTGCCATTACTGAATTAGATGCTGCATATCAACGAGTCTCATTTGCATCGGGGTGGGCATATTTTGCATCAAATGTATGCAAATGACCTCATTTACATACGCGCAACTAACACTTAGTGACGGATTTCGCCATCTAGCTGCTCTTGAATTGCTCCATTTTTAACAGTTAATGCCGTGCAAAGGCGACGCAAACTTTTCGTGAATAGGCCCCCAAGACTTTGAAACCTTCACTCGGTAATAAATCCTTCATTTGAAACCCAAAGCCAGAAACCCTAACCCTGCTTTTAAAACCATTTGTAACCTCTATCCCTGGTTTTGTCGCTCATTTCAAACTAAGAGAATGGTTTAAAACACTTAGACGAGTCTGGATACCCTACTTGGAAACGTTTGCCGTTACTTGGCATGATTCCAACTCCATAAGAATCATTCCTCCTGAAAATATGTCAAATTTGATGACGTGTACAATTCCATTGAATTTTCTTTTGAAACGTAGAGTTTGCAAAGAGCTGATTGGCTAATACTTACGGACGAAGCTGCTGATTGGCCGATAAAAATGCATATGAATGAATAATTAGTGGACAGATGGTTTAGCACATTTAATTGCTTACACCTTCTGTTTGTGTGCATGCTTGTGTTTTGTTTTTCACACTTCAAGAATATTCCGGAAATATCTTGCTTCCGGGAGACATTCATTTGATTGCAAAGTTTCGAAAGCGTTATTTTGCACGTGGACACGCGCACGAGTAAGTGTGTGCGTGCGTTTGTGCGTGGCTGGTGTCCAAGCGGTGTGTGCGTCTTTTAATAAAAGTGGTTTGATGCCAACGTCGCCATCTGGTGACGCCTTACTGTACTTCCTGTCACGCTCACGACCGCGCACGCGCGAAAAAGTCTATTTTTAGCGCGCGCATCAACTCAAACCAATTCGTACCCAGTGAAAATTTAAATGCCATAAAGGCAGCAAAGAAACCAACAGAAAATGATAGTTAACATGTTAAGATTTACACCTGAAATTGTTTTTTTTTTAAATATTATTCTTAGCCAAATTATTATTTTTTTTTAGTTGGGACAAAATATCGTACAACAAAGACAGAATATAAAAATAGCAAGTATGTTAAAAAAAATAATAATCAGGAAATATCTTTTTTGCAGCTCAAACATGCTTTTACGTCGAAGCATTTGAAACATGCTAGGCAACGTAGCATCCATTTTTTTTTTCCAGGTTGGATTTGATTGACGGCTGACAGCTGAGTGGGGGGCGTGGCTTCGGCGCATTCAGTGGACACGCCCGCAAGGTTTGAAAGCGGAGACGATGAATTGATTTATGCGGGCGACGTTGGCTCACGATAATATCGTAATATTTTCAAGACTATTAACTATGGTTGCCAGGGTTATTTTTAGTTTTTGTAGTTTGGGAATTTTCATTTGAGTTAGTTTTTATTTCGTTTTGAGTTTTTTTTTTTTTTTTTTTTTAATTTGGTTAATTTTAATTACTTTTCAGGGTGGTTCTGTTAGTTTTATTAGTTTTAGTTATTGAATAAATACTTAGTTTTAGTTTAGTTTGAGTTACAGTATTGGTTTTAGTTTTAAAAAAGTGTATTACTTGTGTACAATATTAAAAAAAAACAAAAAAAAACAGGGAGTGACGTCATCTGAAGGTGGTTTTCTATTGGCTGCTACTCGATGACGTCACTTGCGTGCGACACACTTTCAAACGTCTTTTTTCCGGCGAATATCAAAATAAATCGACTTCAAATCACATTTAAAATCATCCCCCCCAAAAAAGGTGCATGCATTGAATTAATTTCCAAAGACATAAACGAAGACAATTTTTCCTATAATTATAGTTTCAGTTAGTTTTGTAAACATAAAATGTATTTCAGTTAGTTTTCCTTTTTTTAAAAAAATATTTTCGTTTGTATTTTATTTTGTTAATGAAATAGTTTTTTTTAATTTTTTTATTTTTAGTTTTTCCATTAGTTTTACTTCACGAGAATAAACTTATGCGCTAATATTTATTTTTTTTGCATACTTTGAAGTCATTTGATGGCTGATGACGAATCGGGAAAAATCAAATGTGAGACTTTTGTTCTGGTAAAAATAAAATAAAATAAAATAAAATAAAAGGAGATCAAAGATGGCCGCGGTCAAACGCAAACAAATGTACGCCTCCGTCCTCAATAACCCTTCAATGTGTTCACGCACACACCCCCACGCTTCCCTATGATCTCCATGTAGGAGGGGCCTTGGGGGGTTAATTAAGCGGCTCAGATAAGACCACATTCACGAAAACAAGACGCTTTTCTTCCTTTCTTTCCATTTCTTTTCTTTGCTCTTTCTTCTCAAAGGCTCTTGGCCAGGCTCTCACCCGCCGCTCACTTTATTGTGTGCTGATAATAATAATAATAATAATAATAATAATAATAATAATAATAATGCCTGTGGGGGAAACAATATGACGACGGGGAAAAAAAGTAAGATACAAAAAGTTGGGAACGAAAAATCAGTAGAAATAGAAAAGAAAATAATAACACACGCACGCACACGCTCACACAGCAGGGGGCAGCACAATACCAAAATACCCATCAGGCAATACGTGCAAATGTCAACAAACTCCAGCTGAGCGGAATTAACAGTGAGGAATTCGACTTGTGTCCAACGGAACAACGACGGCCTGAAAAGCGTTGACCAATGAGGGTGCCACTTCCTGTCTGACAAGTTAACTGGCCAATCACTGTGCAGTATTGAGATCGTGACAGAAAAAGGCGCAAAAATGTAAACTGAAAGAGTTTTTTTTTTTTTCAAAGGATATTTTGATGTCTCTGGATCCCAAAATGACAATATTTTGTGTGTGTGTATATATATATATATATATATATATATATATATATATATATAGTATTATATTATATTATATGAAAGACGGCAATCGTGATTGCAGACTTGAATTATCAATCAATTAGTCAAAGAAACGGATGTCATTTTCAAACTCAGCATAACCCTCAAAAAAAAAAATACATTTGTCAAAAAAAGAAAAAACAATGGGAAGAAAAACAAAAATTAGTATACCCCTTCTTTTTTTTTAAAAAAGCATCTTCGTTTTTATCTTATTTCGTTAACGAAATTGTAGTTTTGAATTTGAGTTTTTTCGTTAGTTTTAGTTAACTAAAATAAACTTTAATAGCACCCGTGTTTTTCGACACCCTCCCTGCTTACTTTGACCATCTCCAAACATTTTTGTTCTTATTTCATTTGAACTGAGTCAAATGTCATTTTTAGCATATGTCGCGGGCCACTAAAAAAATGGACGGCGGGCCGCAAATGGCCCCCGCCGGGCCCCGTAGTTTGGACACCCGCCATAAGGGAAAGACAAGACGATGCCTCGTGGAAGAATCATGTCGACTGACTTGGAGGGAAACTTGGCGCTTGTTGGCTGGCGAAAAAAAAAAAGGACGCGTTCACAAACACAGGAAGAAAATAAAGAGTCAAGTGTTCAAAAGTTGAAGTAGGTTTAATCCCAAACAAACAAACAAAAAAAAAAGAATCTGCCAGCCATTCCACTAACTCAACTTTACACAACTTTTTTTTTTTTTTTAATTCATCTTTATACCGCCGCATTTCCACGCGAATAAAGTCCCGTTGATTGCGCAAACAAACACCGGGAAGCGCGGCGCGCTCGTAACCCGTAAAAGGGGATGAAATCCTCCTGCCTGTCGGCCTTCACGTAATGTAAGCCAGTGTGAAATGAATGCAAAGATAATCTGCTTTTATTTGCCGACCGGCCGCTTTTATCTGAAAATTCAGACACGCGGAACGTCCGTAAGCTTTGCGAACGCACCGCCGGCCTCGCGTTTTCTTCCACAATTGTAGCGCCGCATTGGCCGAGGTGCGCAAAAAAAGCGGCGGAAAATCCCGATTGCGCTTGTCCGACCCGTGGAGACGGTTCCCCGTTTAATTCCCGACACGTTACCGATACTGACCAGCGCCAACCCTCCTTATGCTAATGACATTTTACTATACAACAATAGTCAAATTTGATATGCAAATCAATCCCCAATTGTTGTGTTAAGTTACTGGGTTACACGGGTGAGCGTTATCGTTCGTTCTCAAACTTACAAAGTCCCGACGTTTGGAAGGAGATGGAATTTATTAAAGTATAAACGCTGAAATTAAAAAAAAAAAAAATAAATGACGCACTCACGGAGAATTTTTATGCTAAAAATGTTGATGCTAGCAAGGAGAGCCGAATGCCAAGATGACAACACTGCTAATGGTTAGCGTGTTAACAACTGGATGCTAACCTGAGCTCATAACAGACAACTGAAGATGCTCGTCATTTGTTGACTCCCACATCACTCACCACGCCAGGCCACGCCTTTTAAAAGGCGCTCACATCCAAAGACACAGATACTACAGTGAAGAACGTGAGGATACTGGCATAGCCTACTGGGTCCTGGAAAAAAAAAAAAAAAGTGGTAATTTGCTCCCAAAAATGTATAAATACGTTCTATTTTAAATGTTTAAAGTGTCCCAAAGACGTATTTATATGTCTTTTACATATATTTTATGCTGGACCATACAGAAGGCTTTGATGCAGCCTCTCAACTGCAAAGAACGGTTGAAGATATGGTCGTTATAACACAAACGGCCAGCAGGTGGCAGCAGAGTATAAGAGATCAACAATTTGAAAGAAATACTTAATTACTGACACTTCTAAATAGTTTTGTGAATAATGATGAAACTTAGCTATATTTTAATGCTAATTGCTGCAAATAAACTCTAATTTTTCTTTTGGTAGGTTCCATATTTTTATAGCCATAGAACACAATGTTCTGCCTTGCAAAATCAATCCAAATCTAGTAAAAAATCGCCGAGAGTGAATGAGTTAAGGAGATGAAACTTTACAGCAAATTGAATCAAAATGTGTTTTTGTTGAGAAATAATTTGTTCAAAAATTTCATGCAATTGTATCGACTATTTTGTCCACATTTGAATTAAAGTATATATCTCATTAAAGTATCTCATGAAAGTGTGACTTTATATTAGGGGAACGAAACGAAGATTTTCTCTCTTAAATTGAAAATGACCTTTAAACTTTACAGTATAATGATTTTGTCCATTTTTTTTAAGACGTATTACGATACGCAACATTTTCTTTTGTCCGTCTCTGAGGATGATGTCATCTCGCCACTCCAAAATCCCCAAATAATCCCCGCCATTGTCCCGCTCGCTTCGATCCGACCGCCTCGCGTTAGAATCGCTACTGCATTGTGTCCTTTTTTTTTTTTTTTTTTTTTTTTTTAACACTACTGTGGGATGTCAAAAAAAAAAAACATGAAATAATCTTGATAGTCAAATTTAAGCAGACTTTATAATGATATACATTTAAAAATAATGTGAGTTGGAAATGCAAAATGCCTCCTAAACGATTGAACCCTGCGGTGCATCCGATTTTTTGCATCCAACATTAAAACAAAACATTTTTAGCGATGCAAACCCACAAAATAGAGGTAAACACCTCATCAAAAAAGGATTTCACAACCTCATCAGTGCAGCCCGGTGGCGGTTGTTGCCATGGCCAGGTGGGCACGCATAATTGCCGATCCAATTGCTTGCCTTGTATTTAGCGATGATACGGATGCCAAAAAGAAATAAAAATCTGCACTTCACAGTGCAGATGGACAATAACCCAAAAACTGTTTTTCTTTTTTTTTTTAATTCAAGGCAAAGAAGTGGAATAAAATGCAACTGAAAAGTCAATCACCTGATGGGAATGTGATTGAAAAATGCATTTCACTTAATTGCCACAGACAAAAATAAGGAAAAATCGTCCAAAGAACAAGCAGGAAGTGTCGAAATTTGCAGTACAAGCCTGGCAGACGATCACCGGTTACTTTTTTGGTCCCTTAACTCACTGACTGGCAGCCATTTTGACTGAAGCAACCCCCTTCGCTGTTTTCCAGGATTTGGACTGATTTTGCAAGGCCCACACGATATATATTGTGTTCTATTGCTATATAAACATGGAACCCACAAAAAAAAAAAAGTTTCTTCTTTCATCAAGAAAACAAGTATATTTCTATCTGTTTCCGTTTTGTAGCAATTAGCATTAGAATATAGCTAAGTTTCATCATTATTCACAAATCTGCTTATTTTCAACATGGGGCCTGGTTGATCTCTTATACTCTGATGCCACCTGCTGGCCGCTTTTATAATTACTACAATTTTTAAATATCTAAATAAATAGCTATAAACCAGAATAATAATGTTGCACCCATGGTGTTTTTTAAATATTGTGCACATAAAAAAAAAAAAAAAAACTAAAAACTAAAACTAATACTGAAACTAACAAAACTAAAACTAAAAATTTATGAAAGAACTAAAACTAATAAAAAACTAACAGAACCACCCTGAAAACTAATTAAAACTAACTAAATGTAAAAAAACTAAACTCAAAACAAAATAAAAACTAAAATGAAAAATTGCAAAACTACAATAACCCTATTGCCATATTACAAATAAATTGGTTTATATACTGTACCATTTTTATAAATATGCAAAAGGACAAATACATTATTTGTACAATTTTTAGGACTAAACACAATTTCTCCTCTTAACATTATGCGGCCCTTGCGTCCTTCTGATTTTCTGTATGTGGCCCTCAAATGAAAAAGTTTGGACACCCATGCTTGAGCATAAAGAAAGAAAAAGAAAAACGTATAAATACGTCTTTGGGACACTTACTACATTTAAAATAGAACGTATTTATACGTTTTTGGGAGCAAACGCACAAACTTTTTTTTATTTTTTATTTTTTTTAGGTGGGGTGACTGAAATGAAGTAACTCATTGAGCGCCAGCCCAGTTCAAATGAATGGCAGTTGAACAAGTTAATTCATTTCTACAGTGATGAAGGAAAAAAAAAAAAAAAAAAAAACAACTGTGAAAAGTGCAGGAAAACTTTTGTATGAAATTCCGCCTGCGCTGTAAACTTTTAAACGCGCCGATGGAGGAAGAGTCGGAGCAGCAAAAAGCGCACAAATGTGCATTTGGGGGCCTTAAAATCAAGAGGAAAAAAATGAAATAAGAAATAAAAGAAGAAGCAAAAGCGGGCGCGGGTGTGAAATGTCGTCCCCAGGATGAGCGCTTTTTACTGTTAATGGAGAAATAGAGTGTGTGGCATATTTAATGGCTTTTTGTTTTTATTGTACGGCGCTGAATAATTAACTGGGGAAGCGGCGTGTCACGCAGATTTATCTTTTAATTAAAACAACGCGCGCGCCGCATATTTGAGCGCGCGTCCAAATAAATGCAACACGCCCCAACCCAAATTTATGTTTTGTTTATCCTGCGCTTAATTATTTGAAAATTATTCACTGTACGGCCACGCGCGGTAATAAGCAGTCAGCCTTTATTATTAATGCGCGCCGAAAACGCGCTCGTAACGATACGGATACGCAGCAAATAAAACCTGGAAAAAAAAAAAAAAGTTTTATGACTTGGATGAAAAGTCACCAAAACACGCACTATGTTGACATTTTTTTTTTTTTTTTACACTTAAAAAAATGATTTTTAATATAACGTTTGACTGACTTCAATGGTTTATTATCATGTGGCAATTCATTTCATCTTTGGCACATTGTTTCTACCAAAAAAAAAAAAAAAAAAGTCAAAAAGTTCAGCTGTGTTGCTGTAAACAGCGAAATATCTTGCTTTGCTGGGTTCTGTGTGAAAGGCAGAGGCAGAAAAATCCCAGATGTAATTTTTCACATGTGATGTGCCAGTTTCATATGATTTCACTATAAATGAGGCTACATAGACATGTCAATAGCTTTGCTGCGTTCTGTGTGAAAGGGGGCGGGGGTGGGGTCAATTCATTTTTTTGTTTTCATATCTGCATGAAAGTGTAATCACCAATTGATGACTGGTACCGTCTTTACAGGATTTCTGTGTGAATGATGCGACACAGATGTGTCAGTGTTCTGTGTGAAAAGCAGAAGTGAGTTATGTCTTTTGCCAGATCTCTGCATGAAAAGAGGTTCAAAGTGCAATCACCATTTGTTGACTGGTACCAAATTTGTGAGATGTCTGTGTGGGGGAAAAAAGCGAACATTCTGCTTTGCTGTGTTCTGTATGAAAAGGCATGAATGGGTACATTTCAGCTGTGCTTTTTTGACAGATCTCCGTGTGAAAGAGTTATCTACAATTTGTACTGACCCTTTGATGAAAAGGATGAAAATCACTGGAAAATCCTGCTTTGCTGCATTATGTGTGAAAGATGGAAGTTGATGAATCTTGTCTATACCGTTTCAACACTGATCGCTCAAATTGCAGGATCTCTGCACGGAAGAGTTTCATTAAACAGTCACACAAATGCAGGTATTCTGCTTTGCTGGGTTTTGTGTGAACGGCAGATTCTGACCAAATCCAGCTCTACAGTCGTCATCGCTGATGTCTGAATTTTTCAGGATCTCTGAGTAGACATGGAAATCCACTACTTTTCTGTGTTCTGTGTGAAAGATGCAACCAAATAAATGATGTGTATTGTTTGATCCATGGAATGCTTTTTTTTTTTTTTTTTAACAGGAAAGAGGCATGGCCACATCCCACTTTGCTGGGGTTCTGTGTGAAATACAGAGGGAACATAGATGCCATTTCTCCTGCTTGGTCTCAGTTTTGCAGTCTCTCCGCGTGAAAGATGCCACCCAGTGACGAGTGAAGTGCTCGCCTCTATCTGGGAGAAAAAACAAAAAACAAAAAAACGAGCGAGGATGCTAATCTAATCTGGTTCTCGACTCCACGAGAGGACGAGTTAACAAATGAGTGAACTGACATCAATATAAAATATTGACAGTATTGAGATAATGTTGGTCCTTTCACAGAAATGATGGAAAATTATTGGATCAATTTTGTCCTTCTCATGCAATTTTGCTGCAGTTTATGCAAAACAGCAACACAACCAAAAAAAAAAAAAATGAAGGAAAATTATTGCTTTTATGGATAAAGTTAAATGTGGTTTGCAAACAGTCGGTCTCAACTCTGCATTAATTGTTTACATGATTTGAAAGACGTGTTTTCATATGTACGGGCGCCGACATAAAGGTGTTTATTTTCCAAATGAAAGCGCTTGATTGGTGAATTTGATTGTCCTTGGCCACCGAGCGTGAAAAGACAGTCCCCTGCCCTTGCCCGCCACCCTCGCCCCCTCCCCGGCATAATTAAAGCGGATTCCTGCGTTCTTTGCTGTCCATTAGGACAGCGCTGGGCGAAATGCTCATTATCACCCGCAGCAAATAGGACCATAAATATGCCGAGAATGAAAATGTCAATTAGTGGTCAGCGTGTTGGAAATGAAGCCGATGGCGAGGACGCAAAGCATTTATCAGCATTTGCTGCTTGGCGGTGGCGTATTCAAACACTTTGTGGCGGAATTTACATTTTTCCAGCCCTTATTTTTAAGACAACTTTCATCCAATTTTGAATTTAGAGTGCAGGATAATAGCGCCAATATTTATTTTTTTATCAGGCATCTCTTTGGGCACCTCAACCAATTGTATTCAAATATTAAAGGATCACTTTTTTTTTTACTCGCGACTGCCACCTCTGGCCTAAAGCACAACTGCAGCCTTTGCGCTCTTGTATAAATGTGGAAATTGGGAGACATTTTTTCATTAAAATCCTGACCGTTTTTTTCCCCTCTAATTTATTGAATTTGAGAGCAAATTGGGAAACATTTTAGTCCACACTTCTATAAAATGGCACCGTTTTTTAAAAATATACACATATATCGTATTGTAAATACATACATGAACTAAAAATATGGATTTTGTGTGTTTATTTATTTTTTCTTTATGCAAGAGGGGATGCATCTGCGCGCGAGCGCGTGTGCGTGCGAGAGATCAATCTAAAAGTCGTCTGCAACAGCCACTTCAGACCCTGGGAGCACTCAAAAAAAAAAAAAAAAAAAAAAAAGATTACCATTACACGGACGCCCCCCCCATCCCCTCCTCACCTCCTTTCTTGCTCCCAACAGACGATGAGGGGAAATAAATGTTGCCATGCACACACACACGCACGCACACACAAATACAGTGAGCGAGTCCGGCGATGGCAGAAATGACAGAAATAAAAAAGACGGATTCCCGGCTAAACGTCAATAGGTGGTGGGTGGGTTGGGGACCGGGTGTGTATGTTGTATTAAAAGTGCATTTGGAATTCTTCGCAGCGTTCCACTTCATTCCGGAACGTCTGGGTCTCGCCCCCCTAAAAGGACACGGGTATAAATCACGTTTGTGGCTCACGCGCAAAAGCCCAATAAAAATAAATAGATGAGCGCTGGTCACCTCGGAGCCATTTTGAAAAAGCCCCCCCGCCCCCCACGAAACGAGCCCCACCCACCCCACCCACCACGCCCGCACTGTGCCCGTAATGATGACTTTGATTGTGCGCGAGCCCGTCCCACAAGATCAAACGTGGAGCGCGATTTATTTGTCGTCTGAGGGCGACAAGTGTGACAAACACTCACAAGGAGGGGGCGCTCCTGAGCTACTTTCCTTATTAGGATGTTTTCAATCACGGGAATGCAGGTGGCAAACGACTTCTGTTAAATCCCAGAATTCCACAAAATCACGTAAGAATTCCTTCAAACCCTTGAGACTTTTGCGCAATCACACGTGATTTCCTCAGATCTTGCAAAAACTCCGAAGATCTTATCAGGCTAAAAATCTTGCAAACTCCAGCAAGATTTCATCAAATTCTACACCACTTCCACTAAATCACAAGGGGCTTCTCCAAATCTGGCGAAATCTCTTCAAATCTCAAAAATCATCCACTAAACCCCGTCAGGATTCCGCTGAATGACGCGAGACTTCGAACAATCTCACAAGACTTCTGTTAAATCCCAGAATTCCACAAAATCACGTAAGAATTCCTTCAAATCCCTTGAGACTTTTGCGCAATCACACGTGATTTCCTCAGATCTTGCAAAAACTCCGAAGATCTTATCAGGCTAAAAATCTTGCAAACTCCAGCAAGATTTCATCAAATTCCACACAAACTTCCACTAAATCTCAAGGGGCTTCTCCAAATCTGGCAAAATCTCTTCAAATCTCAAAAATCATCCACTAAACCCCGTCAGGATTCCGCTGAATGACGCGAGACTTCGAACAATCTCACAAGACTTCTGTTAAATCCCAGAATTCCACAAAATCACGTAAGAATTCCCTCAAATCCCCTGAGACTTTTGCGCAATCACACGTGAGTTCCTCAGATCTTGCAAAAACTCCAAAGATCTTATCAGGCTAAAAATCTTGCAAACTCCAGCGAGATTTCATCAAATTCCACACAAACTTCCACTAAATCACAAGGGGCTTCTCCAAATCCGGCGAAATCTCTTCAAATCTCAAAAATCATCCACTAAATCCCGTCAGGATTCCGCTGAATGACGCGAGACTTCGAACAATCTCACAAGGCTTCTGTTAAATCCCAGAATTCCACAAAATCACGTAAGAATTCCCTCAAATCCCCTGAGACTTTTGCGCAATCACACGTGATTTCCTCAGATCTTGCAAAAACTCCAAGGATCTTATCAGGCTAAAAATCTTGCAAACTCCAGCGAGATTTCATCAAATTCCACACAAACTTCCACTAAATCTCAAGGGGCTTCTTCAAATCCGGCGAAATCTCTTCAAATCTCATAAATCATCCACTAAATCCCGTCAGGATTCCGCTGAATGACGCGAGACTTCGAACAATCTCACAAGGCTTCTGTTAAATCCCACAATTTCACAAAAATCACGTAAGACTTTGAGGTTCTTTTTCACTCACCCCTTGCAAAAACTCCTCAAATCTTATCAGGCTAAATCTTGCAAAATCCCACCAAGATTTCATCAAATCCCACGCAACTTCCGCTAAATCACAAGAGGTTTCTTCAAATCTGGCCATGTCTCTTCAAATCTCATAAATCATCCGCTAAATCTCATCAGTATTCCGTAGAATGACGCAAGACTCTGAAAAATCTCACAAGACTTCTGTTAAAATTCCACAAAATCACGTAAGACATCCCTCAAAATCCATGAGACTTTTGCGCAATCATTCCTCTTACGAGATCTCCTCAAAATTTAGCAGGCAGAATTCTGACAAACGACATAAAATCTCACAACTTGCACTAAATCATGCAAGAATCCAAGATATTATTATCTGTTAAGATGAAGCAGCCAAAAGATTAACATTGGACGTTTGTTTCATTTTTCTGTTCAATATTTTGTAATTTGCCCCCTTCTGGCAGAACAAGGTATTTTGTTTGGACGAGACTTGAGAAGTTGGAAGGAAAAATGTGCATAAGTTGAGACAAAGGATAGTGTGAAGGCTTCTTTTTTTTTTTTTTTTGTCCGCCCGTCTTTTGAAGGGATTTAGGAGGCTTATGAAGCAGCGCTAGTTGATACCCATAATCCCTTGCAGTTTGCATGTCGGAACAAAAGGGGGCTCGACGGTGCGCTTCTTTACTTGAATAATCTTGCTCAGCTAAGTTGATTGCACAATTCTTTTCAACTTCAATATGTCTCAAAAAGCATCTGGCTCAGGATGATTGACACGTATCATGACCAATCATTACAGCAATTTTGGCGACACTTCTAACGGGGTCTTTTTTCTTTTGTCACTAAAATAGGACACTGGTGGGAGTTCAAATATTGATTCATCTTAAGACCAGCAAAAGAGGACATTTTTACAATCCTAAAAGACGATATTAAATAGCTACAGAGGATATTGGGAGTCGAAATATTCATTTACTCATTTACTATAAATCGTGATACTTTGACTCCTGATCATCGATACGTTTACGCAAGTATCGCGATATTTGTTGTTTTTGTGGTTAATATACAGCCACTATAACGGCTCCATTGTTTATTACTTATTGAGCAATTATTTGGCGGGCCACTAGGGGGAGCGCCTCATAAGAGTGGCAGGGAAATCTTAATAAAATAATAATAATAATAATAATAATGATAATAATAATAATAATAATAATAATATTATTATTATTATTATTATTATTGTATTATTTTTATTTGTATTATTTTATTGTTATTTTTTTACTTGTATATATATATATATATATATATATATATATATATATATATATATATATATATATATATATATATATAATGTATTTATTATATTTATATGTATTTATATTAGTTTTTATTATGAATTATTTTTTTATGAATTATTATTATTTTTTTATTTATTTGTTTATAATATTATTATTTTAATCATTATTGTCAAAAATGACAATTTTTTTTAAAAAAAGACAAAAGTCTCGTTTAAATTTTAGGGCTGCAAAAGAGAACACTAAAAGGTTGCTAAAAGAGGAAAGTGGGAGGGAAACTATTGATTTATTTATTATCCCCAAAAGAGGACATTTTAAGTCCCTAAATGTGGATATTTTTCTGCATGTAAAAAGGACATTTTCCGTCCCTGGGAGCGAAAGTATTGATTCGATTTTACCGCCTCCAAGAGGCCACTTGAGTGAGTGTTGCCTTATTTATTTATTTATTTATTTATTTGTATCCAGTTGAGGCGGGGTCAGCTCAAGTTGGTCCATGAGTCAAGTCACGCCGTCGGGCTGTTGTCACGGCGACACAGCGGCTGGCCTCGCCGCACACCAGACACCTGCTAGCTGTCAATCAAATGTGGGCAGATTGCGGGGTGGGCACTCGCGTCCTGAGGCTATCGATGAAGCTGTCAGAGAGACGGTGAGACGTGTCCATCATCTCTTTTTTTTTTTTTATCGTTATGGCCTGTCTGCTGCTCTCTTATCAGCGCGTGTGCGCGTGTCCTTCATCATCCAGCCCTCATCATCATCATCCTTGAACGAGAAAGTGACAACGCAGGAAAACAGCTGGAGTGTCTGTCGAGCGGTCTCGCAGAAGAGGTTGTATTTACACCGGCCAAATCCAGATTGAACATGAAATCTCTCATGTCGGTTGACTCACACGCTTTTTTTTGTAAAACAGCTGTGGAAACTGATTATTGTGTTCACACGAGATCAATATGGACTAAATCTGGATTCAAAATAAAAACACTTACACCCTATATAAATTTGACAATAGTTTGAATTTGAAATGAAAACTGGTTTTAACTAAACGTGAGCTGCGTTCACATGAGACAAATTAGTCTTGAATCTGGATTCAGAAGGTACCTTTGAAACCAAGCTACTTGTGTAAAACATCTACAACTGTGTGTTAACTGCTTTAACTGATGTTGCGTTGTGTTTACATGAGACAAATATGGACCAAATCTGGATTGGCAAAATATTTTTAAGCTTGGCTACGACCACCCATTGCATGTTCAAAAAATATACAACTGCCTGTGCATGTAAAATTGAATTGAATTGAAGATGCGAGTTGTGCTTACACCAAACCAAAACAGACTGAATCTGGATTGAAAAATATTTTACCTTATGTATCTCAGTGGCCTGTATGTGTTCAAAGTTTATATCTGAAGTTGTTAGTAGCATTTACACTAATTTAAATCGGATTTCAAACGGAATCCCGTGACTGTGGCTAAAATATTTGCGGCTAAGTGTAAACTGGTTTTAACTTTAAGTGAAGGTATTTGTGTTCACAGAGGACAAATTAGAACCAAAGAGCTTGAGCACATGTAAACGTGTCTTTTATGACGATGCTAGTAATGTTCAAGAGACAAATTTGGACCAAATCTGGATTCAAAATGAACTTTATAAATAAGCTGAGGTAAGGTTGCAGGATTTTTTTTCAAATCCAGATTTGATCCACATTGATATAGTGTAAACACAGTTTACATCTTGCATATATTGCAGCTGTTTTACAAAGGAGAATAAGAGCCAAGGTTGAACGTTAATATAGTTTTAATTTAGATTATATGCCAAGTGTAAACATGACTAACAATAAAATTTTAACCATCTTTAACGTATTTTCAATCTTTTCCCGTCTTTTTCTAGCGACTTTTCTTTCAGGAATCAAGTCACTTTTTGTTGTTGTTGTTGTTGTTTTGCATATTTTGAGCAAACAAGCCGAGCGTGCCCTGTTTTAGTTTTAGCTGCATCCAATTGTTTTATGTGAAATGAAAAGGTGGCAAAACGAGCTGATTCGGTGATTTTCCGCCTGTTTAATTATGCATCGGCCCGTGCGGTGGCGCGCGGATTAAAAAGATGCGAGTAAAAAAAAAAAAAAATAAAAAAAAAAAAATACGCTCATTAAATTTGCATAAGCGACAACATTTAAAGGCAGTGTAGACCCCAACCCCCCACACCCCCACACACATAGATATATATACACATCCATAGTGGAGGTCCGCTTAGCGGCTCGCAGATGAAAGGGCGTCGTTTGAACCCCCCCCCCTCATCGCTCTCACTAATTGACTTTTAATGAGTCCTCTTGATATTTGCACCACCTTCACACAAACACCAACTTGTACACTGTGGAGGCTTACACCAAGTCATCTTTGGGTCCAAAAAATACGCCTTGAAAAAAAATAAAATAAATTGTGCAAAACGTCAGATTTTGAACCACTGTTTATTTGCCCTGCAGCAAAACTTTGATTTTTGGCCTTTTTTTTTTGTGTGTGTGTGAATTTTAGACACTGCCGTGCAAATGTGGGAAACTACTTTGTAGCTTAGGTATTTTTTGAATGAATTACAACAAATATAATACAATGTAATAATTTAAAAAAAAAAATGTACTGAAATCTTGTGGTTGTCAACTTTTTATTTTATTTTTTTTCTGTTTTGTGGGTCCAGATAGCAGAGACACTTGAGGAAAAGAAAATGTTCAAAAACAAAAGAAGAAATCCGGAAAATTACCGTAAAATATACATAAAAATGCTTTTTAAAAAAAGTCAGAAAATGTATTATTATTATTATTATTATTTTTAAGGCAGAAAACAAAATGTTGAAACAGAGAAGAAGAAATCACAAAAATTACCATAAAATGTCCACAAAATTGGGGGGGGGGGAAGTCAGAAAAGTGATTCAAGAAAATTAACAACAATATGCCTGAAAATAAAAGAAGAAATCTCCCAAATTACCATAAAATGTCCACAAAATTTCAATTTTTTTTTTTTTTTAGAAAATTCAAAAAATGTATGAAAAACTAAGCATGAAAAAAAATCACAAAAGCAAATCCAAAAACGGAAGACAAACGGTGGAAGAAAATGAATCTCTCCGTATTACATATTTTTCTGTTCTGATGCAGATTATTTCTTGGGCCCTCAGTACATTTGAATAACACTTAACATGCTATTTCTTTTATTACAATCTTCAAATATTTTTTGCAGCTCCACACAGATTTTTGATCGTTTATTTGGCTAAAAATGGCTCTTTTGACAGGAAAGGTTGCCGACCTTTGACCCATAACAATTAAGAATGCTAAATTGTTCCTTAAAAATGCCTTTTCTAATGGATTGCTATTTTTATATCAACAGAATGTAATTTTTTGCGGGTTTGGCTATTAAGATTGTTTAAATACGACTAAAAAAAAACTGCCTGTATTGATCATAAAGTTGAATTGTTTGACCCTGGAATAGATGATTTCTATTTCTATTTCTCCCTATGCAAAAAAAATGCTTGAGGCTTCTTCTAGCCAAGGTGTCATCAGTGCCGAGAATCAACAATAACAACCTCCTTGGCGGAGGTAACAAGTTGATGGGACGCTGACTGTCAAATGGTGACAAAAAAAAAAAAAAAAGCCATAAATCAGCGTTCACCTTGTCAGTGTTACTGTAAATGCGACTGCCACGGACGTACAACACACACACACGCGCGCACACACACGCACACACCCGGCTGATTGTCTCGTCACTCCTCAGTGGCGCCTCCCAGCTGCCGCGCAGACGACGCGACGCGACGCGACACGCTCGCGCAAATCAACTTCTCGTCAGTTTGGTGTCAAAATGTACACGCACGCGCACACACAGAAATGATCGGGGAAATGCCGTGAATCCGTTCCAGCAGAAAATGACGCATGGACAGAAAATCAGGACAGAAATCAAGAAAATGTAAAGAAATTAAACAGCATTTGCCCCATTTTATTTTTATTTTTTACTCGTCATTGGTGGCAGTATAATAAAGGCAAACGGATATTTACAAGGAGACGGTCACACTCGTCTGTAAGCTGCAGTCGTAATAGTAGTTCTTTGCAGAGGATAAAGAATATATATTCTTGTGAGTATTATTATCTTGCCTTTGTCTATGTGGAATATTTCCTTTGGTTTTATATATATATATATATATGAAAATTGATTTGATATCGGTATCCTTGACCCACCAAATGAGAATCCCTGTGTGAATTTCTAGTTCATTTTTGACAATTAATTTAAACCCACGATATCATCTTCTGAATGAATAATGCGCAAAATCATTTCCGAGAAGATTTGATGGGACCTAAATAGCAGTCAAGCAAAATCTATACAGCAAGAGACCGAAGAGAAATATCAAAATGTTGTTTTGAAAAATGGTGACGTTTTGGCTGTGAAACTTCATTTTGATTGACTTGCGGTCTGGAGCAGACGCCGGGAGACCGATCGTGTGGCTCCGAGAAGTTGCGAGGTTCGCCTCTTCCAGTTTGGTGGTTCCCTCCCCGGGGTATTTGCCGTCTCAACCTGCCGGTCCGGGCCTCCTTCACTGATCCAGCAATGACAACATCTGCCCCCAAAAGAAGCAGGGATCCTTTCCCGACACTCCCTGGGCGGGCGGCCGCAGCCTTGCCAAAAAAATAAAAAAAAACAACGTCCCCCGTGGGCCGGTGTCAACATGCAAACATGGCGCCGGCTAGCTGCAAAGGAAGGAAGCGAAGCCGACTTCCCGCCAATAAGCGAGCACTTGGGTCGTTCGACTCGGGTTCTGACACGGCATGTTGCCCTCGTAAGACTGGCACGTGCCCCCGCGGGCACCGGGGGGGGGGGGCGGGACTAACAATCACCAGCATGACAGCCAAGTTCACAAAGAAACAAAACAACAAAACAACAAAAATCAAGAAGTGGTGTTTATTTGATGTTTGTCAAATGCCAACAAAAAAGTTCACTTTGAAGTGAGACGAGTTGGACAATTTCGTGGCCAGGGCCTCCATTGATTATTACTCACAAATCAAATGACACTTTCTACTAATATATAATTAATATTTAATAGTTTTTTGGGGTTCGGACTGAGTATAGCAAAAACCCGTATAAGTGACGGTTATCGAAATGCACTGGGAACATTTTAGAAAATGCTGAGAATCCTCCAATATCCAAGACAAACAATCCCCCAAAAAAACATTGAGAAAAAAAATTAATCAGTAACCCCACCCTGGTTAACTTTGGTCTAGGCGTGAAAAAAAAATAAAAAATAAAAAATAAAAATTCGATTCAGCAATATATCGTGACATTACAGCGCACAATTCTCGCTATCGGTTCAATATGCGGCTGAATCAATGTTTAAAGATCCATTTTTGAAGGAAATATTCAACAAAACGTCTTACATTTACAGTTATAGGGGGTCATACTAAGCATGGAAAAATGTCATATTCAAGAAACACAAGACTTATGAAAAATTAACCGGCTATTCTGTGAAATGGTTCATTTCAACTCTTCCCTGAAAAAAAAATCGTCAATTTATGTTGATCGATTATGAATATGTAGAACTTTTTATGAATATTTTGTTGTTGTTTTTTTTTTATATTTTTTAATCCAATGCTGGAATCGCTTTAATGGTACATTAAGCCTTATTTTTTTATTTATTTCAATTATTTTCAAACATTAAACAGATTGCAACCTTTTTTGTTTAATATCATGGCCCACAGTTATAAGCCTAACGTTTCAGATCAATAAATACATTTTCATTCAAATATTACAGTGTACAAGTTTACTAATGAGTATTTTCTAAATTTGAGTTAAAAAAAAAATGCTATATCGGGATTAATTGGAATCAAATCGTGACCTATGAATTGTGATACGGATCAATTTGGCTCCCAGAGTTTCTTGACATGTTTCGGATTTCGTGTTTCAAGTAGACGCGAGAGATTTTTGTCAAATCCGAATTCAGATTTACGTTCAAGATTTGCGCTTCCAGTTCAGAGTTTTAGGGCAAGTGCTGAATCGTAGAGTTTGTTGCTGAGGGGCTTATTTTGTTTTTCCGATTTCGCGAAGGACGTCAGGACTGGACTGAAACGAGGGAAAACAAACGTGCTTCGACGAGTCAAGACATTTCTCCGGATCGGGTTCGGTTTGGTCGGCGCCGACGACGTCCGCAATCAGGGACGCCCACTCGCAAACGCCGTCCTTCAGTCATCAGCGCTTGTCTTTATCGGCGCGATTTATTTATGAATTTTTTTCCCCGCTCCTCGGGGGTCCGACGCGGCCTCGCGGCTTCAATTATCCCCCGATAGGACGGACGCATACGTGCCTGTTTATTCCGCTTTAATATGCAAAAGCCGCCTTGTCAAAGCGGCCCGCAATTGAGCGGCAAGCAATTATCGGGCGTCAGGCGCCGAGCGATGATTATCTGGGTTAGGGACTCGCTGGGAGGGGAAGTGGCGTATTGATTGGCCGTCGGGGAGCTAATAACGGGAGGTTATCTCCATGTAGCATGAGACTGCGGCGCTACTTAATACGTCGGGCCTTATCTTGATGGAATATGTCCTTATTGGCCGGCCATAACGGAGGTCGACGCCATCGCGGGAGCATCGACGACGCGCGCGCGATTTGTTTGCAGGAAACTCGTTTCAAAATGTCCATTCAGACGTCTTCTGTGCTGTTGTTGATCGCGGTCAGGGTCAGCAAGTCGATCCCGCGCGGCTGTGGGAGGAGCGCAGAACCGACCCGGGTTCGGACTTGCGGTCGAGGTTTTCGTGTCTTTCAGATGTCATCAAAAGCGTTCAAAAAAACGTAAAAGTTGTGCTACGTTCCAGGATGGTCGGATATATCGGAACTTCTCGTAATTTTGCTTTATTATTTTTATCGGATTTCATAAGCATTCCATACAGTTCGGTAGTTCACTGTCGAATTTCACGCACGACTGTCACGTACGTTGCGTTACGTAAAGTTGTGTCGAATATTCATTTCTACTCCAGTAAATTGTGTTTTACCATTCACGGTCTGTGTTTCCGAAAGGGTGGCCATTGTCGTGACGTCGCTTGTATTCCATCGGTGAAGTCGGTCCTTTTTTTTTTTCCCCGACTTCGCAAGTGAAATTTCCGAGTTGAAGTTCCCGTACAAATTTCCTGGTTTGAACTCGGAAACGTCCCACTTCCGACCATCATTGAATGAAGCATTAGGGCTGGGTTAAAACAAAACAAATCATCGATATTGAATCGATTTTCCTTTTCAAGCCCAATATCGATTCATAAAACCATGAATCGATTATGATAATATCCTATTTTTTCCAATAAATTCTTAAAATGTAATTTTAAAGGCCGATTTTTTTGTATCTTACCGTTTTCTTGAAATTTACTGCTCAAATGAATTTAAATTTTTTTTTCTTAAATTTATTAAAAGACCTGACTTATTGCACTTTTAGGCAATTTACACTTATTAAATTAGAATTATGAAGATATTTTCATCTCATCCTTGCCGATGTCGTCAATGTTAGTGTAACACGAAACTGATTATAACTTCCATGAATAAATAAAATCATTCAACCAGTTACTGTCTCCGCAAGATGTACTGAATTCATATTTATTTCATATTTGTTGTGTCCTTGACATTTAATAAGAATTGATGTTCCATAATCAATCAATATCAGATTCAACTGAAGTGAATCGAATCGAAAAAAAAAAAATTGAAAGTGAATCGAACTGAACTCTTGTGAATCGAAATCTAATTGATTGAGGAAATTAGAATCGAGACCCAGCCCTAGTAAAAGTGATGCTTAACTCATTTGCTCCCCAAAAAGTATAAATACGTTCTATTGTGAATGTTTTAAGTGTCCCAAAGACATATTTATATGTTTTTTGACTATGATGCAGCCTCGGAACTGAAGAGAACGATTGAAGCAATCAGAGTTATGACAAAAATGGCCAGAAAGTGGCATCAGAGTATAAGAGATCAACCAGTGCCAATTTGCAACAAGCTCTTTTTGCCAGTGTTTTTAACAGGTTTGTGAATAATGATGAAACTTAGCTATATTCTAATTCTAATTGCTGCAAAACAGAAACGGATAGAAATATACTTCTTTTTTTTTTTCCCTGATGAAAGAAGAGACCCTAATCTTCCTTTTGGTAGGTTACACATTTTTATAGCAATAGAACACAATATTCTGTGGGCCTTGGAGTTGGCGTTGCTTCAATGAAAATGGCTGCCAGTCAATGTGTTAATGTGTAATTGTTTATTTCATTCGTCGTCACTTATATTTATTGCACTTTTTTTTCATGATTTGTTGTTTGTCACTTATTGTGGTTTGACTAAATCCCGACAAAAAAGTTCAAGCGCACAACGTAAACACAAAAGCAGAATTAAGCGCGGTCATATTTTTACGTTCAACGATGTTTTTTTATTTTTTTTTCACAGCCGTGCATTGTTTGTCAGAGCAAACAAACAAACAAACAAACAAACAAAGCCGCAGTCCCCCGGCATGGAAATATTAGCCGAGTAGGGGTTGAAGGTTTTTGGCGTCGAGGGAATCCCCCGGGGAGGCGCGGCTCTCGCTATGAGCCCCGAAGATTCCATTCCGTCGCCCTCGGCAGGCGCGCGTGCAGTCAGGAAGCTCGCCACTCGGAACAGGAAATTGTGTCGCTGTCAGGCGCCACGCGCGCACAGAAATGTAAATGCTCCTCCGTGTAACTCGAGCCTCGCATGCACGCGGCCCTCGGTTGCGTCCCCTGGGCCTCGCCTGTCCACCGCGTCCATCTTGTGTCAAATCCGCCGCCTTTAATACGCCGCCCGTGTGTGTGTGTGCGCGTGCAAGCCAAACAGGCAGCGAAATGCATTTTTATGTGGACGTTGAAATGAAAGCGTTTAATATTATTAAAATTGCACATTTTTAATCGCAATTAATCGCATGACTTCATTAGTTAACTCACGATTTATTTGCAATTTTATATCTGGTTAACACATTGACTAGGAGAAGAAGCAACCCCCTTCGTTCCCGACTGTTTTACTGAATTTTGGCTGATTTTGCAAAGCCCACAGAATATTGTGTTCTATTGCTATGAAAAAAAAAGGAAAAAAAAGTATATTTCTATCTGTTTCCGGTTTGTAGCAATTAGCATTAGAATATAGCTAAGTTTCATCATTATTCACAAATCTGCTTATTTTCAACATAGCCCTGGTTGATCTCTTATACTCTGATGCCACCTTCTGGCCGTTTTTATATATACTACCATTATTTACATCAAGCATAAAAAATAAATCTCTAGCTCTAGCATAAAAAAAACACACCCAAAAAAAGTATAAATACGTCTTTGGGACACTTAAAACATTTAATATAGCACGTATTTATACGTTTTTGGGAGCAAATGAGACTGGTCACCTGATTTGGATATAAATACCCTCAAATGAAAGCTGAAAGTTTTCTTTTACTAGTTTCATCATTATTCACAAATCTATTTAGAATTGTGATAATTGAGTTTTTTTTTTTTTTCTCAACACGGCCCTGGTTGATCTCTTATACTCTGCTGCCACCTACTGTTCATTTGTGTAAGAACTACCATTTCTTCAACCGTTCTTTCACATCAAAGTATGCTCTAGCATAGAAAAAGCAAAACATGTATAAATACATCTTAAAACATTTAAAATAGAACGTATTTATACGTGTTTGGGAGCAAATGAGTTAAAATGTACAATAACATTTTTTTTCCCCAAGTTTTCATACTATTGTTAACATAAAAGGGAAAACAATATTAAACTACTAGAAATATCGATACGTTTTAGTCATTGATACAGTAATTTCATAATAATTCATAAAATTAAGTTAAAAATTAAAAAGATTTACTACACTGTAAAAAAAAACGCCAAAAAAAACAAGTGCGATGTTGATATGTGTTGAGGTAATTTTTCTGCCACAAGATGGCGTAATTGCATTTGTAAAACGGTGGTGGCAACTCATTGCATTTTTCTTTCATATTAAGAGATGTCGAATCTTTAACATGAAGTAACTTGCGAAATTCTGCCATTTTTTAATTTTTATTTTAAAACACAACTTGACTCAAGTCTCCACAAATATATGCATTATTATTAAATGTATTACGACTAAATTTTACTGCTGCGTTGCGACTGGAATTCCCCCAGTACAGGCTTTCCAAATAAGGGGCGGTCATTCATCGCATGTTAAAAAAAAATGTGTGGCATTAAAGGAACTTTAAACTGACTAATTTTGCCACCCTTAATAAATAATTGGCATTCAACTCTTCAGCGAGTTTTGTGAAATAATGAATATTTAGTCCGCATCAAGGATAATTTTTTGTCGTTGATGTGTGGAAGTGAAGTTGAGCGCATGCAGACTTTTTTTGTTGCATTGGAAACGAGCGTCATTGATGGGATGCGGCAGCTCGTTGTGCACTGATGGAGTCATCGTGTGCCAGTCGAGTCGGCGCGTTACGCATGAACCGCTCGGAAAAGGCCAGCCGGTGGCCAGGGGTTCGATAAGACCACCGTCATTGACCTGCCGCCAGTAATCGGTCGAGATTGGCTCGTAAAAAAAAAAAAAAAAAAAAGTTGCCGACGTTCAAATTCCAGGATGAGCTTTCACAAAAGTCACAAAAGCACTTGAAACTTTAGATGAACTTTGAAGCATTTGAAAAATATTGTAATCGCATTTTTTTGTATCGTCACTATCGCGATTGTGATTTGATTTTCAATTTTTTTTTCAAAGTCCATATATGCTTTAAGAAACACGAGCAATAAATCATTTTGTAGTATGATAAACAATATCACATGTATTATAGATAAAATACAGTAATGGGCCAACTTATCCACACTGTAAAACAAAATGGATGAATTCAAAATTTCAAGGAAACAGATACAATTTTAAGTTGAGTAATTCAACATATTTTAAATTTTGTTGTTGTGAAAATTTAATTTCTCACATTTCACCCCAAAGAAAAAAAGTTGACAGAGGTGAAAGATTTCAGGAAAATCAACTCAGCCTTCAATTTCCTTCATTAGCATTCAACTTTCAGCATTCCCACACAATTTCTGCAGAAATTGCACTTAGTCTAGTTTGCAACGCTATTTTAAGCTCCAAAGAATACAAGACATATTTCTTTACAGTGTAGAAATATCTCGCACATTGAGATGTGCATTTTGAACGTGAAATTGCTTGTTCCGCTATTAGAATTCAGCTATTAGCAGTCAGCTTTCAGCATTCCCACACAATTTCTACAGAAATTGCACTTAGTCTAGTTTGCAAAGTTGTTTTAGTAGAAATTCTACTACATTGGAATGTGCATTTTTGAATGTGAAATTGTTCAGCACGCGCGTTGGCTCAATAAAGGTTGGAATAGCTCGTTGTGGACATTGTAGGTCAGGAGGCGTCGCGGGGAAAAGGGAAGGCGGGCCGAGAGACAAAGAAGAAGGGAAGGGCAGCGATTTATCAATGCAAAGTTAATAACATCCATTTGAATCTAACTAAAAATCAATATTTCATTACCAAATTGTTAGCCGCGATGAAGAAGGATCGGCGCGGTTGCGAGGAGGCGGCGGCCGATGGTTCGATGGGGAAAGACGGGATGATTCATGGGGCCATCAGGCCGGGGTGCTCGGCAGGCGGGCGGGGGGGCTTTGGGGAAGCTAAGTGGCGAGGGTGGGTGTCACGGCCGGTGAAAAACTTGGGAGAGGCTCCTGCGCTCGCCAAACGACCTTGGCGCTGAAGAAAATGAAAGCAACTGTCAAGCGGCGGCGGGTCAGCGCGGGCGTATAAATCATCCCCGAGAGCCAATTTACGGCGCCTACGTGCGCTTATTAGCCGCCGCGATTTGTGACAACGCATGAAGGGAAGTGGCGCGGCGTGTTTGTACGTCGGCCGGCGTAGTATTACTCGCTGACCTTTGAGCAACAAACGCGCGACGACGGCAGCGCTTTCAAATGGACTGGCCGACTTGTGCGTGGGCTTTTTTTTGTTCACAAGTCGCCGGCTCGCTGGCTGTCGGCTCGCTCCATCCGAACCGTGATGAAGGAAAGTCGCGCTCGCTTGCTACGCTGGCCCTGAGCCCGCGAAAGTTCTGGCCTTTGCCTCCGTAAAAGACGCTTCAGGGCAGTCAGAGAACCTTGCAAACGTTTTTGGACACAAGATTTAGAGTCTTCAATTTTGACAATTTTGCAATGATTTAGGCAATGCAAGGCTGCTTTATTTCTATTGCGCATTTAAGGAACCTCCACTGAACACCACAGTTACGAAACAACATTTAAAGGCAAATGAATTTAAGACCTTTCAAATCAGATTTACAAATAAAGTAGTTTACTTAAATTACCAAAAGAACAGCGCACAAATGCATGATTTTGTAAAAAATGATTACAGAAATGCTCAACTCATTGGCTCCCAAAAACGTATAAATACGTTTATTTTAAGTGTTCCAAAGAAAGTTTTTGTTGTTGTTGTTGTTTTTTATGCTAGCGTATACAGAAGGCTTTGATGCAGCCTCTCAACTGCAGAGGACGCTTGACGAAATGGTAGTCATTAAACAAACGGCCAGCAGGTGGCTGCAGAGTATAGGAGATCAACCAGGACCATGTTGAAAAAAAAGCTCAATTACTACCTAATTTAGCTCAATTACTACAAATTTGAAATAGATTTGTGAATAATGATGAATCTTTGTGAGATTTGTGAAAATTGATGATACTTAGCTCTCTTCTAATACTAATTGCTGCAAAACGGAAACAGATAGAAATATACTTTTTTTTTCCTGGTGAAAGAAGAGACTCTAATCTTTCTTTTGGTGTGTTTTTTTTTTATAGCAATAGAACAGAATATTCTGTGAGCTTTGCAAAATCAGTCAAAATCCAATAAAACAGCTGGGAGTAGTGAAGGAGATTGCGCAATGTGAAAATTGCAGCCAGTGAATGAGTTAATGATATTAATCATATTATTTTTTTTTTTGGGTGGGGGGGGGGGGGGGGGGGGGCACATTTTAAACCTTGATTTAAAAGAATTTACAGTTGGGACTGACTTCAGTTCTGTCAGTAGTTGATTCCATTTACGTGCAGCACAACAGCGACATGCTGATGCACCACGTTTACTTTGAACTCTGGGCTCCATTATTTGACGGGTGTCTGCTGACTGGGCAAAGTAGAAAATACTGCAAATAATACATTCCATACACCTCTAATGGAGCAAATATTTCAATCAATAAACATACCGCTAACGTAGCATATTTATATTTGGTACGGTATGTTCAGTACACCTCGAATGTAGCATCAAGTGTATGATTTTTTTCTTTTTTTTTTCGGTCACAACTGGGTGTGGGATGTCAACACACTTATGTATATAAATAAATAAATAAATACATAAATAAATAAATAAATATGTGCATTGTAATTGAGCCTCAGTGTAAGGGGCCACTAGAGGTAACTGCAAATCATTTCGGATAAATGAATGACAGTGTCTTTGATGTGATATTGATTATTTATAAAATTTATAATAATAACAACAATAATAATTGGCAGTAAGAGTGTGTGTACGACTGGTCAACATTCATGGTGGTTAGCAACGGTCGCCTCGGCAACACGCCCCCCCCCCCCCCCCCCCCCCGCTGGCCCCCGAGGTGTTTTATACTTCCTGTCGGATAATTAGCCGGCATTTTGTGCAAGTTGTAATGGCGAAAGCACGAGTGGCCTCTTGAAACAGATCATTCCGGAATGTCTTCGGCCCATTATGCCAGCTGGAAATAAGCGGCCATGCTGAATATTTATGGCGTAATTGCCCGTTTTCCGCTTTATTTTTTTTTTGTAACAGGGGCGAAAAGCAGTGTTGTTGTTAATTAAGACAAAGGCATTAATTATTAATGGCGCAAACATGTCAAGCAAGCATAACTAATTATTCTGGCGTGTTAACAGTTGTTTTATGTTCGCAGCCGCTGAATTATTTAGGAGGCGCGTTCGCCATTGTTTGAAATGTGCCGCGTTAAGTGGCGGTGAAGATGCCGCTCGTCGCATCGTCTCGGGGAAAGGAAAAGAAAAAAAAGAAAAAAAGAGAAAATCAAGTTTTACAGATGGGGCCGACGTCGGCGTTAATTGCTCATTACAGGTGAGCGTTGCGGCGGTGAAGAGGCGCTGTTAATTTAACGCACTACAAACTGTCAGCCAGTGAAGGTAAGTGGATGTGACGGCACATAATTTGCGTTGTTATGTCTTAATTGTCACCTGATGTGCACGCAATCTGGAGCCTTGTCAAAAAGCAAAAAGAGGGGGAAAAAAAAGACAAGTCGGAAGGGATACAAAAAAAAAAAAAATCTGATATGAGGTTTTATTCGTCCACCATTTTGTCCAATGTTTGCCAACATGCCAATTTCATCGCATATCAAACGGCGGAAAAGAGAAAATGAATTCCTCCATAAAGAGCACTCGGCTGTTCGTTCACGACTGGAAAAGCTACGTCAAGTTTTACGGTTCAGTTTTGAAGGCGACATTTACAACATTGCTTGCTATCTTTTTCTCGCGCTTCCTTGATGTGGTGCTCATTGAAATGACGACAACAGTGCAGTGCGCAGTTAAACCTCACGTTAGCTGTACGAGCGGCGCTGACCGGCAGGTAGCTAGCTGGCGCTTTTAGCCTCGCGCTCTCTCAATCTAACCTGGTGATAGCCAGATTGAGATTGCGCTTCACTCAATGGAATTCTCCGCAATATCCATCTGGTACCTCTCATTGGTAATTTGGTCGGGAAAAGGCGGGACATTCTGGACAATAATCCGAGCTGATTGGACGATGCGGCACTGTACACGTTTGTTTTACCCAATCACGACCACGGGTGAAAACTTCGTATTCGTTCTTGTCGAAGGGGAGAAAAGCACAAATATCTTACCAGCTCGAAATCCACGAAGCGCCGCTCGCTGTTCAGCATTCAACAAGGAAACGGTGAGTAATTCTGCAAGAACGGAATTAACTGCAGCGTCCATGTTAGGATTGTTCGCTATTATTTTATTTATTTGTTTTTTATTGATTCACAAAAGCACAGCATTGTTTTTATGTATTTTTTATAATTAGTTTTATTTTATTTTTTTTATTGATTCACAAAAGTACAATAGTGATTTTTATTTTTATTTTTTTTTTTTTTAGTATAAGCTCTCTTTTTTTTTTTTTTTTTTTTAACAATATTGTGACTATTTTTGTATAGCTAACCTCCCCAGAATAATAGCGAAAATGATCGTATCGTGACCTTCACATCGTGATAATATCGTATCGTGATGTTTGGGTATCGTTACATCCCTAGTAGCTAAGTAAGGCCATGAAAATACAGAAGAGGTAACATGTAGCTGCCAATTAAAATATCATTATTTCCTTTGTAAACAGAATTTTCGACACTCGTCTCTTATTGGATTTGTGCTTAATGAAGTCTGAGTGCAAAAAAAAGAAAAAAAAAAGTGGAAATTTCAATTAGTGGCGAGCAGAAACGGCTGTCGCTTTTAATCGCTCTTGTTTCGCGTGGAACATTGTCATGTCTGTCAAGTGTGATGCTTTCCATAAAAGTAATTACACGCCAGCCGTAACGCCGTCGTGGCATAATCAGCGTCCATATGCTCGGGCCGAGGTTTTCATCAACGGCAATCACCAAAAAAAAAAAAAAAAAACACTTTATTGCCTTTAAATGTGATCCATCCAGTCCATTAAAAAGGTGGAAATAAAAATAAAAAAGAGCAGATGAAACGTGTGTAGTCATAAAAGCAATTTTATAACATTTATAAAAATGGTGACACAGTTTTTGTCCGCCAGTAGTGGAAATTGAAAAAAGATGGCTTTACTGGAAGAAAAAAAAAACAAAAAAAACTATTAGAACCTCAGTATATTATACAAGAAAACAATAAACCATTGAAAAAAAAAATATAAATGACTTTACTGAATAATGTTAAGGGGCGTGGCCTAATGAGTGACGATGGAGTCAGTCAGTGTGTGAACGTCCGGTTGTGAGTTGTGGCCTACAGTTATGGAGGACCAAAACTGCCAAAATTCTAAATAAATAAATGACTAAATAATAATAATAAAAAAAATGACTAAAAGTGAAAATAAAAATGAATATATAAAAAATATCATTAAAAAATTATATCCCAAAAAAATAAACGGTAATAAAAAGAGCAAAAAACATATGTACATAAATAAATACATTTGTATTTAATTTTTTAATTAGATTTTTTATCTTTACTTTTAGTCATTAATTAATTTATTTAGTAATTTATTGATTTAGTGATGTTTTTATGTATTTAGTCATTTATTTATTTGAGATTTTGGCAGTTTTGGGGCCGTACTGCCAAGTGGAAATGTTATTCAAACGAGGGGGGCGGTCCTAAGCGTGTCTTGGATTGCGAACTGCCTGTCATTGGTCGAGTGAGCAGCGATCGGCGAACAAGGAAGTGTCGCCGGCTCGCAACGGAGAGCGCCGGCAATGGACGACTGTCTTGTACACTGTCTGCTCTCACTTGTTGAGTTTTATTTCCGTATATATCTATTTTTTTTTGTATATAATTTTCAAATTATATTTTTTATATCCATTTTTAGTTTCACTTTTATTTATTTATTTATTCTAAATTTTGGCAGCTTTGCTCCTCCATATACAGCAACTCCAGTGCTCACAAATACTGTATTTGTTTGGTTGAAAGTGCATCTCTGACTCTCCTTGCCCACATGCCAGGGCATTTCACAACCTTAAGGTAAAGGATTTTGTACTTCAGGTGATTAAAGCAACCCCAAATGATTAGGTCGAACCTTTCAATGATGTATTTGGAAGTCCATTCCCGAAAGCTACTCTCCGTGCACGGAGGAATTTTGGTGACAAATTGACATTCTTTCGTGACAAGAGGCACAACTTTCCTCCTTGACATCATCTGCCAAAACCATCAGCGTCATCACGCTGGCGCGTCCAAATGTTGTCCCGAGTGCAGCCAATTTGGCGGCGTTGAAAAATTTAGCATCCTCCTAATTCGCACATTTCGCCGTGTTTAAATTTTCATGCGGCGCCTTCCTCGTGTTGGGGCTGAAAGGCGGCGAAAGGCGGCGAAAGGCGGCGAAAGGCAGCCTGCGACGAACGAGCCAAAGGAGCAGCTGTCAATGACGCGCCGCCAGCCTCGTGACTTGGTTGTTTTTTTTTCTTTTTGCCGACACGTTGACAGCCACCCAGGAAAGGGGAGAGTTATTTTTCCCCTTTCCTCAAGCTGCCGCATGATTAAAAGGCAAATGAGTGACACGCCGCTCGACACCCCAAATCAGCCCGGCTGCATTAATATTTCACGCAGGTGGCGGCTGCGTATCAAAGACAGCGCCGCGGTCGCAGGATGCGACAATATCCTGCGGGCCCTGAATGCAACGCGGCCTCATTTGGGGGGGGGGCACCACGATTGTCATTTGGACACGCAACATTTTGGGGGGTACAATATCACTGTTAGCGTCGTTTAGCATCGAGGCACGTAGGAAACGTAGAGGTCCCTTGAAATACGACCGACTCAACTCATTTCAACATTTGTCGCGATTTTGTGAGCGCAAATTTTATGGTGGCGCTCAAACATTTTACTTTATAATAAGCAGCAATTTGCCAGGCCAAATTAGTATGATGTAACGATAGTGTGATATTAAAAGTGCCACAATATCGTCGTCGTCATGTTCACAATATTTAAAAGGTTTAAAAAGTCAGGTTGATTTCCATTTGTGCAGATCTAGCACCCTCTGGTGGCTAGTTTATTAGTCCAATTTAACTTTCATTAAGGATGTTTTGGCCTTCTATGTTTAAAATCGGCACTAATGTTCAGATGAAGCGGAACTTAATATGCTTGTGAAGCGAGTCAATTGTGGATGAACTCAATATGTGCGTGCATTAGCAAGTAAGTGCATCAATATAAAAAGTCTTATTAGAGATTGTAGGTTGTTTATATGCATTGCTGTAATTTACAAAATCATGTGTTTATTTTTAGTATGAGCTCATATTTTATTTTTTTTTTTACTGTATTGTGACTTTTTTTTAGTATCGCCAACCTCCCCACAATATCATGCTAATTATCATATCGTGACCTTCATATCGTGATAATATCGTATCGTGATGTTTGGATATCGTTACATCCTTAGTGAATAATTCTTCCAAAAAAAAAAGTGGCTTCAAGTAGTTTATTAACATAAACCAGAATTATATATCGTGTCTTTAAAACCATTTATAGCTTTGCTTTCTATTCTGCTAGCTTAATGATAATGCTAGCACATATAGGTACTTTTTTTCTAAATATCTCTGCTATATTTCATGTATTAATTTTTGCTTTCTTCAAAGTGATGCGGCAGTGGTGGTACAATGCCATAGCGCCCTCTATTGATCAGCCGCCACTGATACATACATTCGAATGCAACTCAAGGTGCTGAACAATTAAATTAAAACATCCATAATACAAACAAATAAAAAAAAAAATAAAAAAAAGCCCCCCCCCCATATCCTCATGATCGTACCCACAGACACACAAGCAAACCACAACATGGCGGGGCACAGAAGAACCCTGTGAGGAAAGGCACCCAGGAGGAGTTCATCCACACTGAGATTAGCACTAGAATTGTGCATATCCTTTGTTTGATGTTTTCAAACCCTTTAAACTTTTAGCATTTTCTGGCTGTGGGATGACATCGTACTAAAAAAAAAACAAAAGTGCCAAAATGGGATATTTTTCATACGTTATCAGCTGAAAAGCAACATGGTATAAAAGCTTATGACTTGCGATTGATTTTCTTGGGTGGGCATTAGCATTAGCACGAGCATCGGTTTGCGACAAGACTAGCATGTTGTTTCTTGTCTATGTTGGCAGGTTGCTGCGAGTCAATCAGCTGATGTGAAATTAACTTTATTGCTCTTGTCGGGCGGATGAGGTCGGAGGGGGCGGCGGCTGGTGGAGGAGTAACGACTTAAAAGCCGCCTTTTCGGGACGACCTCAATCGGAAAGCGACATGCAAATGCCGCCGATGGCGCCGTAAATTCTGCTCCTGGTGGGGGGGATATGACGGCGAGCGGTGATTAAAGTATGAATGTTAAAGAAGGGGGGCCGGGCGTCGGCGATAATGAGGATGGCGGAGGCGGATAACCATCAAGCGTGAAAGCCACTGGAAGAAGCCGGCCCGGCGAGGTCACGCCGCAGCTTCACCGTGCCCGCTCAATATCCGCCGTTCGTTAACGTTAGCCGCGGCAAAATTCATTGACCGTCCCGGGCTGACCTTCCCCGGCCGACCACGTCATTATAAAGAAGTCCAGTACGTTGGTGCGGGAAAAGGTTACAACGCCTAGCGCGACTGAGCGGCAAAAGAGCGGGAAATAAATAAATATCGCATGTATTAATAATGAATGAGTGGCATTTGGGGCAGGGAGCTGTTTGTGTGTGATTGCATGGCTGCTTTCAAGCATAAAACCTCCGCCGCTCGCTCGCAAAATGTCACAAAAGCTGATTTATGGTCTGTCTTGCCAGTGCATTATTTGAGCTTGACAATCTTAATCATTCACACTTCCCACATGGCGGTGGCCGCCCGCCCGCCCGCTTCGCTCGCTCGCTCGCTCGCTCCGGCGCGCTCACTGTTTGCTCCCTGCGACCGCCTTAATGGATTATTGAAATATAAAAATAAACGGGTGTGTGGGAACCCCCCCCCCGTCCCTCCCCACCGCCAACCCCCGAAGCGGTATCAAAATGTCAGGTTTGTACTTACAAGCCGGCGCCGCTCGACGGGGTCAAGGGCTTCAATTACTTGTGTACGGCGACGGGAAAGGTTATGTCGCCCGCCGGCTGTTTACACCGACGCGGCGGGCAGGTAACCGCTACGCCACCGCACAACAAACGGCACGGGAAATCTCTCCCAAAGTTGACTTATGTGAACGATGGACATACATTGTGAATTACTGTACGTTCCATCACAAGGCAGATTCTGTTTACATTCGACTCGGATTTTAACTTTAGCTTTATCCTGCGATTGGCTGGCAACCAGTTCAGGGTGTACTCCGCCTACTACCAATAGCCGGCTGGGATAGGCTCCAGCACCCCCCGACCCTTGTGAGGCGCAAGCAGAAAATGGATGGATGGATGGAAGGTAGCTTTATCCATGGGGGAGCTAACAACGGTCAGATTTGTTTCTCGTATCCGTAGCAACGTTTCAGGAACAATTGATACAGATTGTCATTACAGGAGAGTGTGCCAAAGGTTTTCAACTATCTCACATATTTGAAAGATGGGCATTTATCGGATGAATTTCATCCATGCCAAGGCAGTTTGCATTTATATTCAGTCCTGAGAACTCATTCACTCGTCGCCATTTTCACATTGCGCAATCCCGTTCGCTCCCGGTTGTTTTACTGGATTTTGACTGATTTTGCAAGGCCCACAGAAAATTGTGTTCTTTTGCTATAAAAGCATGGAACCTATCAAAAGAAAGATTAAAGTCTCTTCTTTCATCAGAAAAAAAAAAAAACAAGTATGTTTCTCTCTGTTTCCGTTATGCATCAATTAGCATTAGAAGAGAGCTAAGTTTCATCAGTTTTCACAAATCTATTTAAAATTTGAAGTAATTGAGCTTTTTTTCTAGATGGCCCTGGTTGATCTCCTTTGCTCTGCTGCCACCTGCTGGCCGTTTGTGTAATAACTACCATTTCTGCAACCGTTCTTTGCAGTTGAGAGGCTGCATCAAAGCATTCTGTATGCTTCAGCATAAAGAAAACAAAAAATTTATAAATACGTCTTTGGGACACTTAGAACATTAAAAAAAAAACGTATTTATACGTTATTGGGAGCAAATGTTTATTCAGGCAGCATTAGACATGGGGGACTAACACTCTGATAGGACGGAATACAAGCGGAGCGTTTCAGGCGACGCGTTTTCCATCAGTCGTATCGAGTCAACACAGTTTGTGTGGTCCGGCGCTTTTGCAAACCGGGTGACGCAGATGAAGCATTGTAACACACACACACACACATTTCGCCCGGGGTTTGTGAATGTAAACTTTTTTTGGCATCGTCGCTGATAGCCAATCGCCGTTGTAGCGTCGTCACTACAGCAACAACACAAGCACAGATACGGACAGAATAGGGAAATCAAAACAAGGTTGGACAGTATCATTGAGGTCTGTTAGACTGAGACGTATACAACACAGTCAGCTTCCAATAGCAACCGGAACGCAGCCAAAAAAGAAGAAACAGTCTTGGGAAAAGGGGAGTGAGGACGTTGGCGTATCTGGTGAGTGTTTTGATTGTTTGCAGCTGTTCAACGAGTGCCAAGCAAGATACAAAATAGCATTGAGCACAACGACCGGTCACCAGATCGACTAACAATGTTCAACTTTTGTTTTTGCAGGGGAAGGATTAGAAACGCCCATTTAGTTCTCCAGGGAGGAAACGCACGGTATTTGGCGTTCGGTCCGAACCTAGCATGACAACGAGATGGATCCATTTCTGGTTACAGGATTTCACACTTTAACTCTTTTACTGCCACACGTTATCAAAGAAAAACTTTGATATGACAGAGGCTTTGATCACTGACGAAAAGAGATACAATGTTTCCATCTGCTGGCCATAGTTTAGAGTGTTTTAGATTCCACAACCCATTGACCAGGCAGCGCTGCACTTAGACGTTGCACTAAGAAAAGATAAAAAAAAAAATTGTTGACGTTATTTTACGTCTATGGCAATATACGTCGTGATTTTACTGATCGTTATTAAACGTTTTTGGCGGTCAAAAAGTTACAATGGAAACACAAAATCACAAAAGGGTGAAAAATGATAGGAATCGGATGTATTGCTTGAAGCCCCCAAGATTGCGTCTGATAACCCTCACAAAATGCTTCAAAGTGGGACAATGAAGCAGTGCACCAAAACGGAACTTGAAAGAATTCCTTTTAACGCTGTACTCGAGATACTTTAGCCGAAGATGTTTACACCTTTCTGTTCCACTGATGGTGTTTGGACCAAAACACCGGTCGTATTCGACGAGCGTCTACACGACGAGCGTCTGGCGCCACCTAGCTTTTATATTCACAGCAGAGTGACGGCATGAGTGATGCTTGTCTGTGCACCCTTTCACGCTGGCCTTTTACAACACCGCCAGTTCACCGCGATGGTGTTGAAACTCGACATTAATGACACACTGAGGTCTCCTCCGCCAACCCCCCCACCCCCATTTTTACCCGAGAGTCCCCAGCAGCGATAAAGGAGTTGTTGTAAAAGGCCCGAGAGTTATTGGGAGCGATATGAAATGTTCTAAATGTCATTAATTGACACCTTTTTCTGTAGGAGCTGTCAGCAGGGAAGACAGAAAGGTCACACCTCAAGAGGGGGTTGGGGTTGGGGGGGTGGTGCTAGATATATATATGATGCCCCTCACCCCCGCCAGCCTGCTGAGTTATGGCTGTCGTTAACGTCACGGAATGGATGGAAGAAGTCGCTTCTTAAAACCTCCATCGATCCGCTTCCTGCTTCCAACGACAATCAAAAAGGTCTGAATGTGGCGAAAGGGGGGGCGGAGCTTGACTCCAGTCACATGACTTGACTCTAGTAAGACTTCAGTCACCAATCTTCGGACTTGTATGGTTAAAACGTCACAAAAACTCGACTCGAGTGGGACTACCAGAACTCAAAGTTGAGATCCGTTGCGCAAAACACCGTCGGAAAAAATGACAGTCGACGACTCGTCGTCGCACATCAAGTGATTGTGCACCGCAGGTCTACGGACACACTGCATTTTAAGGACACTGTCCAGTACGATATTACTTTTTTTACTGAACCACAAAAACATTGGCAAGAAAGAGGCCACATAAAGCGAGGTTAGCGTCATAGCTCAACTTACCGATCGCCGGTCAAACATGAACGAAGCTTCATGTGGGTTATGCGTGTCGCTGAAAAGACAAATACGGAGACTAAGTATGAACTCTTAAAGCTATACAACACTTATTCATCATTTTCCAGTATTGGATTAGGCATTGTGTACAAAAAATAAAAGTGCAAATATCTCTGGCATCTTATTCCCTGAATTTGATTTGAAACCGATTAAATATCCAAATTAGGGCAACACGGTGGTCGAGTGGTTAGCACATCCACCTCCCAGTTCTGAGGACTCGGGTTCGAGTCCAGGCTTGGACCTTCCTGGGTGGAGTTTGCATGTTCTCCCCGTGCCCGCGTGGGTCTTCTCCGGGTACTCCGGTCTCCTCCCACATTCCAAAGACATGCATGGCAGGTTGATTGGACGTTCCGAATTGTCCCGAGGTGTGCTTGTGAGTGTGGATGGTTGTTCGTCTCTGTGTGCCCTGCGATTGGCTGGCGACCAATCCAGGGTACTGCCCGAAGCCAGGTGAGATAGGCTCCAGCACACCCCGCGCCCCATGTGAGGAATAAGCGGTCAAGAAAATGGATGGAATGGATGTATAAATATCCGAATTAGAAAGTACTGTGGGGAAAAACATGTTCCTGGTCATGTGATCCTGATGACGTAAACCGTGCGTAACCGGAACCCGTCTTTGTTCATTTCAATGGGAATTTGCTGACGTAATGGGCAAGAAAAAGACGTCTTCGAACCCAAATACTATGTCAATTCTGTTCAGATGAAAGTATTCAGCACGTGCGGTTTTGTGTCATTCCGTGTGGGGGTGGGGCAGTGGGGGGGTTGGCCGCTCCTAATGTGGGCTAAAGCGTGTTTAGCACACAGCATGTAGCTTAGCCTAGCGGAGTTAAAAGTCACCCGGATGTTTACCGTCCACTTCGACTGGCTGGATCAGCCATTTTTATCCGGCTTTCGGTTGGAAACAAACGTGGCTTAACGTTAACGAACGCTCTCTGTCGAGTCGTCCGTGGCTGTCCTGCTTTTGAAGAAGTGCTTCTTTGCTGTGACGCGTGATTCCACTTTTGATGTCCGCCGTGGGATGCGATAATTCCTCGTGAGTCTCTTTGGTGTCATTCATCCAATGTGTATTTTACGATACGTCACGATGATCACGCGACTGTCCAAAATACCCGATACAGTAATTAACGCAAGAATATTCATAAAAAGTGCTATAAAATCATAATTGCTCAACATAAATTGCAATTTTTTTCGGGGAGGCGTTGAAATGAATCATTTCACAGAATAGCTGGTTAGTTTTTCACAAGTCTTGTGTTCCTTTAAAAACATTCCGATTGTTGATTGCTATGTTGGTTCAGTTAACTAATGCGACAACAGCTGCTAAGTGCAAATGTGCAAGTTTGTTGAGACAACGCGACTCAAATTGACTTGCTTATTTTTTTGCTGTTGCAACTTAGAGCTTGCTTGCAAGTTGAAGGTTGAAGACTTGTGACTTGCTCCCACCTGTGGTGCACTTTTGAGTTTTTGGATTCGAGCAGGGAGAATGATCACTTTCCAGTGTCCAAAAAGCCAGTGCCGCTCCCAGTGCATGCTGGGAAGATGAATGGCACTCCCGCTGGTGTTAGGGATGGGAAAAGTTGAGAAGTTTGCAGGATTCTGCCACCACAGGCTGATGCACGACACATCGCGGATGACTAGCCAACGTTTTTCAACCAAACAAATGAACGGGATCCTCCTCAACAATCGTCTGTTTGTTGTTGTTGTTGTTGTTTTTTAAAGGGATGGATTTACAATGCAATGCCTCAACCCCAGGACAATGTTGGCAGGCTAAAAAAAAAAAAAAATACGAATAAAAAATTACAGGTGCTCATTAAAATGAGCGGACGATCAGAAATCCGGCGGCACTGTGATGTTGCATGCGGTCGTCGCAGGCATCACCCGCCTCACCCGCCTTCCATTTCCATCTCCGCTTGCTGACAGGCAGCAGCAGTGGCGGAAAAAGATGGTTAATTTCTGACGGAATATTATGCTACATCACCACTTGGCATTTAAAGTGAAAAATGACTTTCTGCTTGGCCTGTCGCCGTCTCCCCACTCGCTGGCGCGCTCCCCCCACACAGAATGGGGGGGGGGGGGGGACAGGGAGTGACGGCTGCAGATGAGGAAGCGGAAGGAGCGCAGATGATTAGAAAAAGGCTGACGTTGGTGAACTAACGCCTGGTGAGCGCCTCTGATCCGTTGTCAGGCGTCGTTAGCAACGCGCTAACAATTCAAGCCGCTTCTTCGGGACACACGTTTCGCCAAGAGCAACAAAATAGTTGTGCCATTTTGCTTTGCTTGCCAATGGTGTTAATTTTATCGGCCATTTTTAAATGTAGTCTCAGTTTGAGTCCAGTTTCAATCACGCTTTTATCATAGTTAGTCAACATCATCCCGTTTTTATTTAGTCAACTTTTAGTCGACTATAAATGTCGCATTTTAGTCTTTATTTTAGTCCAAGAAAACATTTTATTCGTCTAGTTTAAGTCAACAAAAACTGTCTATGTTTTAGTCTAGCTTTAGTCAGGATAATCATTTTACACCTGTACATATTTTGTATGTTGAATATTTCAGATCTAAAACTATTTCACATGAGCTGTTCTTTCATGTTTTTGATGAAAAACAACTTGACGCACAATGACAGTATATCAACAAGTGGCTACTCCATGCTACAAGCTAGTAAGTTAGCACAGCATTAGTTAGCGGATTAACATTATTGTTGGACTGTTGAAGCTGTTGCATTAATGATACGTTATAACTATAATTTACTTTTTTTTTTTTTTTTTTTACCTTTCATCATGAATCCACCTCCTGCCTGTCCCATGTGTTTGTGCATGTTGCACTTGCTAGCTGCAGATTTAAAAAGGGGTGTGTCCCAGTGACAGATTAGTTGAGACAGGATTTCACAAAATCATAGAATTTTTTTTTGGTCTCATCTTTGTTTATGAACTATCTTAGTCCAGTTTTTATTCAGTAAAGCACATTTTCATCTCGTTTTCATTAGTTGATGAAAACACATACTGATTTAGTCCCAGTTATTGTTTATTAATAAGGTTTTTAGTCTAATCTAGTCTCGTTTTAGTCCGGTGAAAAATGTGCGTTGAAAATATTTTTGTTTAATTTTTGTTGACGAAATGAACACCACTTTCCAAATACTGGGTCACGATCTTGAGCTCCGGAATCGTATCGAATCGTAGGACAAAATATTGTTATCCGGTCAACCTTTTGAAACCGATGATGTATATTTTCATGCTTTTGAGTTTGGTACCAGCAGTGTGTATTATAGTGTGCGTCTCTAGATGTGCGTATGTGTGTGCGTGTGTTGCAGAGCACTTTGAAGGAGTCTAATTTGTGTGATTGGTGGCCAACAAATAAGTCTCTACAAGATTAGAGTGCTAATTCCTCGGCCCCAACAAGAGCGGGAAGTGCGGATCAATGGCGACGCCTCGCTTACAACAGCACACACTTTGCTGTGTGTGTGCGCGCGCGCGCGTGTGCGTTTTCACCCTTCAAATGTTTGCTGTGATTAGCCAGGAAGGAGAGAGCAACGACAACATTGACGTCGATGTTATTGACGAGAGCGGCCGCTGATTAGAAAGCGATACGCGGTTGGATTGGTCAGGTGAACGCGCACGCGTGTTGAATATTTTGCAACCCAATGATGCATTCACAACAGCCATAGTTCATTTTAACTCTTTTACTGCCACACGTTATGGAAAATAAATAAATAAATCCAACCCCTGCACAGTGCCATTTCGCTGATTACATTTCATTGTAATTCCATATACCAGCAGCCCATTGAAAAGAGACACAACGCTGCCATCTGCTGGCCATAGTTAGGTGGTGGTTTTGATTCCACAACCCATTGACCGGGCAGCGCTGCATTTAGACGTTGCTCCGTCCATTGACGGGAAAAAAAAAAAAGCAAAAAAAAAAAAAAAAAACGTCATTTCACGTTTATGGCAGCATACATCGTGATTTTACTAATCGTTATTAAACGTTTTTGGCAGTTAAAGAGTTAATACATGTATCTTCAACCTGTGTCAATCTTTCCACGAATCAGCTCATGATGATTGTGTCATATATTTTTTTTTCCACCCAAAATCCTTACGTCCATCCATTCATCCATCCAATATTGATACGTCCATGACTCATCAATTTACCATTGAGCCGTTTTGCATCTTCCATACTTTATTTACTACCTTGCATTTTTTATTTTTGCCCCATGACCTTTCATCCACCAATTGATCATCTTTCACCAGTCAGTTTTCTGTGCATCCGTCCATTTGTCCATCAATTTATCCACCCGTCATGGTCACTTTTCAAATCAAATTAAACTTTATTTATATAGCACCTTTCATACATTCAAATGCAACTCAAAGTGCAGAACAATTAAAACATCTATAATAAAATCAAAAGAAAAAAGCCACCCCTCCCCCTCATATCCCCGTGATCGTACCCACAGACACACGCGCAAACCACAACATGGCGGGGCACAGAAGAACCCTGTGAGGAAAGGCACCCAGGAGTTCATTCACACTTTTGAAGTACAGCTGGAATTTGAGCCGACCTGAAAGCGACATGGCAGATTTCCTTTGTCTACCAAATCTAATCCATCATCTCCTAATCTTATTTTTTTCTGTTTTTCAAACTTATGCCTTTGATCTATGCTTCCATCTTTCATACATGAACAATTCAGCCTTTTGTCTATTCATCCATCCATCAATACAGCTAACCAGCATCTCTCAAAAGTTGGGGACACTTGATACGATGTCAAGTTCAAGACAATTGCGGAGTTAAGACGAGTTTGGCAAAATCGTTGACTGACACGCAATGACAGAAAGTCTGAAAATTTGGTAGAAATCAAAACCTCCGATGATTTCCTGTGAAGAATCCTGTAAAAAGGCTGCTTTGTGCCAAAATGGCCGCCTTGCTGTGTCGTTTACGGTTTGGCTTGTCGAGAGTTTTTGTGGGGCTACTCATATTGAACGCCTGCCAAATTTCAAGTTGCAAAGTGAAACTGGCTACCGGGGCTGAATTTGTTTAAAAAAAAAAAAAAAAAAATCAAAGTCACTTTTGGAGAGTCATTCATAATTCTAATTAATAATTGTAATAATTTATCCTTATTGATCCAGAGGAAATTCTAATTTGTGATGCTCACCATTTTTGAAGGACCCCTAATTAAAAAAATAATAATAAAGTAAATAAATAAATAAAATAAAAGAAAGACTAAAAAAAAGTTATGTCTGTATCTTGTCCACTTGTTTGTGTACTAAATCAGCCATGTTGTTGCCGGTCGTCGTCAACGTGGTTGGATTTACGTGGCTCTGCCTGTTGCCGTCCAACTTGAGCTGCTCTCATGCCGCCCGCTCGGCGATTTATGTGTCGCTTAATGCAAAGCGACAGCGGCGTCCTTGACTCCTGTCAGCGCTCCGGCCCGACGCCGGAGAAATAAAAAATATGTCGAGTTGACACCGCCGTAAGCCGCTAATCAGCAGCCATGTGTCACTCTGGAGACATCAGAACTTCCCTCTGATATGAGCTCCTACAAGTCAAGTCCCGATAAGTCTAAGGATGTGGTAGCGTACCAGAATTTCTGTGGCTCATTCCGGAATTGGAGGACGTTTTCTGTCACAGACATATTTTAAAGCGGTAATTATGCTCTGAATTTGAGTCTCTTAAAATACCTGCGAGTCAGCAGCCACTGTTACTTAAAAAAAAAAAAAGTTTTGCCTTTTAGAGGAAGAGAAAAAAAAAACTGGAGGTACATGACTCAGCAAAATAGACGTCATCAAGCTAATTGCTGAGACCACCGGTCAAGCCAAGGTAAGACCTCTCTTCTATTTTTCATATTTTATCCATCTTTTCAGCCGTAATGGAGTTTGTCGCCTAAACAAACGCAAGCCTGTTTCGTACGTTATCAGAAAAACACAATACAGTACGTTTACATATTGTTTATTACATAGCTAGCTTCTTTTTTTTTTTTTTTACCAGTTAGCATGCAGATAAAATAGCTAGCATATAGCCAGAATTTAGCATTACTTTCCATTTTCCAATCCTGTTTAGATCTATCTATCTATCCATGTCTCCATCCATCTATCCATCCTTTGCTCCATCATCCATCCATCCATCCATCCATTTATCTATCTCTCATCCATCTATCCATCTATTTATCGATCTATCCATTATTCCATCCATCTCTCCACCCATCCATCCATCTGTTTATCCATCCATCCATCCATCCATCATCCATTTATCGATCTATCCATCCATCCATCGATCTATCTTTCCATCCATCCATCCATCCATCCATTTATCCATCCATCCATCTATTTATCGATCCATCCATCCATCCATCCATCCATTTATCTATCTCTCATCCATCTATCCATCTATTTATCGATCTATCCATTATTCCATCCATCTCTCCACCCATCCATCCATCTATTTATCCATCCATCCATCCATCCATCCATCATCCATTTATCGATCTATCCATCCATCCATCCATCGATCTATCTTTCCATCCATCCATCCATCCATCCATTTATCTATCTCTCATCCATCTTTCCATCTATTTATCGATCTATCCGTCCATCCATCCATCCATCCATCATCCATTTATCGATCTATCCATCCATCCAGCCATCCATCCATCATCCATTTATCGATCTATCCATCCATCCATCCATCCATCCATCCATCCATCCATCCATTTATCCATCCATCCATCTATCGATCCATCCATCCATCCATATCTCATCCATCTTTCCATCTATTTATCGATCTATCCGTCCATCCATCTCTCCACCCATCCATCCATTTATCCACCCATCCATCCATCCATCCATCCATCCATTTATCCATCCATCCATCCATCTATTTATCCATCCATCCATCCATCCATCATCCATCCATCCATTTATCCACCCATTCATCCATCATCCATCCATCCATTTATCCATCCATCCATCTATTTATCCACCCATCCATCCATCCATCATCCATCCATCCATTTATCCATCCATTTATCCATCCATCCATCCTTCCGTAGAGCTCCACATTTGTGGGCGGGTCCAAAACACAGGCAGCTCAAGTGTCCATCTGCAATGTTGCAGGTGTTGCCTACAATCACATTCTTAGCTCTTTGTCAGCACAGTGAGTCATGGTTAGCACATCTGCCTCACAGTGGAGCAATTCTGGGTTCGATTCTGGGCTCAAACCTTTCAAAACACGTTCATGCCAGCTTCATTGAAGAACCTCCATCCATCCATAGATGAAAATGTGAGTGCTGAATGTGAACCCTGACCTCACACTCTAAAAGACAGCTGGAATAGGTCCAGCTCAATTCACAGCATTGAGTTTATTTTGAACAGGAAATGGTCACATAGATGTTTTTTGTCTCTCTCTTATTTGTCACCATCCTTTGGTGTCCCGGGTGGCGGCGTGCAATATTTATGGCGTGCACGCATGGCTGGTGGCGCCATCTGGCCATGTGACCCGCAACTTTGGCTCAATCTATCCTGAATGAAAACAAGGAGGAAAATGTATCCAATCTGAAATCCAAACTGTCCTTGCTTCAAGCTGTACGAGGGGGACTGCCTAATATTTGAGTGGAAGGTCGTTCCAAAGGGAGGTACCGGCAACAGCAGAGGCTCGATCTCCTCTAAGCCTCCGCTTCGCCCTCGGTACCTCCAATCGAGTCTGGTCTGCTGACCTGAGGCACCGGGCAGGTGCGTAGGAGTGCAAGAGCTCGGCCAGATAAGGTGGGGCAAGACCATTGAGAGATTTGAAAACGAATAGAAGAATCTTAAAGTGGATTCTAAATTTCACGGGCAGCCAGTGAAGAGAGGCCAGAAGAGGGTTTATGTGTTCCCTCTTACGGGCACCAGTTAGGAGACGAGCAGCAGCATTTTGGACAAGCTGGAAACGCTGCAGGGAGGACTGGCTGATCCCAAAATAAAGTGCTCACATACGATAGAAAATAGCTGACAGAAATTACCATTGTTTTTGCACTCATTTTAAACCGTCAAGCAAATGATCATCAATCTATTTTCGACACAAAATCAAATACAATAGATTGAAAAATATATATATATATATATATATATATATATATATATATATATTTACTGTTCTCTTAATCACTGTGTAAAGATTGACTTTTATAAGCACTGTTACATTGTTTCAAACACGTGTCACACTTCTTTTTGCTACGAACACAACAGTGAGCGTTCAAAAGGCCTCAACAACATCCAGTGACGGCAGCTGTGTGTGCGTCGCAGTGGAGCGATACAACAGTGAAGAGTTTTTATCTCATCTGTCTGAATCTCGCCATTCAAGTCCGTTGCCAGCTCTTGCGATGTGTGTGCTTTGGCGCGCTCGTGCGCGTCCTGCGGGGCTGCCTTGTTCGCATCAGTCTTGCCGCTCATGTTCCACAAGCTCGCTTTTGTTTGTACACAAACACAAGCGCTTGTCATTTGGATTCTTTTGTGAGCCTCACTTGTATGTTTGCGTGTGTGTGTGCGTGCATCGGGGACAGCGAGCACGCTCAAGTTGTGTGTTTTGTATAGACACATGCGTTCATGTATGTGCTAATGTATGCATTGATATGTTCATTTATATACAGCAAGTGTCATTAACTCATTTACTGACATGGACGCTTATATTTGTCCATTACAATCTAATCATCTTATTTTTATATATCACTCCTCAATTACAAAATCAGCATAATCGTAAAAAAATAAAAATAATAATAATAATAATCATCATCATCATAATTTTTGTGTTGTTTAAATTTATACATTTGCATCTTTTAAAATTTTAAAATGACTAATTTAATAAATTTTATTTCATCCAAAAGGAACCATTATAATGTTTCAAATAACTTTATTTGAAAAATTTTATTTGTCTTAATATTTTTTTTTTATTTGTTTTTTACGTTTAAACATTTTTTCTTGTTCTGTGCCAAAAAAAAAATATCTATGATCGTCCTACTGCACAGTGCACAAGCTGCACTCCTTCAAACTTCAATTTTTTTCCAACATAAATAAATAAATCAATATATAATATTACAAATATATATTACTATAAATTCTGTTTGGTCCAAATAAAAGCAACTTACATAATAATAGTGTTTCATTTTTTTTAAATGCTTAAATATTGTCTTGTTTTGTACCAAAAAATAAATACTCATTTGAATAATCGGGATTTCCATAATTATCATGATTATTATTTTTTCCGTAATCGAGCAGCCCTAAATCAGACTGCATTTTATAAACAATTGATACAGAAATGTAATTCATTCCAAAGGGTTCACATCATTTTTCATGTACGCACAGTTCATCAATGTCTTAACAAGTAACACAAGTTATATGTACGCAAACAGCAAAGTGAGGCGGTGGGCGATTCCTCTTAACCCCCCCGGCGACCTTTCATGTCGGTGGTCCACACTACGTGGGACGTGCACAGGAAGTGATCTAAGCGTGTTGAACACCCCCCAGGGGAGTTGTTCATTTGAGACACGAGCAAGATGACGTCTCGCCAACGACGACGAGCGCCACATGCCTCCGCTAACACCAAACACATGCTAACGTGCGCCGGCCGGTGACATCATCACGTCCTGTTGGTACTTGGAGGAGGAGTGATGTCATCGCCGTGGAGATGTGCTGTGTTGAACAGATAAACAACATTGAACGACAGCAAGCGCCGGAATTCTGTCCTGGTCAAAGTTTAATTTAATAATAATTTAGCCCTAGAAACTGGTTTGAACGATCAGCACGGCATTGGGATAAGATGCAGTTTGTATTTTTTTAAATAATTTTTATGCTTAATTTATTTTGTTCATTGCAATGTTTTTAAAATGTTTTACTTAGTCAGTTTTCGTTTACTGTAATAACCTAATTTGAGTGATTTCTAGGCCTCGTATCTTGTCAAACTACCACTAAAGAATTCATTTAAAAAAATAAAAATAAAAAATAAAAATAAAAAAAAGAGGGTTTGCTCCTCGCCACTTGCTGCTTTATTTTGTAATTACGTTCTGAAAATGCAATTTTTTTAAGAGTTCTGTTAGATCCGGGTCATGGCACCAATTGAAAATTTCTAGAGAGTTTCTACCAGTCTTTTTATCTTTTTTGTCTCTTTACTGAAAATTCTCAGCTGAACTATTTAATGAGTGCCAGAAAAAATCATTCACTCGCCGCCATTTTCACATTGCGCAATCCCGTTCGCTCCCGGCTGTTTTACTGGATTTTGACAGATTTTGCAAGGCCCACAGAATATTGTGTTCAATTGCTATAAAAGCATGGAACCTATAAAAAGAAAGATTAAAGTCTCTTCTTTCATCAGAAAAAAAAAAAAAAGTATGTTTCTATCTGTTTCCGTTTTGCAGCAATTAGCATTAGAAGAGAGCTAAGTTTCATCAGTTTTCACAAATCTATTTAAAATTGTAAGTAATTGAGCTTGTTTTCTACATGGCCCTGGTTGATCTCCTTTGCTCTGCTGCCACCTGCTGGCCGTTTGTGTAATAACTACCATTTCTGCAAACGTTCTTTGCAGTTGAGGGGCTGCATCAAAGCTTTAGCATAAAACAAAAACAAAAAACCCCCGTATAAATTGTCTTTGGGACACTTAGAACATTTAAAAAAACGTATTTATACGTTATTGGGAGTAAATGAGTTAATCGACTTATTAGTTTTAGCGTGTTTACTAAAGTCAGACAATTTCAAAATGGCACTAGCATCCTTCGATTATTCTGTATGCGGCCCTCAAAAAAAAAAAAAAAAAAAAAAGTTTGGACACCCCTGGTCTAATCTATCCAAAATGTTTCCTCCGCTGCCGAGTACATGTGACGATGTGTGACCTGATGATCTTAACTGGATTCAAATACGTATAATATATGTGCCATATTGTAATCATCCGTGCCGAGGGCGTCTCATCGAACAAATATCATGCACGCTTGCGCCAACATTTCGAACAAAAAGAGTTCCCCGACGCTCGGCTCTCAGCTACGTTTGTGGCGCGTGACAGGTGGAAAGCGGCGCTTATGTTTGTCCTCGTCGTTAAGACTCTTACGGCCACATCGTTCCAAATAAAAATGGAAAACGGGGCTGGAGGATGCTGGCTACGGTCTGAAGAATCAACGCGAGCGCGAAGAGTTTAGCTCGAGGACACTTTCATTTTTTTTTTTTTTTTTTTTTTTTGGGGTGTTTTGCTTTGATCCAGCTTTTCTCCGAGTTGCCACGGCGGCGTGCGTAAAGCCGCGCCGTGTGCGCGCGCAATGCTTGTGTGGCGCTAACGCCACAAAAAAAGGCTTACTTTATCTGGGCATTACCTATTAAAGGTTTAAGCGCCCCCCCCCCTGATAAACACTTCCTATAAGGCCGCTCGCTATCTTCCCCCGGCGGCCTTATCGCGCTCTTGAAGGTCCTTCCAGCCGTAATTTGTTTAATTAAAGTGTCATTTTGAGAGGGAAATATGGCCGCCGCGTGCGAGAGAAGTTTACCCGCAATTTCCATGCGTCCTTTTTCCCCTCTCGTTGCTCTTTGTCCGCAGCTTAGATTTAGATTAGCTCACTTCTTTTTTTTTTCCGCCACTATTTTCTTCTCATGTTTGCAAAGGGAGGATGAAAAAAAAAAAAAACAACGGGATCAAGTGTTTTTTTTTTTTTTTAAATGCCCCCCCTCCTCATTGGAGCACATTAGCTGCTATCTTAAAGGGGCCCTGAGAGGATTGGCTGTGCGGCCCCAGGATGGAGCTCGCCTTGTCAGCGCTTTTCCTGATTTCACTGAGAGAGAGGAAAAAAAAAAAAAAAAAAAAAAAAAAGGAACAGGGAGGAAAAAAAAAACAAGTGCAGGCATGGACGCTGCGACGGGATAACAATGACACCAACTGCAGGTAAACGCGGGAGTTACAACCCTGTTATACCGGGTCAATTTGACCCGCCCGGGACATGCTTCCTGAACCAAAAGTGTCAGAAGAGCATATAAACTGCCATAAAGTGTATTTGTTTTAATAATAACTTATTTTTCATCTATGTATTCGCATCTCTTCTTTTCAGGGTCAAAATGACCCGCTGACGTCATCAATCAAGACAAAACTGTTTTTAGGTAGAGGCTCGCTGAATTAGCCACCAAAAAAAAAAAAAAAAAAAAAAAAAAACAATACCAAAGGTCAACATATGAAATTTGTTTATTTTCACTGAAATTTTACACATAATTTTTTTTTTAATTAAAATTTTAACTTTTATTTCTTTTGTATGTATTTATTTGTATCTCTTATTTTCGGGGTCAAAATGACCCGCTGACTTCCTCAATCCAGAAAAACGTGATTTTCGGTAGATATCCGCGGCTAGCTGAATTAGCCACCAAAAAAACAATATAAAATACCAAATGTCGACATATTTCTTTTTATTGTCATTTTACATTTTTAATATTTTTTTTTAATTAAAATTGTATCTTTTATTTATTTTGTATGTATTTACTGACAGCTCTTCTGTTTTGGGTCAAAATGACCCGCTGACTTCATCAATCAAGACAAATTTATCTTTAGGCAAAGTCCCACAGCTAGCTGAATTAGCCACCAAAAAACAAAAACAATAAATACTAAATGTCAACATAACATTTATTTATTTTTATTGAAATTTTACATTTTTAATATATATATATATATTGTTTTTTTTTAATTATATCTTTTATTTATTTTGTATGTATTTATGTGCAACTCTTCTGTTATGGGTCAAATTGACCCAGTGACTTCATGAGTCAGAAATGATGACAAAAAAAAACAAAAACAAAAACTTGAAGAGGTCTAACTATACAATAAATATGTTATTCTGTACTGAAATAATCAATGTAGCATTTTCAACTAAAAATTTTTTTTTTAAAAATCATTTCTCCAAGTGTTTTCATGTCCTCGTCAACGGGATGCGTCGAAGTCGGCCAGTCGGCGCTTCCACTTGGACTGCGTCAAACTTTTCTTTTTCAAAGCCGCAACTTGCAATGACCCGAGTTCAGCAGGAAATTCCGAAAAGGGAAGCAAATCCAAAAGCAAAGAAGCTTTGCATACGTTTTATTTCGACGGGGTAATTATGGAGTCTCTCTCGGCGCTTGACAAGGCCTCTAATGAGTTCTCCACGGACCTCGCCTTTATTTGCGCGTTTGTTTGTTATTTTTAAAACTTGATGAAGTCCCCTTGTATTTATCAAATCAAAGAGGAAGGCAGACGAACGAACGCCGTGGAATCGTCTGCGGGTAGGTGAGATCACACTCTTGGCTGGTTGTCTTCTTTTGCTTTTTCTTTGTAGAATATCCTACACAGGAAGTGACATCATGTGAAAATACGTTCCCATCTGGAACGGCTCAACTTTATTTGGGGTTAATTCGAGGTACTTGAAATTGTGTCAGGTGTGTGCTGACTCCCATTTAATTTGATCACTTTGAATGGGACTGCTTCATTCTGACACCTCAGTTGGACGCTTATTTTAGATTATATATTTATATTTTTCCCTCTTAAAAGTATTGCGTGGAGTTAAACAGGTTATTGGTCATATTAATGGTGGAAAAACGTTTGTAATTTCAGTGTTGCCTCATTTTCCGCTGGGGTTAGGTTGCAAAAAATACCCGCAATAAATGAAAAACTTAATTCAAACTGCCACAATATATTGTCGTCATCATGTCACGATATTAAAAGCAGCACATCTGTTTAAAAAAAAAAAAAAAAAAAAAGTCGGATTGATTTACATTTGTGCAGTTCTAGCACCCTCTGGCGGCTAGATTTTTAGTGCACTTTAATTTTCACAAGGCATCTTTTGGCCATTTTCTATGTTTAAAATCCACACTAATGGTCAGATGAAGGGGAACATGATATATATATATATATATATATATATATAGGTGTTAAAAAATCGATTCGGAAATATATCGCAATATTACAGCACGCAATTCTCGAATCGATTCAATAGGTCGCCGAATCGATTCTTAAACATCCATTTTTGATGGAAAAATATTCAACAAATTGTCATACTTAAGGTTAGTGTTTAATCATGGAAAAAATTTTATATTAATGGAACATAAAGCCTTAATATTTGATTTCAATGCTGTTCAAACGTGAAACAGATTACAGCCTGTATTAGACTGAAGTTTCAGATAAATAAATAATACATTTTCATACAAATATTGCACTCTACAAGTTTACTGATTAGTATTTTCTAAATTTGAATGAAAAAAATCTCAACAATCGACTTATAAATTCGTATCGGGATTAATCGGTATCGAATCGAATCGTGACCTGTGAATTTTTTTTTTTTTTTGTATCACCAACTCCCCACAATATCGCGATAATTATCGCGTCGTGACCTTCATACCATGATAATATCGTACGGTGATGTTTTGGATCTGGTTACATCCTTGAAATACATCGAGGCCGCGAAAAGTCAACCGCGTTATAGCGAGGGAAACGCCGTACACCGGACAGGGGGTGTGTAGACTTTTATATCCACTCCATTTTAAGACTTGCATGACAATTGTGTTAAAAACGTGATTATACTGTATATGTCGTATTCATTTCAGTCAAACCTGAGTCATTTTTTTACTCGTAACAACGGATTATTTACATTCTTGGGTTCTTTCCAGTGGCTATTAAAAAAAAAAAAAAAAAAAAAAAAAAAAAAAAAAAAAAATTGTTATTGAAAAAAAAAAAAACCAGCGTCAGAAATGGCGCATTTCTTATGGAATTCCCAATCTGGGAATCTGGAAAGGCGGGACCATGCATCTTACCGTGCGCCACCTTGTAGCGGCCATATCTGCTTCCACGCCACTTCTTTGCAAGCGCTTTAGGAAACAGCAGGCCGAGATTAATGAAATGATTATCATGACTGATGATGTTACCTGCTCCCATACAAAAAAAGAAAAAGAAAAAAAAAATGACTTTGGCGGCGTAATGGTCAAACGGCAGGCGCGGCTGACAGAATTATTAAAAAGAGGAAGAATTGAGTAATTCCTCCACATTTATCAGTCTGCGCATCAGAGTTAATATGTATTGTAGATCTCACTTCGCTATTCTTCTTCATATTTCCATCCTATTAGGACACCAGCCACTTCATTCACATCCAAGATGGAGGCTAAAAAAAAAAAAAAAAAAAAAAAAAAAAGGATTGGGGTGTTTGACACGCTGACCACAAAATGGTAAATGGGATCTCGCCAGCGCCATCTTTCCCCCCCCGCTGACATGATAAATACCTGCAGTGCGGCGTGATAAATGTTTTTATAACGTGCGGCAGCGATAACGTTCCACTATTCATATTTGGCCGCCGTGTAAGAAAAAAAAAAAAAAAGCGTCCAGATAAAGTATGCTACTCGAGCTGACCCGCCGCTGCGACACGGGGAAGTCGACCCGCCGCGTGATGAAGAAACGGATAAATGGTGATAAATAGCATGAGAGTAGAGCGTCGATGGCAACGCTCACATCTTGATGTACGGCCTGAAGCGTTTTTACGCAAACAACAACATGGGGGCGGGACTTTGCCTTTTTTGTGCTTTGCGGCGAGTCGGCAAAATTTTGCTGGCTCCACACAAACGGCAGCGAAAAGATCAACTTTTTTTTTTTTTTTCCGAATTCAACCTTTAGCGTCTCAAGTAGGGGTGTGAATCGCTTCGTATCTGGCGATTCCATCCGTATCACGGTCCGATTTGATACCGATTTAGTCCCGGTACGAATCTGTAAGTCAATTATTGCGATTTTTTTTTTTTTTTTAACTCAAATTTAGAAAATACTCATCAGTAAACTTGTACACTGTAAGATTTGTATGATGTGTTGAACTGAAACTTGAACACTGTATTTAACTCATTTGCTCCCAAAAACGTATAAATACGTTCTATTTTCAATGTTTTAAGTGTCCCAAAGACGTATTTATATGTTTGTGTGTGTTTTTTTTTTTTTAATGCTGGAGCATTCAGTCAGGCTTATATAGGCAGTGAATCAATCAGATTGGTTGTGGCTAGACATGTGGGTAACAGGACTGACACGGAATTATCTGATTGGCTGTTAACCAGATAAAGAGATTAAAGATTCTTGACATCACATAGCTTAATACCAGTTGAAACTAGATGCCGGTAAATCAGTTCAAAACAGACGACCTCACGTTCATGACCCAAACATAACCTTGGCATGACCCAGTCATGACAGTCTGACTGGTCAAATTCAGATAAAAGCATAAAATTCCATGCGAAACTTGTCACATGTTTTTGCGATATTCATATTGCATGAGCCAATATCGCGATATCGATATTTTTCCGATATATCGTACAGCCCAATGTATAAAATACGTTTCCAAATTGTATGCGGTGCGAGTTGTCGCTGCGATGTGCAGTCGGCGTGCGGGTTCGAGCGCACGTGTTGCCAATATCGCGTACGTCTTCATCATTACGACATTACGATTCTGGTTTTTTTTTATTCGATCGAGTGTGGCGCCTCCGTCCACATCTGCGGGGCCGTAATGGCGCGGCGCGGCCCCCGGGAGGCGGTTCGTCCCCTCGTGGGACGCCGCTCACGGCGGCAGGAAATACGGCCGCCGTGAGCGGCGCTGGCAGATGGCTGACGAGGCATTTTCGCCCATAACGCCCCAGTAAAACTTTAACTCCCCAGATTTAGTGCTAGCGCGCTGCACTTAGCGAGCTTCTTCCCTTTTCTTATTTTTTTCTTCCTTTCCTCTCCCGCCCTGAAAAGTCCCAAAGTGACGTTTTTGCAAGCGCCGCATAAACATGCTTTATTGACGGCGGCGCACGGCAACGCAAAAGGGGGTCAGTATCATTTAGCCAAACGACACTTTTAGAGGACAAATAAAAGCTCAGATTTGCTCAAACGTTGTTGTCGGGCCTCATCGATTGCGCGCGTAAAAATTTTATTATTCATCGTGTCATAATATTGACCGATGACGACGCCGGGCCATCGTTTGGGGAAGCCAAAAGGTCTCCTAGGCAACAATGGCAATTAAGGCTTTCCATTCGGCCGGGGGTCATCTCCGAGGGCCGTAGCTCTCCATTTGACGCCGGACATGAAAGTCGTTTGTGCTCATTACGCATTTTTGCTGCTAATGTTTAAAAAATAAAAAAAAGGTCGGATGTGAATGAATTTATCACTTTAATCAATAATTAACTGCATTTGTCTTTAAATGTCTTTGTATTACAATGTCCATCCATCCATTTTCTTGACCACTTATTCCTCACAAGGGTTGCAGGGGGTGCTGGAGCCTATCTCAGCTGGCTCTGGGCAGTAGGCGGGGGACACCCTGGACTGGTCGCCAGCCAATCGCAGGAGTTGAGTTTTTTTTTTTTTTTTTTTTCAATTTAGTTAGTTTTAATTAGTTTTCAGGGTGGTTCTGTTTGTTTTTATTCGTTTTAGGTATTTAATAAATGCTTCGTTTTTAGTTTCAGTATCATTTATTTATTTTTTTATGTGTCCTAATTGTGCCTAATATTAAAAAAAAAAAAAAAAAACAGCAAGGGAGTGACGTCATCTTTTGGTGCTTTTCTATTTGCTGCTGTGGGATGACGTCACTTCTGTGTGACACACTTTCAAAATAAATCAAATTAAAATCATATTTCAAATCATCCGGGTCATGCGTGAAATTAATTACCAAATACTAAAACAAAAAACATTTTTGCTATAATTATAGTTTGTAAACATAAAATGTAGTTTCAGTTAGTTTTCGTTTTTTTTTTTTTTTTTTTTTTTAAAGCATTTTCGTTTTTATTTTATTTCGTTAATGAAACTGTTTTACGAGTTTTAGTTAGGTTTATTTTGCTTTGGCGTGATGTGCAGCTGATGATGTCATTTGGAGCTTGAGGGGCCTTCAGAGGCCCTGCAGAGGCGGAGTCGGAAAGTGGGTCAAGGATTGCGCCCTCTGAGCCTCCAACTGAACGCGCAGGCGTTATTGGGCCCGGGCGGGCGACGCGCTCGCACACCTGCAGCCGCTTGCCAGCCTGGCATACGCGTGTGTGCGTGCGTGTGCGTATCCCTTCCTGTTCGTATGTGAAGCAATCATTTGCTTTTACGGCGCACATCTGCCAGGCATGTCTACCTGCCGCCCGTAAAAGGCCCGTGCGGCCATCGTAACTTGCCATGAGACATCAACAACTTTCATTCCTCTTCCAGGAAATGGAAAGGCTCCACGCTTCATTAATATTCATCCATCCATTTTCTTGACCGCTTATTCCTCACAAGGGTCTTGCGGGGTGCTGGAGCCTATCCCAGCTGGCTTTGGGCAGTAGGCGGGGGACACCCTGGACTGGTTGCCAGCCAATCGCAGGGCACACAGAGACCAACAACCATCGCTTCAGTAATATTCACTTTTACCATAATAAAAAATAACAACAACAAAAAACCTGTTACATTTTTCATGAAAAAAAAAATGCATTTTTAAATATTTTTTTTTTTTTAATTTATTTAGTTTTAATTAGTTTTCAGGGTGGTTCTGTTAGTTTTTATTCGTTTTAGTTATTTAATGAATGCTTCGCTTTTAGTTTAGTTTTAGCTTCAGTATTATTTATTTTTTATGTGTACTAATTGTGCATAATATTTAAAAAAAAAAAAAAAAACAGCAAGGGAGTGACGTCATCTTTTGGTGCTTTTCTATTGGCTGCTGTGGGATGACGTCACTTCTGTGTGACACACTTTCAAAATAAAGCAAATTAAAATCACATTTCAAATCATCCCCAAAGGCTCACGTGTTAAATTAATTACCAAATACTAAAACGAAGGACATTTTTGCTATCTTTATAGTTAGTTTTAGTTTTTTTGTTTTTTTAAACATTTTCGGTTTTATTTTATTTATTTATTTTTAGTTTTTTCTTTAGTTTTAGTTCACTAAAATAACCTTGGCCATGTCACCTGCTTTTTAAGTGTTTATTTTTAAATAATTATCAACACATATTTGGTATATTTCTTTTCATACACACTCATTGACCAACTCACACTCGAGTCTCGCTCACGTGCACGCGCACACGCAGGGGAAAAGAGACAGTCCAGAGCTGCAGTTTGCTGTCATCTCGTCACACTGTGCAGTTCCACGCACGCATGCATGTGTGTGTGTGTGCGTGTGTGTGTGTGTGTTTAGGCCTCGGACAGGTGACACTTCCATGGCCCAACGAGACAGGTGTCAGAAAACACTTGAGTCCCCCCCCTCCAGTGTGTCCACAAACACCAGCCGGACGCACACACATAAAAAAAAAAAAAAAAAAAAAAAACACCTCACGTGTGTACGGATGTTTTTTTCCGAATCAGCAAAAATCCAAACGTTGCCGTCCTGAAATATGTCCACTCATTTAAAAGATGTGATGAGTGTGCGCGCGTTTGCGCGTGCGTGATGCTCACTATCATACCTCGGAGGCCAACAGATGTCGTTACACCCCCACAACCGCCGCCGCCGTCGTCGCAAAAGCGCCTTTTATCGCGTTCGCTCTTTGCCATGCAGCCAGCCTGCATAATGAGCCTGCAACGTTTTGGTCGGCGTCCAGCAAGCCGACGTGTGCGTGTGTGTGTGTGTGTGTGTGGAGCAAGATTATTTTCGCCAAAATACAAATTTTGTTCACAAAATAAAATCAAAACCAAAATGTTTTTCCAAAACTAACTGAAACTACATTTTATGTTGACAAAACTAACGATAATAATTTAAAAAATGTCCTTCGTTTTCGTCTTTGGTCATTAATTTTTGTGCATGAGCCTTTGGGGATGTTTCTAAATGTGATTTTTAAGTCGATTTATTTTTATATGAATCGGGGATTAATTTTTGATGCATGGAGTTCACTGACACATCAAGATTATGATAGTTTTGGAATTTTTCATTTTAGTTTTGATTTTGTTTTGAGTTGGTTTGTTTTTTTTGTTTTTAATTTAGTTAGTTTTTATTAGTTTTCAGGGTGGTTCTGTTAGTTTAAATTATTTTTCGTTATTTAACAAATGCTTAGTAATCATTTAGTTTTAGTTTGAGTATTAGTTTTAGTTTAAAAAAATGTGTATTACTTGTGCGCAATGTATTAAGAAACGGCATAGGAGTGACATCATCTGAAGGTGCTTTTCTATTGGCTGATGCAAAATGACGTCACTTCTGAGTGACACACTTTCAAACGTTCTTATTCTGGGTAATGTCAAAATAAATCTACTTAAAATAACATGTAGAATCATCCCCAAAGGCTTATGCATTAAATTAACTCATTCACTGCCAGCCCAGTTAAAATGAATTTTTGACGTCTATAGCCGTCAATGGCACCGAATGAGTTAAAAGAACCGTTCAAAAGATTCGTTCAGCGAATCGTTCCTGAACCGGAAATGGCAACACGTTCACTCACTGATCCGTTCGCGTCGAGTGAGGCTGCATGTGATTGGTCGTTCGCGAAGAGCGACGGCGCGAGCGTGGCTGCTCTCAAATGAACTGAGAACGAATCACTTCAACAAGTGACCCGTTCACTCACATTCACTGAAAAGAACGAATCGGTGGTGACCGACACAACACGATAGCCCACTAGCTAAGCGGTAAGCTCGCAATTTCAACTTTAGTCGGCCCCCACCAAGGAAAGAAGAATGACACGTGAAGATGGAGGACAGCAAGACACAACAACACAACGAAAGGAAGAACGCGAGCGCTTCTTTTGGGAAAACATAAAAGCCAATGCGGGTGACATTATGACGCATTAAAGCCGTTTTGTATTTTTGCTTCCCAAAAAGCCCGGCCCGTAAATTTCCGGCGGCGCTCTATTAAGTGCGACTGATCCGCATCCACCTGAGGACCATAAAGGCGGCGTGAAGGAGTGCACTTCCTCCAAGACGCATCTCAGGATTGTTTTCTTGGCTCCCCTGCCTCCTCTCTGCTTATCACAGCAAAGTGCTTTTAATTTGCCTCTTCGCCCCCGACGTCCCGCTTCCCATTTAACGCCGCGTCTCCATTGGCTGGCCAAAGCCCGGCGGGGCGGCGGCGGCGGCGCGTCCGCCACCCTCCGCCGGGCGCCTTTATGGCCTCCTCTCCGCCGCGCCATCCACCTTTTTATGTCCCGCCCGAGACCGACAAAAACGTCTCCTCAGCAGTTCCGCCGCTCGTCTCTCCTCCATCTTTGCCGCGCTTAATTCCCCGCTAAGTGCGTTCGCCGCACTCGTTAACTGATTAAGCAGTTTAATTAGGCCGCGCGGCGGAGACGCCGAGGAGTTTCCGAGTCGGAATGGCCGGGCTGAGACTCGGGGAGCGGCGCCGGGGAACAAATGCGGGACGGATTTTCTTGGAGGAGAGCAACACTCGCGATTTATTGTCGCGCCCTCCAGCACAAGATGATGTCCCAAAAATTTCACTCGCTAGCCAAAACCACAACGCTAGAATAAAAAGCTCCCGTCACCGGTTTTACTGATTGACAGGACATTCGACAAGCTGACATGAAATTTGGTGGATATGTTTTCAACTGAGAGGATGCCTGAACAATTCAGACCGTATCCCACTGAGCGGCAAATGACAAGTAGCCACAGATTCGCCAGACGTTTGCAACAGTTTTAATGTTTTGTTTTTTTCTTCTTGAAAGGAAATTCTCAACATAACCAAAATTGCGACAAAGAAATGTGTTAAAACCGTTCGCGAATGCCTGGCGGACATTTGCGACCTTGAACAAACTGACGAGAATTCAACATTCGCTACCTTCGCAAACGTTCCGACCTCAGTGGGATATGCGCTCTGATAAGCAAAGTCGGCCATTTTGTTTTTTGTTTTTTTTGTATTCCTGTTTTCATACGACGGAATTCCTCCAAATAAGGCCCAATCGGAAGCAGGCATCCGATCACTCCTGAGTTTCAAGTAGCTTTTGTAACGAAATAGGCAACACGAAAATGCAAAAACTTTGTCGCACCACAGGCAAGGAAGGAGTTAACCCTGAGAGACGCTGTCCTCTCGCACACCCGGCGGGGGTTTCCGGTCACGCCTTAGCCCTGACCCGCCATTACAGGTGAGATATCCAGCGTGTCGCCGCCGGCTTGGCGGCAGATTACACATCAGACTCCCGCGCGCTTGTCCAGCGGGAGGTCAAATAAAGCTCGCTTGCTTCGCCGCCAACAAGCCTGCGTGAATCCCGTTCGCCTTTAATTGAAAGACGGCGACTCATGCTGAGGCGTGCGCTCGGACACGTGCCAAAAAAAAAAATACACGGCGGGCCAAAATTATGGACATGACGGTTGCAAATGATTAAAGTTATGCTCGTATCAATCAAAGGTTACGGTTCAGGAAAGTGGCGGTTTGATGGTTTCATACAGTTCTTATGTTGCATTCGAGGACGGTCGGATGTCTGATATATCCGAGTTGGTTTTTCCCAGTTCCGACAGTAAACAACCAAAATGGCGGATTGTGGTAAATTTTGGTTCTTAAAACTTATTTTGATCTCCAGAAAACTTACCTTCTCGCAATTTTGATTCATTTATTGTTTCTTTTGATCATATTTCATCAGCATTCCATACAATTAAATCGTATAATTTCATGCAGGGAGATTGCGGCGTACAGTCACGTATGTTGCGTTACGTCAGTGCTTCTCAAATAGTGGGGCGGGCGTTTGACCTCGGGGAACATCCTTTTTTATTTTTTTTTATTTTTTTTACTGTCCTAGAATAAAGTGCAATTGCACCTCCACTACATTAGGGGGCAGTGGCGCTCTCATCAATGGAAGAGTGTGCGCAGGGAGCATTCGCTCAGTGGTGTCGAGGTTTTGTTTGCACTGAGCATCCGCGCTTTGCACACAGAAAAAAAATCAGCACAAATTATTTTATATATTTTTGTTTTGCAGGTTAAAGTTTTTTTTTTTTTTTTAAATATTGTGATCAGTTTGAATGCATTATTATTTATTGGTTTTATGTAATTTGATATTTCCGTATCATATGGTTTATGGGGGGGGGGGGGGACCAACGTAGTGTTGAAGGTCTAACCTCTGACCTTTTAAGTGGGAGCAAGTCTGGGTCAAGAGGATCAACAGCAGGTCACTCGGACACAAACAAACAAACATTCTTAAGTGGGCGTCCATTGGGGTGCGCTCGATTTGCTCACCATGACAACAAGACCTCAAATGAATTACTTGGTGAACAAATAACCTTTCTAACGACCTACATTTGTTTAATTTACACATAATGTCTCGCTTGATGAGATTTTACTTTCCATATCTTTGGAAATAATTTGATTTCCTGTAAAAGTAGTCTGCATCTTGTTTTTAATTATTTACAAACTTCCTTTCATACTACAGTACATCAAGCATCGCATATTATACACATATATACATGTCTATTTTTATAGATATGACAATTAAAGTGCAGTTCATCCCAACGCAGTGAGTGTATGTTGCAAACCGACCAATCACGCTGATCCAAACGCTGCCACGCGACAGCGTTTGACGGACACCTGCAGACCCAGCGAAGGCGTTGGCGGGGGGTCCCAAAAGCGGGCGGGCAGGCTGGCATGCGGGCGGGCAAAAGATCAACGGCGCCCAAAACGCGGACGACAGGCCGAGACGGAGCGTGACACGAACAGGACGCCGCGACAGCGACTCCATCACTGTCGCACGCGCCAGCGCCAAAAGCAGCTGCAAAATATTCGAAACGTTTTCTGGCCGCTGGCGGGTTATTGGCAGCAGAAATTGTTTTTGCTGCGCCGCCGTCTGCCGCGGCCCTCCCCCGAGACCCCCGGGCCCCCCGTTTACCACCCGGCAACATATTGGCAGTTGATGCCGGGCTCGCGGTGGACGCTTGCCACTCACGCGCTCTTTATCACCCACGCACACACACACACTCGCTCACAAACACTCTCCAATTCATTCTCACGCATCCATTCTTCCCATCACTTTCGCTCTCATGCGTTCTGACACTACCTCACACACTCAGGCAGTCTCTCCCTCTCGCACACTCTCTCTCACCAACATTCACTCTCTCACAATCTCCCCTACATTGCACTCCCTCTCTCACATCTCTCCCTCCCCTACATTCACTCTCTCACCTACATTCTCTCTCTCTCTCTCACCCACTCTCACACCTTCTCCCCTACATTCACTCTCTCTCACACAGTCTCCCCTACAGTCTCTCTCCCTCTCACCTACATTCACTCTCTCCTCTACACTCCCTCTCTCACACACTCTCTCTCCCCAACATTCACTCTCTCACACTCAACTACATTCACTCTCTCTCACACACACACAACTACATTCACTCTCTCTCACACACACACTCTCCTCCACATTCACTCTCTTCCTCTCGCACACTCTCTCTCACCAACATTCACTCTCTCACAATCTCCCCTACATTGCACTCCCTCTCTCACATCTCTCCCTCCCCTACATTCACTCTCTCACCTACATTCTCTCTCTCTCTCTCACCCACTCTCACACCTTCTCCCCTACATTCACTCTCTCTCACACAGTCTCCCCTACAGTCTCTCTCCCTCTCACCTACATTCACTCTCTCCTCTACACTCCCTCTCTCACACACTCTCTCTCCCCAACATTCACTCTCTCACACTCAACTACATTCACTCTCTCTCACACACACACAACTACATTCACTCTCTCTCACACACACACTCTCCTCCACATTCACTCTCTTCCTCTCACACACTCTCTCTCCCCTACATTCACTCTATCCCTCTCTCACACTCTCCACTACATCGCACTCTCCCTCTCTCACATTTCTCTCTCCCATATATTCACTCTCTCACACACTCTCTCACACTCTCACACCCTCTCTCAACATTCACTCTCTCACCACTCTCTCCTCAACATTCACTCACTCTCACACACACTCTCTTTCCTACATTCACTCCCTCTCACACACTCTCTACCCTACGTTCAGTCTCTCACTTGCGCTCTCTCTCTCTCTCTCTCTCTCTCTCTCTCTCTCTCTCTCTCTCTCTCTCTCTCTCTCTCTCTCTCTCATTGACACTCCCCCCGTTCTCTCTCTTTCGCTCTCTCCCCCACACTCGCCTTCAGGTGTTTATCAAAGCAGCCGCATCAGCCCGTTTGTTTCGACAGCCTACCCGTGTACAGCTGCCACTCACGCTCTTTATCGCCTCCACGCACACGCACACGCACACGCACACACGGCGCCGCTGTACGTTAATCCTCTGCTGTGTGATGTTTCCCCGCCATCAGCATAATCAGCTTTTCAATTTGCAGCCGAGCTTTGTGTCGGCAAAAACATCGGCGCGCTTTCCTCAACGTCGCGTCGCCGTACGTTGAAATGTGTTTGGCTCGGGCGCGACACTTAAAACAGCCTCGTGGATGAGGGGGAAAAAAAAAAAAAAAAAAAAAAACTCATCACCTGTCACATGAGACGACCGCTTGGCGATTGTATTCGAATGGTTTTGATTGGTCTGCCGTCGAGTTTTCTTTAGCGTTTGGGATGAAAATGGCTGGCGTGGGCCTCCGTGACAGCTTTTGTGTTGTGAAGAAGGTAAACGTACAAAAGACGAGCGGCCTTCATTTGCATCCGGATGGCGGCACAACCACACGCTAACCGGCGTGGAAATTGAGGATATTTGCACATTGATATGTTCATGACAAAAAAAAACCTCCACAAAGGCCGAACAGCAATGCTTGATTGTGGCAGAGTCTGTCGTATGATCTTCGCGGAAAGTGGAATATTGTATGATACAGATACAATAGTACTTGAGTTTTTTTTTTTTTTTTTTTTTCTACTTATCATCTTATTAGTAAAAAGTTAAAAATAAAAAAAAAAGTATCACATTTAGGGCTGCTGCTATCGCATGGTTTTAAAATTGACCATTCTATCAAAAATCCCATCACCAATATTTTGGTCAAAATAAAGTAATAAATCCAAATAAAAAAAAATACTTTATTAAACAACATCGGCAATAAAAATTGTGCATGGAAAGTGAAGGTATTGTTTTGTCCATTTGGGGTTGCTGTTGTCACTTTCTACACTGTGTTATCTGTGACTTTTAATGTGTATGGCTTTAAAAGGCGGGGCCAGATCTGGTGAGTGATGTAGTCAGCAAATGAGGTGTTACTCAATGGTGGAAAAAAATGTAGTTCAGTAGTTTGAATGAATAATTGTAATTCATTTATTATTATTATAATTCACTATATTTTTATTTTTTTTGCCATTTTTTATTTTTTTATGAAAAATGAATTTAAAAAAAGTAAGAATATTGTTTTGTTTTGTTTTTAGATCAAGATTTTTATTATTTTTTTATATTTGTTTATAGGTTAAAGCGAATATATTTAATTTAGAGTATTCTAAGTTAATATGTCCCGTATTAAGCAATACGTTGATGTAAAAAACGAATGGTAAAGAAAATAACTTACATCAAAAATATAGTCATGTCCCCAATTTGACATAATTGTGGATATTTATATTCTGTGTTAAGGCCTTAATTTTGTGAAACCAAATTATTTTTTAAAAATCAGCACAACCATAGGACCGAATGTATACAAGCCAGAGAGAAAGTAAGCTGAGCTGTTTTTTTTGTTTTTTGTTTTCTTCCCATGGCCCTGCAGGAGGTATTTGCGTCTAATGTCGGCACCAAATGGTCTTATTAGAGCGCCTCTGCCGCAGATACATCAGCGAGGAAGTCGGCCAAGTGGAGGTCCTGATTGTTCCGGGGGCAACAGCGCTCATGACTCAGCGGCTCATCGCATCGGCGCCCGTCTTTGTTTTTCATCACCTGACCTGATCTCACCTTCCTTCGTCCATCCTCCACGGAATGTTTATTCGAGGAGCCGCCGAACACTGACGGAAGAGACGAGACGAGACGGACGCCTGCCGAGTTGTTTGTTCCTCCCCGGCCCGCTGAACTCCGGATGACCCCGCAAGCCGGGTCGTCGGCGGTCCGCCGGGAGACGGCATCACGCTCGCTCATCCACCTCCAGCCAGAAGCCTCGTTAGCGCGCTGATCACTCTTTGTTACGAACCTCGGGCTTATCTCAAGCGCGACTGGTCGAACTACACTTTGCTCAGCCGTCACAACATTTGGTATACGTGTGCAATCAGCCCACGTGAAAGGCTCATAAAACAGAGAGAGGCGGAAAAAAAAACTCAAAACTGTCTGACTTGTTTAATTCACATGCTACTCCAGATGCTGATTTAGCGCAGCCTCGCTTATCGCGCTTCAACTTCAGTGCACCTTCTATCGACCTTTTCACCATTGCGTCACATGAACAGCCCTTTCGCGTGGCAGTTTTTAGCCATGCGTTTTATAAATAAACGCAGAAAATTGCCATTCATTTCAGGTCATTTTAAGGAACACACCTCTCCAGTCCATAATCGTACATTGCGGCTGTCCCGAATAAAATCGGCAGCGAGCGTGTCCGTATCCATCCTCTGGGTCACGTGATCCGGCGAGCGCTGCCGCATCCCATCGGCTGTCAATCAATCACAGCACTACGCTATACGTTGCCTGGCAGTGCGCAGTAATCTCCGACCGTGATCACGCAAGACGGACATGACTGACGACGCCGGTGAGAGTAAAGCGAAGGCGAGAAGAGCGTCGCATGGGAACAAACGCGCACGAGTCACACGGCAGGTTGCTTGTGATTGGGGGAACAGATTCGATTAGCGCCGCGTTGGACACGCAAAATCTTTTCTGTCAAAGGCATCTTTACAGCAACCGTGATATGATCAGCACCGGTTTTATCATTTGCATACAAGGATGGGAAAACGACAAACTACAGTATTTGTATGGGAATGTCATTTGCTATGACCAGAAAATTCTGGAACTTGCGTGGGATGGCAAAAAAAATGTTGGACCTTCACTAATCTGAGACCTCAAGAATCGTGAGATCTCCACAGTCCAGGGAAGATCCTGAGATCTTCATTATCCGGACCGTCCACTCTTCTGCTGTGTTTTGAGATCCTGATTAATTTGACCCGTGACCATCTTGGATGCTCTTGAAAACAGTGGCACCTTGATTTTTGAGTGCCCCGACTAACGATTCATTTTGTCTGCGTTGTGAGAGAAAATGTGAGTTCCAAAGAAGCGTCACATCGTCGCAATCGCCGATGCACTTCCAGTCATTTTCACAAACCAGGGACCTCCACTTTCATAACATCTCATCTCATACCGCTTTGAGAGCCCCACAAACATGCGATGTCCGCGATCCTGCGTGATCCGTTATCCTGGTACCCGCTCCGTCTCGAGAAAACCACTATTTTGAGACCACTATCCCTGATCCCGAGGCCTCCTACAACTCTCCTGGGACCTCATGCATCTCGAAATCGCGACCATCCTGAGCCTGCACAGATGTAGCTCTCGATTCTAAAACCCAAACAAACCGGGTACATCATCTACCTTGAGTAAGATCTCCACCATCCCGAGACCCCCACAACCCTGAGACCTAAACTCTCCTGAAATGATCTTTCTGAGATCCAAAATGACAAGCACATATTTGAAAACATAGTAGGGAACATGCCAAGTACCATGGTCATTTGTTTGCATGTGACATTTAAAAAAATAAAAATAAAAACCTTCTTTAGAAGGTTGTGGTCCAGAGACTCCTACAAACTCTTTTATTCATCTTGGGCCTGGACCGCTCAAACTTATGTCAACTAGCTTGAGATCTCCAGATTTCAAAGATCTCCTCGGACCTGAGACCTCAACAATCTTGAGCTTGCCAACCATCTGGAGACCACCACAAGACTTGAGCAACCTTGAGTCCTCTACCACACTGAAACATTAAACATACTGGTCTACCTGGTCTTTCTAGGGACCCCTATTAATCTGCGGCCTCAACTATCCTGTGTGCAGGCTATCCAAGGACTTACTCTAAAACCAAACAACTCTTTTCATTGGGCCTAAAGTACCTTGAAATCTTCACAGTCCTGACGCACCCCACAAACCTTGGACCTCGAATATCTTGAGATCTCCACCATCCCGACTAGACGAGCATAAACCAGGAAATCAAACCATCATTCATCCTCCGCTATGCCGAAACATCAACCATCCTTGCTCGGACTCAAGATTCCGTCTTTTATCTGAGTGGAAATGTTCTATGTGGCATTTTTCAAAGAACTTTGACAAGGTTGTCGTCTGGTAAAAGCGAATTTGTCTGTCACATGGATCAACGTGTGGCCCCGCCCAACATCTGATTGCACATTTCACCTTTGCCTTGTGATGTCCTTTAACTTGTTTTGTTTTTTTGTGTGAACCCGAACGTTTCTTTGGCTACGGCGACCACACAAACGCGACGCACCCGACCGAGTGCGCTCGTCGGCATTTATCTTGCAGCACGCCTCTCGTCCCCGTCGCTCATCTTCAAATGCTAGCGCTCCCACGCCGCCTTAGTTAGCAACCGCTAAATCCGCAGCGGGCCTTGACAGCCGAGTCTCTCGGCGGAGTTCATCAGCAATTTAGGGAGCCGTATATTCCAATTAGCCGCCAACGTCCCGCCGCTATGGATAGCGTACGGAGGGAGTCACATTCAATTACAGCCCGTGTCCGCTGTGGATTTGTGTTTTTTTTTTGTTTTTTGTTTTTTTACCTGTCCTCGTGCATAAAGTAAACGTCGCGGCTTCTTCCACGGGTGCTCAGCCAGCGCGTATTTATGTTTATGTGCGCCTTTAATAGCTCCCCATCACAGCAAACATCATTTACATTAAAAACAACGCGCGTGCGGCGGCGGCAGCTTGTGAATGATGGTCAGCAAGCTGTCCTACATAACTCCAGCTTAAGGCAAATAAAACCACGCAAATATGCTAATGTGCCGCAGATGAGAGGGGTGTAGGGGAAAAAAAACAACAACAACAAAACAAAACAATAAGCGCCATATTTGTGCCAATACATCATTATATGACTTCCCTTTTGATTTCCCTGCTTTACTCGTGACTTATTATCATATGAAAATAATCAGGAATTTATTTTTAAAGCCTTTGCTTCGTCGCTATATTCTTAACATATCACAAATCGTTTGATGTGTGGTTGTTGTTTTTCTCTTTAAAAAAAAAAAAAAAGAAGAAAATGTGCTCCTTGAAGAAAACAAAGGCTCGCATAAATTAGCGGCGAGGACTGCAATTAGACAGTCGCAGTGATTGCAAAGGAATAATTACTGAAGAGAAACAAGGCCAGTAACAAAAAAAATAATTAAATATAGACGTATAAATAAAACATCTTTTTTTTGGTAGCGATGGAACATAATTATCAATTACAAACGCCGCATTGTTTCCAGCCGCTTCCTGTTGCACCGGGAGACAAATGCATACATCTATAAAGGCTATAAATGTAATATGTGCGTATGAAACAACATCCACATGAGTGAGAGATGGCGGAGGAAGCACATTTTAATGAGGCTAACTGGCAGGACGTTCTCTTCGGATGCTTTTATGGCCTTTTGTGCAGGAAGAATGTACTCGTGGAAGTGGGAAATGAAGAACAAATGATGGATCAGTCCGAGAACAATAAATATTGGACAATGTGGAATTTAATATAAATATCAAAACACACCCAACGGTGCAATTTGAAACGTCCCCACGTGGGAGCTCAGTTCAGCACGCATTAAAAAAAAACAAAAGCCATATTCAAGGCAACAAGACCCCAGCGTCACCATACATCACAAATTTAACATTTGACTTATTATATACACTATATATATACTTGACATTCTTAAAACACTGCCTGTACAGTTGATTAAGATGTTATGAAGGCAATAGTTGGACCCAGCAACAGATTATTTCCATTATTGTCCTTGAGAAAGACAAACTCAACAACATGGAGGTTGCCAAGTGTCCTGAAATTTATTATTTTTTAATCGTAAAAGTTCACGCACGCAAATGTTTCACCATTTTTGCACATTTCAAGCAGTTAGCATTGATGCTAATTGATTGTTTTTGGTCTTTACATAATGCAGGTACACACACAATTAGCACGACAGCTGACTAGGTTTAAAAAAAACAACAACAACAACAATGAAATAACCAGCAATGATGAATGTTTTTGACTTATCGGGCTGATGGCGGTCACATTACTTAAGTCTTTTCATTTAAAAAAAAATAAAAAATTGAAATGAAAATTCCATTTCACACTATGTTAACGCATTTGCTCTCAATAACGTGTAAATATGTTTTTTTTTTAATGTTCTAAGTGTCCCAAAGACCTATTTATACGTTTTTTTGTTTTGTTTTGTTTTTATGCTAGAGCATACAGAAGGCTTTGATGCAGCCTCTCAACCGCAAAGAACGGTTGCAGAAATGGTAGTTATTACACAAGCTTCTACTTTTTGAGAAGATCCTTGAATACACCTTTAATGCCGATCAGCTGAAGCTAACACCTCACAAATAGCATGCCACCATTTTAGGGGGGCGTGGCCAAGACCGTGAACTTAGAAGTATAACCTGATTGGTTTACAGAGTGTGGTTAGTAAGAGTGAATCTAATTGGGTGAAAGGTGACGAGTCTACAGAACTGTTTAGGATTCACTGTATTTAAATTTAAAAAAATAAAAAAAAGTTTGTAACCTTTCTTTCCATATAGCCGAGTGAGCTGATTAGTTGCAGTCCAGTTCCTGGCCTTGTGGAGTTTTGTACTTTTCACTAGTAAATAATGCTTGGCCCAAAATATGGAAGCTATGCTCGCTGCAATAAAAACACTAAATTGTTCGTAGGAATATGAGGGTGAATGTTTGTTTATGTATACATATACATACATACATGTCAACTAGTACAGGGCGCACCGCAGCCCTCGTCCAAAGACAGCTGGGACAGATGCTAGCTCACTTACCATCCAAATCAGGGGAAGCGCTATAGTAAATGCATGGACGGCTACTTGGATTACAATATGAATTATTGATTTAACACGAGACATTTAGCATTCTCTCCTCTTCCACGCGTCCTCTGATGCCGACTCTGCTTAACTTCGAGCAACAACAGTCTCTATTTCACGCCGCAAACTCTGCCGTCTCCGATACGTTGATTTGATATACTCCAATAGAGCCGTTCTCCCAGACGCCATCAATTGTCTATGGATTTTTCTCTGCGCTCCTCGCAAGAGAAACAAAAGGCAGAGAAGACGAGGCCGAGAGGCTTTATTGATATGGATGTCGGCTGAATATCGCCTCTTTTCAACCGCGATCAATCACAACGTCAGCGGCAGGTCCGACTCCTCTTTACGAGACACAGACTGTCTCACCTGGGGGGCCCAAACACGGCCCATTAGATAGGTAGATAGATAGATAGATAGATAGATAGATAGATAGATAGATAGATAGATAGAAGTGGGGCTCTAGAAAGATCGATAGCTAGCTAGTAGTGGAGCTCTAGAAAGATAACTAGCTCGATAGCCAGCAGCGGAGCTCTAGAAAGATAGCTAGCTAGCTAGCAGTGGCGCTCTAGAAAGCTAGCTAGCTAGATAGCAAGCTAGCAGTGGAGCCCTAGAAAGATAGCTAGCTAGCTAGCAGTGGCGCTCTAGAAAGCTAGCTAGCTAGATAGCAAGCTAGCAGTGGAGCTCTAGAAAGATAGCTAGCTAGCTAGCAGTGGAGCTCTAGAAAGATCAATAGCTAGCTAGCAGTGGAGCTCTAGAAAGATAGCTAGCTAGCTAGCAGCGGAGCTCTAGAAAGATCAATAGCTAGCTAGCAGTGGAGCTCTAGAAAGATAGCTAGCTAGCTAGCAGTGGAGCTCTAGAAAGATAGCTCGCTAGCTAGCAGTGGAGCTCTAGAAAGATCAATAGCTAGCTAACAGTGGAGCTCTATAAAGATAGCTAGCTAGCAGTGGCGCTCTAGAAAGCTAGCTAGCTAGATAGCAAGCTAGCAGTGAAGCTCTAGAAAGATCAATAGCTAGCTAGCAGTGGAGCTTTAGAAAGATAGCTAGCTAGCTAGCAGTGGAGCTCTAGAAAGATCAATAGCTAGCTAGCAGTGGAGCTCTAGAAAGATAGCTAGCTAGCTAGCAGCGGAGCTCTAGAAAGATCAATAGCTAGCTAGCAGTGGAGCTCTAGAAAGATAGCTAGCTAGCTAGCTAGCAGTGGAGCTCGAGAAAGATAGATAGATAGATCGATCCCCTGCAGAGGTGTACTTACAGCAATTTAATGGACAAATGAAATTAACAGATGCAGTGCGAAGCATTGGTCGAGATGGCAAAATGAGGGCTAGTTGCAGAAACTGCAGGGTCATCATTGTCATCACAAAGTGGAGACATTCATGAGGATTCTACGGACGTACACCTGGCATCTGCCACAGATGGGCATCATCATCATCATCATCTCCCTCGCCAATTACTGCTTCCCATCACTTCGCGTTGCGGCCCTTCTGTCCCGACATCCATGAAGCAACCACGCGACACACACAGATTCAGATCGGTCGTCATTCCACGCTTGAATCGTTCCAGCTGACAAAAAGTAATTATGGTCCATTAGTCAGAAAGGCTCGTTTGTTCGTTTGTTTGTTTGTTTGTTTCTCATTGGTGGTTGATGATGAAAATGGCGTCTGAGCTCACAATGCAAAAACAAAAAAAATGTCCAAAAGAGACATATTTCAATTCATTATTACAAGTGTTGAAAAAGTTGATCTTTGACATATATTGTAGTAAAAATGTCCCCAAACTGTGGCACGTTGGACTTTAGTGTGTGTCCACGTACGACAAGACCCTCCCACAAAACAAAATGCTGCTGACGGGATGTCCGTTCATTCCTATTAAATATGTTCATCAAAAATATATTCATATTTTTTATTTATTTACCTCATTGAATAGTTGCTTGATTGCTTATGAATATTAAAAATAAAAACAATAGTCAAATAACACTAAATCTTACCAACAACGGTTAACATACTTATGTATTGTACAACATAGATAACAATTTTACTTGTATTTATATTGACCAATCAAGTGAGCTCAACAAATACCAACAATCGGGTAAAATTTGAAAATCAGCCCGATTTTTAGTACCATGTTTTCCAATCAGAAAACAAATGATAACAGATGACAAACTGCAGGATCATCGTTGGAGACATACACCAACTGAGATTGGAAACCGGCTTGAAATCCGCCCGATTATCGTTATGCGTATTCTGCACTTAAGATGTTCATTTGTCAAGCTCGTTTTCTTCAATTCCAAATTGCTCAACCTCAAGTTTGTTGTCATCAGAGGCTAAACGTGCGTGCGTGCGTGCGTGCGTAGCATCACAGCTGTGAAGCAAACCACAGGGGGCCAGATTATTATTTTTTTTTTTTTTATTTCTTTTCAGCGGCTGCCAATCCATCAGGGCCGAGTCCAGCGCGGCGCGGAGCCGACAGGCAAGCGGCGAGAAGAACAAGAACAAGGCCCAAGCAACACGCGAGCGTCCGTGCGGCCATCACTCATCCCTCGACAGACGACGAACTCTGCGTGACCTTTTCTACACGCGCCCGCCTTCACAGACGCACACGCACGCTCTTAAAGAAACAAAACGCTTAGAAGAACTTCATCAACCGTCCTTCTGCTCATCATATCACCAAACTCAAAAAAAAAAAAAAAAAAAAAGATTCCAATGTGACGTGATGTCTTTCCTCAAGTATCTTTGATGTTTGCAGAAATGTGTCAGGTTCATTGATGTGTAAATTGTCTTTAATTTCCGCAAAACTGTTAAGCGTCTTTGAGAATCAACATTGTCTTTGATGTTTACCAAATGTGTCACGGGAGACTAAATTGTCTTTGTTGTGCACGAAAAGACGTTTGCTGGGTTCGCTGAAGACGAGTGTTTGTGATGTTTACAAAAAAAAAAGGTTTAAGGTCGACTAACTGGTATTCGACTCGACAAAGTCTTCAGTGTTGGCAAAAGTGTGTCTTTGATGTTGACAAAAATGTTTCTTTGAAGACTCAACGTTGTTTTTGTTATTTTGTTTAGCGCAAACAAAGGATGCAGCGTGATGTCTCTTACTCACCATTTTATTAGCTCTCATATCACATATGTGGACATTTCTGATGGCGAAAGACTCACACATATATTAATCTGTTAAAATGTGTGCGCGTGAACGCAGCATCATATGACGCAAAACTATTCATGAAGGATTTGGTTCGAGCGTGTGCGTGCACGTCCATTATCCACACAAAAGGTGCGCGCTGGCTAATCAGATTGAGTTCACCAGGTGTGTGCGTGCGACATGCAGATTTCCTCCATTACGTCAATTACGAATTAGCGCCTCTATGCCATCACTCTGCCGTGCTGCTGTCTTCATTAGCCGGAACGCACGCACGCACGCACGCACGCACGCCGTCACGGCCGATGTGTTAGCGTTCCGCCGTGTGGCCCGCTCGGAGCGCGACATGAATCAAAAAGGTTGACGGGCCCTCGGCTCCGTTGGCAGACACTCCAGCGCTCGTCAAAACGTGGCCGCACATCACTTTTATGGCCGGCAAAAAGTATTGGGACACCCACACAGGAAGTCCAAAGTGACAAAAAAAAAAGAAAAGAAAAAAAATGTGGCGTTTGTTCGGCATATCGTGCACTTTTCCACGTAGAAGAACTCCGATGGTCAAAGAAACATTTGTTAAGTTAGCACACTAATGTTAAGTTAACTTAGCATGCAAATGCTAAGTTAGCATGCTGTTGCTAATGCTAGCTTCCTTAGCTCTTTGACTGCCAAACGCTATCCAAAAAACCCAACGGTGTCAGGCGATTTGGAGCATTTTCACTCATCTTTCAAAGCACACAGAATATTGTGCGGTATGACGACATAAATATGGTAGCTACCATATGAAAGATTGGATTCCATTCTTTCATGAGAAAAAAAAAAGTATGTTTCTACCTTAATCTGTTCTTTCGTAATCACCATTTGAAATTAGTTCATTTGAGTGACATAAGAGAAAAACGAGCTTTTCGTGAAAAGATACTTCTTTTTTTTTTTGCACAACAGTGACTTTGACACTAATATTTTTTTGTTTAGTGACAAGGTAGTGCTGCACAGATGTAGCGCTGCCCATTCAGAGAAAAAAAATGTAATAAACGTAAATTAACGTTTTTCGCGGCATTCATTAGGATTTTGAATACGTTATTAACCGTTTTTGGCGGTCAAAGAGTTAAGGTTTGCAAAAAACGTGGAAGTTAGCTTCATTCAAGTATAAATTGTCTTTGTCTATTTTAAATATTACCATGCTCCCAAAAACGTATTTATACGGGGGTTTTTTTTATGCTAAACATACGGAATACTTTGATGCAGCCTCTGAACTGAAGAGAATGCTTGGAGCAATGGTAGTTACTACAAAAACAGCCAGCAGGTGGCAGCAGAGTATTAGAGATCAGCCAGGGCCATGTTGCAACAAGCTCTTTTCCCCACTGTTTTAAACAGATTTGTAAATAATGATGAAATTTAGCTATATTCTAATGCTAATTGCTGCAAAACTGAAACGGATAGAAATATACTTTTTTTCTCCTGATGAAAGAAGAGACTAATCTTTCTTTTGGTAGGGTCCATGTTTTTATAGCAATAGAACACGATATTCTGTGGGCCTTGCAAAATGAGTCCAAATCCAGGAAAACAGCCGGGTGCGAAGGGCTTCAGTGAAAATGGCTGCCAGTGAATGAGTTAAAAGATGATGTACAATGCAACATTATTATGCGTATACATTCTGTATACAATTTGTGGGATTGGACCAATGTCGCGTGTGCAAGCAGGACGCATCCCAGCAATGCAAAGATTAAATGTGACGTTTAGCTTCTGCTCTTATTAGCTCGTGCTCATTTCCCATCATCGCCATTACCTGCAACGAGCCATGTGTGTGCGTATGCGTGTGCGTGCGTGTTATGGAAGTGTTGATGATGTCAGGAAGGTGCAATTGAGATCATGTCGTCTTCACATAGCCCGGAGCAGCGAGTGCATTATGGCTACGTGGCGCCATTATCCTCGACATTTGGAATCTGTGTTATCTGGTTGACCAAACTGCAGCAGTGCAGAGACAAACTGAAACTAAACTATCGATCCGGTATCGATACTGACTTAATATCGATAATCACGATATTTTGGATCGATCCACCACCTCTACTCGAAGGCGTCCCAATACTTTTGAACGTGTCACTTCCTTTTGTTCAAACGACACTTTTCTCTTCCTATTGGGTGTCCCAATACTTTTGCACGCACAGTACATATCTGATCCCTGTTATTGCATGTGACAGTGTGACATCATGTGTCCATGGCGACATGTAAATGCCATTAAAACGTGTCTATTAAATATAAAAGCGCGTCTCCGTTTGTGGTCGATCTGACGAGTCGCCGGCGCCGACGTCGCCGCCGGGTCTGATCCGTGTCAGCCCTGTCGGCCGCGTTCTGTGTCAACGCGTCCCCTCGACTCGCCCCCCCCCCCACATCTAGGCGGCTAATGGGCCTGTCAGCGAGGTCAGCGCACGTGACGGCGGCGGCTAACGAGCTGACATGCGCCACCGCCGCCGCGACAGTAGGAAGCCGCCGCCCCCCCCCAAAAAAAGGAAGTACTACAAACTGAGAGATGATTCTTTAGCCAACAGTTTAAATTAGAGATGGGCGAGGCCGATACTAGCCTTTTTTCAAGTACTCGTGACGCAGACGAAGACGTTAAGTGAGTCCTCCTTGCCTGTAAGTGGCGCTAGCTTGCAGCAGTTTTTCACCAAAACTTCACCGGTTTGGAAATACTTCATAATTGCGAATCTTAAACTAAAAGAGCATTTTTGTGTTTTATTTTGAGCGTTAAGACTATTGAAGAGTGACTGTGCTGTTTTTTTTTGTCAAAATTAAAGGAAATATATTTTTTTTAAAGTATCTTTTAGTGATTTTTTTTTATTTGTCAAAATGTACTACTGGTATCGGCAGTTGGTATCGGTGAGTACTGAGGGTCTGAGTATCGGTATCGGTCTGGAAAAAAAAGTGGTATCGAACATCCCTAGTTTAAATGATTGTTAGCTTCATATTGAGTCAATTAATACTAATCAAAACAGCAGCCGTGGTTAAAACATTTCCTAATTTAAAAGGGACATGAAATATCAACTTTTTGGAACTTTTAGCCGTGTTAAAATGCTATTTCCTCAAAAATAAAATTTTTGTTTTCCTCAATGAGAATCGCCCTGAAAACTAATAAAAACAAACAACAACAAAAAAACTGACTAAAATGAAAATTCTCAAACTATAACAATCCTGGTCCTGATCAACCAATCAGATTTTTTTTTTTTTTTTTTTTTGACCTCTTCAGGTGTCAATTGCGTGTTTGTGTTGTGATGGGGTGCGGCAAGGCCATTTGCGGGTGCGTGGATGGAAAAAAGTGGCTGAGCGTGTATGTGACAATGACGCGCACTGACGTGCGGACTGACAGGCTTTCTCTTCTCTCTCTCTCCGTCTCTCCGGCCTGTGTGTCTGTCAGGCTTGTAGTGTGTCACTTTTTTGGTGGCTCGTCCCGGGAGCTGCTCTGAGATCAGCTCACATTAGCGTCGAACACGTCGAGTGATTTGGAGGAAAATCCAAATCAATTTGCGGCCGCTCCCGCCTTCTCTCTTTCCTTCTCCTCGGTCCCCCCTCGGGCCCGGCCGGGCCCCGCTTGTCACTTTCCCCCTCGTTGACGTTTTTGACACGCAAAAGTTAGCATGAAGGCGAAAGGCCACCGCTTAAAAAAAAAAAAAAAAAAAAAAAAAAACGAAAAATGAGCTTCAATCAGCAGCTGTCAATCGGGCCCACCTGCCCGCGTCACATTTCGAGCGCGCCGACAAATTCAATCGGCGACGTGCGAGTGACAGCTTGAGTGACGGCCGTGATTGAAAGCAGCAGACGGGCTCAACATGTTTGCCTGACATCATAACCGAACGCGACGTTTGATGGATGTCGACGGAGGGGAAAAAATAAATAAAAAGTGTGACTGACAGGCAGGCAGGGGACTTAGCAAAGTGGACTATCACGTCAGAGTGCGTGTGAAAGAGGAAGTGCACATATATTATTTCAGTTAACTACAACTAGAAAAAAAATTAAAAAAAAATAAAATAAAAAAATAATAATAATTGTTAATAAAATAAAAAACGAAAACTAACTGAAACTACATTTTATGTTTACAAAACTAATTCAAACTAATTAGAGCAAAAATGTCCTTTGCTTTAGTCTTTAGGAATTCATTTAATGCATGCGCCTTTGGGGATGATTTTAAATGTGATTTTAACTAATTTGCTCCCAAAAACGTATAAATACGTTTCTTTAAATGTTTTAAGTGACGTATTTTTACATTTTTGGAAGCATTTTTTTATGCTAGAGCATACAGAAGACTTTGATGCAGCCTCTCAACTGCAAAGTATGGTTGAAGAAATGGTAGTTATTACACAAACGGCCAGCAGGTGGCAACAGAGTATTAGAGATCAACCAGGGCCATGTTGAAAAAATATTGCGCACAATATTTTTTTAAACTAAGACTAATAATGAAACTAACTAAAACAAAGCATTTATTAAATAACTAAGACTCATCCAAACTAACAGAACCACAATGAAAAATAATTAAAACTAACCAAATTTAAAAACAAAACTATAATAACCCTGAGCGAGACCCGATTTGCCCGTCCCACATGGTTTAAACATACTCAAATGTAACAAAAGCACATTTAAATAATGTACGTTAGCTTCATGCTAACAGGAACGTTAGCTTAAAGCTACATTTAAAAACCAAAACTCAAAACAAAATCAAAAATTCCAAAACCCTGATGTGTGAGTGAACACCACACATCCCAAAATAAATCCTTGTCTCTTGTGCTAATGCTAAGCTAAAGCTACTTCCTGTATTCAATGCTCTGTTATTTGGTTTAGCATGTGTTAGCTTGAGCCGATGGCGCCAATAATAATTGTCGAGCTTACCTTGACACGTGGCGCTTTCCGCAGCAAAGTGTCGGCCGGCGGGACGGCGGACGCGACGCCCGGGGCGGCAGGCACGCCGACTGGCGTCTCATTTGCGCGACGGCCCCGGAATGTTCTGAGTGGATGCAAAGTGACAGCATGAAAGACTGCCAATCAAATTTCACGCTGCAACTAATTTCACAACGGGAGATTGACGGAAGGAGGACACACACACACACCAACGTCGACCACACAAAGACAAAAACCTTCATCAAGTATCGTTCCAAAGTTAGAGTTGCAAGTCGAGGTTAGCGCCTCAAACTAGATTAAGCGCTACTAGTTGTGGTTTAGGGCTTTTACAAGTAAAATTAGGGTTTCAAGATGACGTCAGGGCTTCAAACTGGAGTATTGGTTTCAAGTTATACGTCTAGATCAGAGGTGTTCAAACTTTTTCATTTGAGGGCCACATACAGAAAATCAGAAGGACGCAAGGGCCACATAATGTTATGAAGAGAAATTGTGTTTCGTCCTCAAAATTGTACAAATAATTTATTTGGAATATGGCAGTAGGGTTATTATAGTTTTGGACATTTTCATTTTAGTTTTTATTTTGTTTTGAGTTTTGTATTTTTAAATGTCGTTATTTTTAATTAGTTTTCAGGGTGGTTCTGTTCGTTTTAGTTCTTTCATAAATGCTTCACGCACACATTAGGGTTATTATAGTTTTGGAATTTTTGATTTTGTTTTGAGTTTTGTTTTTTAAATGTCGCTATAAGCTAACGTTCCTGTTAGCATGAAGCTAACGCACATTTATTTAAATGTGCTTTTGTTTACATTCGAGTATGTTTAAACCATGTGGGACGGGGAAAGCTGGTCTCGCTCAGGGTTATTCTAGTTTTGTTTTTAAATTAAAGCAGAATTCGGGTTCTTAAGTTGCATTAAAATTGGGTTTTCCGGACTGAATCCCAATTCACACTGGGTGCGGAAAGGACGCGGTGCGTTTTCCGTACGGCTTCCGCACGCGCTGCAATTCACACCGCGTGCGTTGCGTGTCCGGAAATCTGCTCCCGACAGACGATCGATATGATTTTGGGACTTCGACCATGGGTAAGTACGTTTTGTGTTTAAATATGGTCATTTGTTTCATTTATTCTGAGCTCATTTTTTTGTCTTAAATGTCCGACTCCTGTCATGCTATGTAGCTAGCTAGCTTCCCCCCCCCCCCAAAAAAAAACGAGTTCGCAAACAGTTTTATCTTGAAATATATCGGATTTACCTTGATGCGGTTACACCCGACTTCCTGTCCGGCTCGTGTCATTTCTTCAGCTTCATGAAAATATGGATGCGACGTTTGTAAAAAATAGAACGCTTGCGCAAACCTTCCGCATCGCAACACAGTTGGTGTGAATTGACACGTAGACTTGAATGTGTCGTATCCTTGCGGCATCGTACGGAAAACGTTGTCCGTTCCGCAGTCAGTGTGAATTGGGCTTTAGGGTTTTAAATGAAGCTTTCAAGGGACTAAAAAATAAAAAATAAAAATCTGATGTCGAATAGGTCTTTGTCGCCATTAATTGGTGCTACACTTTTGTTTTGACATGGGGAGCCAAAGTTGACTGGGATGTTATAGTTTTATTCCGTTTATGTTCAGTGATTTATGTCAACTTTTAGCACCCTCTAGTGGTGAAATCCGTATTACGCCTGATTCATTTGAGTTGACGTCAGACACTCCTGAAGAGCAACACGCACACACGCACACACGGTGGAGCGTTGGCCCACGTAAGGCTGTAAGTCATTATTTGTGTTCATTTGTATAAACTTTATTCAAGCTATAAAAAGAAAAAGCCAATAAGTTCGGTCGAATGTTTTGTAAATTCAAAATGGTGTTAAAAACGAGTCAGTAAAGACGTTAGCATTCGTTAGCCTTTTATGCTAGCGGACTTGAGCTCACTATGTTAGCGTACCTGAGTTGTGTTGTTTTAGTTAACTTATTATTTCTTTACATTTGTGATTGGATTGATAGTACTGTGCTAATGTGTTGTATTTTTGCTTCAGTTTTACAGTAAATTAAATAAAGAGATAAAAACTACAAAAGACATCTCGTCTGTCTAGCTGGATACAGCAAACACGTCTGGTGAGGACAGAACAGTGACCTCAAACATGAGCAGTCGAACTGGTAACGGTGTCTCAAGAAAGTGATCTGAAAACCCGCTGAAGATTGATCTGGGTCTACGTGACACGCTGGCTGACGAGGGACGACGCGAGCCGCTATTTGAGCGCGCGCCCTCGCCTGTAACGGGCCACGTCGCCGAGCATCACATTAAGCGCACGTCGACGACGACGAGCGAGAGCGCGAGTGACAGCACGCCGAGACGCTCGTGAGGAGGGAGGAAGCGAGGGAGGGTTCGGGTTTCAAGGCAGGGTTTGGAATTTGCGGTAGTGTTTGGATTTATTATTCGGGTTTTGACGTTTGTTTCAAGCATGCCTGAGAGTTAGGTTAGGGTTTTAAATAGAGGTTAAGGGTTTCCATCAGGGGTTACGGTTTCAATCCAAGCTGTGTATTTATGATTAGGGTTTCCAGTATGGGTTAAGGTTTTAAAGTAGGGTATATAACCTAAACCTAAGGTTTCAAGACAGGGTTAGGATTATTGATTAGTGTTTCAAGACAGTATTATGGGTTTAAGTAGGCTTCCAAGCATGCGTGGTGGTTATAAGGCAAAGTTTTTTAAACAAAGGTTCGGATTTCTAATTTAGGTTTCTGTCCTTTGCTTGTGTTTCAAGCCCATATAGGGTGTTTATATTTGGGTTTTATGATGTGTTAGGGTTTTTAACGCATTCTCTGGCTGCAATTTTCAGTGAAGCAACCCAGCTGTTTTACTGGATTTTGACTGATTTTGCAAGGCCCACAAAATATGATGTTCTATTGCTATAAAACCCAAAAGAAAGATTGGAGTCTCTTCTTTCATCAGGAATTTGTTTTTTTTTTCCGGAAATTAACATTAGAATATAGCTCATTTTAATCCTTATTCACAAATCTGTTTAAAACTGTTGGCAAAAGAAACTTTTGTAACTTGGTCCTGGTTGTTCTCTTATACTCTGCTGCCACCTGCTGACCGTTTTTGTAATAACTACCATTGCTTCAAGCATTCTCTTCAGTTCAGATCTATGCTCTAGCATAAAAAATTAAAAAAACATACAAAAACGTATAAATACGTCTTTGGGAGCATAGTAATATTTAAAATAGAACGTATTTATCCGTTTTTGGAAGCAAATAAGTGTCATGTGACATGATGTCATGTTATATCATCATCCTGTAATGTCACACCATGATCCATCCTTTGATGCCATTGTATGGTGTCAGTCTATGATGTCACAAAGCCTATGATGTCACACTATGACATCATGCTATGACGTCACTCTCATCCTAATTTCCCAATCTGAAGGCTCCTCAAATTTGTACTTCTTGCTTGAAAACTTGGAGTTTTAAAAGCGGAATTTGCTTCTCCCGCCGAGAGTTTCACGCCGACACCTGTCGGATCTTCTCAGTGGCGACTTGAAACTTCCATTAGGCGCCAAAGAACGCAAGACGTGATTAAAAAGTCTCACCTTCGCCCACCTCCCCCCCCCCCCAAAAAAAAAAAAACGTCTTCCTCCGTCGTCGCCGTTTTGCACGCGTTGGAATTTCAAAAATCAGAGCGCTGACCTTTACACAAGTTCCACCCAGTCGGATTTAACGAGCTGATTCATGGAGCTCCGATCTCACGTGGTTTTGCCGCGAGGACTTTTGGGCGGTGAGACGCGCCCCGCCCGCCGACGCCTTCCACTTGCGAGACTTCCTCGGTTTTTGCGCGACTCCCTGCACGGTTTTGGGATCATTCAAATGTAAACTCGTTCACTGCCATCGACGTTTATATTCGTCAAGTTTTAGACCGTTTTTTTTTTTTCTCCCCTCAGTTTCTACCAAGACAAAACGACTGTATTTAGTTTGCGATGCATGTTCCAAAACGTGGTGTAAACATCTTGACAAATGGCCCAAGTCCTACAAAGCAGTTTTTTTGTTTTTGTTTTGCACAGCACCTGTGTCATCTGCAGATTTGACTCCGCCTTCACCCCCCTCAGGAAGCGCACGTTTATTTTCTTAAGGCGGGAGCGCGATCAACTCAAGTCAGGAAGCTGGCCAGACAACCAAGGCAGCTTTTGTCGGCGACACTACAAAAGATTCCCGCCGAGTGCCCGATTACGACGCGACAACATTGCAAACATCCGCAGCTTTTTTTTTTTTTTTTTTCTCGTGTGTGTGCATGTGTTGCTCAGACTCAGAATTGCACCTCACTCACATGCACAAAAGACGTCACAGGCAAAAGAAAATGAAGACTGACTAAATATTGTTGGAAGCTGAAATAGTAAAAAAAAAATAAAAGTATTTCATGAATTAAAATAATCAAATAAATTGAAATAAAATATGCAATAATGCCAAATAAAGCACGATTAAAAAAATCAAAAAAAAAAAAAAGCATTTTAATAAAGTAAAATTATTAAAAATAAATAAAGTACAATTAAAATAATTAAAATGCTCCTACAATTTAGTCACCAGCAGAGGGCAGTATAGGATGGATTCACCCATCTAAATTCTTAATCCACGCGAAGGCGTCGTCCATATCTGCGAGGAGGTGGGTTAGACCGGGTCTTGGTAATTTTGCAGCGTTGGCATATTAAAATAAATAAATAAATAAATAAATAAATAAATAAAGTGTAATTTGTGCAGAATTGACTCACCAGCGCCCCCAAGAAAGTGATTAATGACATTATTTTGATTTCTTGTGTTGTTGTTGTTTGACATCCGAGTCACATTGTGATGAGCCGAACAAAACGGCGCGGTAATTGATGACATTACACGCTAATTGCCTGCGCCTAATTGGATCAGTCTCAATTAAAAAATATAAATAAATAAATAAATAAATAAATAAAGGAGGACGACCTGGCTCGCCCTCCCACCGTCCTTTGTGCTGTTTTTGCACATTTCGCAGCGCAGATTTATACGATCTGCTGCGGGAAAGGTTGTCATATTTCAAGAGAGGAAGGAGGAGGAAGAGGAGGACGAGGATGAAGGCGGCCAAACGCCACATCAGCACATGTCGTAATTTGCTTTTGATAAGGCCGCGCTCGCTCCCGCGCGGCTCGGCAGCCATCGTTAGCCGTCCCGGCGCTAACGCTAGCGCCGCTAAAGCGTCAGCAACATGAGCGCAGGTGCGTCGGCCGCGCAGGGAGAGGCGCTCCACTTCCTGCTTTGTTGGTCGATGCAAATTAGCGCGTGTGCGTGGTCACGTGACGGGGTCGAGCCTCGTCAGCCTCGTCGGCCTCGTCAGCCTCGTCAGCGCGTTCGTTTCATTAGCGCTCGGTCGCTGGGACCAAAACGCGAGTGACGTGACGTTCATTAGTGGTGTGACAAACAGTGAGGGAGACCGGGAACATTGCGCAACATCAGCAAAAATCAACCGCGTCAATGGAGGCGGGGAAATTACCCAGCATGCATCAGCAGTCAGTTGAGGCTCCTCATCTGTTCGACGCACTTCCTGTTCCTTTTCGGACTTCATAGCGTTTTTTTTCTTAATTCATAACTTTTTTTATTGACATCAACCGTCCATCCATTTTCCATTTTAACCGCTTGCTCCTCACAAGGGTCACGGGGGTGCTGGAGCCTATCCCAGCCAGATTCGGGCAGTATGCTGGTTGCCAGCCAATCACAGACATCAAACTTTTTTTTTTATTCACATCAAATAATTTTTTCCCTTTTCACATCATTTTTTTTGCAAACATCAAATTTGTTTTATATCTACCATCTTTATTTTTTTTTATTGGTTTTAAATCACAAATGATTTGGTTTTCCTTTTTTTTATTCACATCAAATATTTGTTTTCTTTTTTTTTTTTACTTTTTTTTTTTTTTACAGTTTTTTTCTTTTTATTCACCTCAAATTTCTTTTTTCCTATTTTTTCACACGTCAAATTCTCATTCAAATCAAATCTGTTTTCTTTTTTTTTACTTTTTTCCCCCCACATTACTTTTTTCATTTTACTGTTTTTTTCTTTGTATTCACATCATTTCTTTTTTGCAAACATAAAATTAGTATTATATTTAATTTCTTTATTTTTGAATTGGTTTTACGTTACATCAAGTGATTTGTTTTTTTCCTTTTTTATTCACATCAATCGTTTGCTTTTTTCTATTTTTTTATTCATCAAATTCTTATGAAAATCGAATCAGTTCTTTTTTTTTTAACCCCCCCCCACATCATTTTTTTCCTTTTTACTGTTTTTTTCTTTTTATTCATATAATTTTTTTTCTTTTTTCCATTTTTTCCCCACATCAAATTCTTATTCAAATCAAATGTTGTTTTTTTTGTTGTTTTTTTTTACTCCCCCCCCCTTTACTGTTTTTTCCCTTTCTATTCACATTAAATACAGTTTTCCATTTTTTTTCTATTTTTAGTCACGTCAAATTCTCATTCACACCAAACAATTTGTTTTGATTTTTCCAAAAGCTGGGGTGCAAGATGGGAGGACAGCAGTCTCAAAAAAACATACAAAAGTAAACAAAGAATGTTATACAAAGGAAATCGAAACATACCCATTCATGTTGTGCTTTCTGCTTCTTCTTCGTCTTCTTCTGCTTCTTCTTCTTCTTCTTCTTCACCAAACCCACACAAAAAACGGAAGGAAACGAGGCGCACCTGGACAACAAGACGCCGGCAGGAGCTGATTGACAGACGCAAGGAACAATTAAGGCTGACGAGAACAGCTGCGAACAAAAAACAAACAAACAAACATGGCAGGAAAACAAGGACAAAATGTAAACAAAACCAAATCATGCAAAAGACAAACGGTGACAAAATTGACAAGTCGCAACAAAACTATCAACTGGTTTTGTTCCGTCCAATGAGTTCAAAGTGGCAAGTATGATTTTGATGATCACGTTGAACTTCAATTTTATGTGTACACTTTATGAAACCTCAATTCAGATGAAATATTGTACTTCAATTTCAACTTGAAACTCAAGACACTAAAAATAATCAAAATGGAACTTTAATTGGTGGCTTTTTGACGTGAGAACAATTGTCGTGTGGATGCGACTCACATTCCTGCGTGCGCGTGCGTGTGCGCGTGCGCGTGCAGGTGAGCCGATCGGGACGTAGCGAAATGCCTCTCGCGTCTTTTGTGCGGCGGCTTGTACAGCTCGCCTTGATTTCGTCATGCCGTTCTGCTTCCATTGTGAGCGGCTTGTATTCCCGGCGTCGCACGCGCACGCGCGCGCGCACGCGCACCTGGGATAAAGCTATCTGGATGTGCAGCCGAGCCAGGCCAGCCTTTTCCGAGTGTCGCATTTGGTTGCTACAAAGGAAATGTTTCCAAACATTCTCTTACACCCTTACAAAAAAAAAAAAAGACACAATCAAGATGTTAATGTCGGCCGATGCGAACCTTCTTCTTCTTCTTCTTCTTCTTCTTCTTCTTCTTCTTCTTCCACCACGCGAGTTGAAGTCAAAGACTGTTGAACTGTCATGTGTTTTTTTTGTGTCTCCTTTTCATTGTTTTCAATTCACTGATCTGAATGTATAACTGACTTTTGAAGCCGCGAGGCCGCCATATTGCTCCTCCCAAGAAACGTTTCTCGCCATACCATCCGATACATTTACAGTATTGAAATTGGAAAACATTCGAACAGCATGATTTATGTTTTAAATTTATTAAACATAAACAAGAGGACTTCAGGCATTTTACAACTTGCTTGAAATATATTTAGAAATTATATGCTGAATGATGTGTACGGGAGGAAGCTTGTATTTTATGTCTCATCCGTCCGTATGCAGTATAGTTTATACAGTAGTGTGCTCGCGAGGTGGGAGGAGCAAGATGGCCGCCCTGTGACGTCAACGGCTTGCACGGTTCGGCTATCCAGTCACATATTCGGATCAGTGTTTATTAAAATCACATAACAAATGACCATCATGGAGGAAAAGGTTTTGTCAACAAATAAAGTGATCAGAAGGGTCGGATACTTGCTATATTTGTTCATTTCTCTTGACTGTTTCCAGTACGTTTAATCTCATTTCGTCCAATCAGATTTCAGCTGAAAAAAAATGAGCGGGAATTCTTCTTCGCTGGTGTCTGTGTGACTCCGTTATACTGCCCCGCGGTGGTCAACTTGTGCACAGCAGAAATACTGTAGCCGCAGTGAATTTACTTTTATTTTATTTTATTTACTTTTAATTTGATGATGTTATTACTGGGCGGCACGGTAGTCGAGTGGTTAGCACGTCCGCTTCCCAGTTCTGAGGTCTCCGGTTCGAGTCCAGGCTCGGACCTTCCTGGGTGGAGTTTGCATGTTCTCCCCGAGCCCGCGTGGGTCTTCTCCGGGTACTCCGGGCTCCTCCCACATTCCAAAGACATGCATGGCAGGTTCATTGGGCGCTCCCAATTGTCCCGTCGGTGTGCGTGTGAGTGTGGATGGTTGTTCATCTCTGTGTGCCCTGCGATTGGTTGGCAACCAGTCCAGGGTGTCCCCCGCCTACTGCCCAGAGCCAGCTGAGATTGGCGCCAGCAGACCCCGCGACCCTTGTGAGGAATAAGCGGTCAAGAAGATGGATGGATGGATGGATGTTATTACTAATATGTTTTCATAAAGTCAAATATTAAGTTGTGCCCGTATTAAAAACAGATTGCACATTTTTTTGGACACTTTTTTGGGGATGCTGGAGCCAATTAACGGTAGTTTCATTCATTAAGAAAAAAACAACAACAACAAAAACGAAGAAACGTGATGTCAGCATTTTTCTGTCCTCTGATTGGTTGGTCAGAACAAATCCTCAAATGTCAACTCTTAAAACAAAAACATATTGAACTGCACACACAAATGAACATATTTAACAATCAGCATCCCTGTTGAGAAGGACGAGTTTCATTAAAAACAGGTAAACAGTTTTTTTTTGTTTTTTTTGTGGCGTTATCAGTCGAGCGGCGCAGACGGAAAGAGAGCGAGAGTTGAATTTGGGGCGTGTTTTCGTTTGAGGCTAATGAGAGCTTTAAATATGACGGCTGACATTTTCACACTGTGTGACACCTTGTCACCGCAAATGAAGTCCTTCCTCACACGAGCGTGTCGTATTTGCACAGCAAAGAGAGAAAGAGACGCTCGCACCTGGTCCAGGTTCAATTTGTGCATCTTTTGTACTTGGTGTGCATTATTAGCAATATTATAGTGAACATATGAATGTATTGAGACAAAACTAAGAACATTATACCAGGATTATTTGTAATAATCACACATTTACTTTCACTTTTGTTTGATGACGGTATTAAACTGAATATGATATATTTATTTACAAAATGGTGGAACATATTTCATTTTAATAAAAAAAAAAAAAAAAAAAAAACACTGACAGACCAACCTGTATTTATATTTGAAAATGATACCAAACCACTGATAGATATATATTAGGGGTGTCAAAATTAGTGCATTCATTTTGAGTTAATTTAAAGTTATTTTAATGCCACTACTAAAAAAAAAAAAAAAAAAAACTAAAATGGTTTTTGGTTTTTAAAAAAATAATATTTAGACTTTTTTTTTAATGACTAATATTATAAACTAAGACACAAAACTATCAAACAATCAAACAGTTTTTGGGGGTGTCTTTTTTTTGTGTGTGTTTGTGTCAACAGAGAACTCATGAAACATAATTGCAAAAAAAACCCAAGTTCCTTTTTTAATGCTGCAGTAGAAAAAAGGTTATCATAATAACAATAACAACATTGTGAATGTTTTCATTGTCAAGTACAACAACATGAAGAGGAAGGAAAGGGCCGCCCGTGTGTGCTCTTTACATGCTTCATATTTGACATATTTGTTTTCTATTTACATGTCACTTAAGTGTTGCGTAACAACGGTTACCGTTCATAATTCATATCCCCCCACTGATCCACATATGATAAAGCTGCATTGTGGCCACATGACCGAGTCAAACCAAATGTTTATAAATAATAAAAGTGACGTCTTTTTGCCACATTTTCGTTCTCCTCAAGTGTGACGTGATAAAAACACTCTTCAACTATTTCAGCATCAATTTTAATTCCACTTTTTTCATGGCTACTTTCTCTCTCTCTCTCTTTTTGTTTTTTTACATCATTTGATTAAATAACACACAGATGACAAAAAAAAAAAAAAAGTCTTGTGCAAAACAATGTCATGAATGTCTTTTGTTTCCGGTGCACCAGCAGTCGTTCTTCTCCTTTTTCTTGTCTTTAAATTAAAAAATATAGAAAGGATGTATAATTTAGACAGGAATTAATAGTTCAGTTTTTTTTTCTTTATATATATATTGACATATTTTACACAGACCTGAAGAAAAGGAGGTCCCTGAACAAACAAAGTTGTTTTTTTTTCCGCGCTTTTTAACGATGAAGACAGAAAGGTGACAATGTGACATTAAAAAAACCAGAGACATGTTAAAAAACAAACAAAAATAGCACATGTAAAGTTTTTTTGTTGATGCATGCAGTTTTTCACACGTGGCGATGTGGAAATATAAAGTAATTTCATATACACAAAATACACAACACTCCATTTGGAGGATTTTTTTTTTTTTTTTTTTAACTTTCATATTGTGTGTCTAATTTGGAAGTTTGTTGAACGTTCTGTGCCTCCAGCAAAAGAAAATGAGACAAAAAAAAAAAATAAAAAAATCCCTCATCTGTCCTTCTTACGGTAGTTTTTCCGGGGTCAAGTCAGGTTAATCCGCACTACTGCTTGTCCAGCTCGCAAACGTACATGAGGTGGTCCTCCGGCGACTTCCCGTGAGTCTTGCTGAGGTGCAGTTTGACGGCGTGCTTGCTGGCAAAAGTCCGGTTGCACAGTTTGCACTGGTGCGCCGCCGCGCCGCCCCCCTCGTCCTCGTCGCCGTTGGGAGACGCCGCCGTCGAATCGGGGGCGGCGGGCAAGGACGAGGGCAGGGCCACGGGAAAGGAGGGCAGGGACGAGGGCAAAGGGCGGCTGGACGGATGCAAGTGGGCCAGGAGTTTGTCGGAGAGTCCCTTGTGGAGGCGCTGCTGGGAGATCTGACCCAGGAGCTGCTCCCCGGAGAGCTTGGCCAAGTCCCGCAACCGGAAGCCCAGGTGCGCCTCCAGGTGGCTGACGTAGGTGGACGGGGAACGGATCTGCGAGGCGCAGTCGCTGCAGAAGAACACCGGGTGGCCAGAGTCCAGGTTCTTCAGGAACTTGGTGCCGCCGGTCCGGCGCAGCTGGTACTTGACGTTGGCCAGCCAGTGGGAGATGGTGGTCATGGAGAGGCCGGTGAAGCGCGAGACGTGCATCCTCTCCTGCGGGCTCAGGTCCGACATCATGTACTTGCCGTCGGCCGTCTGCCTCAGGCTGGACGCGAACTGGGCCTGCAGGATGAGGAGGTGCTGGGGGTTCCAGTTGGACTGGCGGCCTTTGCGCTTCTGGGCCGGCGACACCTCCTCTGCCTCCTCCTGGGTGGCGCCCTCCACGTCGGAGCGCTCCGACATGCTGGTGGGCGTGGAGGCCTTGGAGATGGCCTGGCTCTCCGTCAGGTTCCTCAGCATGTCGGAGATGTCCGACAGGGCGTTCTCCTTCAGGGGGGACGAGGACATGAAGGAGGCGACGGCGGCGGAAGCTTTTGTCATGGCCACCGTGGGGGAAGGCGACACGCTTTTGTCGGCATTCTTGCCCTTGGTGAGATCCATCGGTTGGTCGTTGCCGCTGAGGTTGGGCTGGTAGAAGTAGCGCTCCAGGTGGTCGCTGCCTGATTTCTTGGCCTGGGAGGGCGGCGTGGAGGCCGCCACCGCCGCCTTCTCGGCCAGGCTGTTGCTCATCTTGAAGAGCATGCTCATGGGGTCCAGGGAGGGCAGGGCGGGTTTGGCGGCTTTGCCCAGGTGGGCGTTCATGACCGATTGCAGGGCGCTAAGCGGGTTGACGAAGGGCTGCTCCGGAGGCGGGTGGTCGGTGATGATGGCCGTGCTGCCGCAGAGGGACCCGGACTGAGGCGACGCCGCGGCGGACCCCACGCCGTTCTCCGTGGGTTCCTTCGCACCGCCGTCCCCGTTTGTCTCCTTGTGGTTTGGTCCACTCGTCGCATTCTCCGGAGTTTTGCAGCCGCCCGTTTTAATGTCCTTCGGGGAGTCTCCTCGGAGGGAGTCCTCCGCCTCGCTGTGGCACGGCGATGGCGTGGTTCTCATGGGGGATGACCTCGCTACGCCACCCGGCTCCCTCAACTTCTCCTCCACTTTTGCAACTTTCTCCGTCACCTTTTTGACAAGCTCTTCCATGGCATGGAAATTGTTTTTGGAAAGCGGGGATGTTTGGCAGCTGGGAGGAGACGCCAGTTGGCTTTTGCCGGTGGGTGACAGGATCTCGGCCCCAGGGAACATATACTTGAGTGGGGAGTTCTTCCCCGAGTTCCCGAGCGAGAGCTTCATTATGTTGGGGAGCTGGTAGGCGGCGTGGATGCTGGGGTAGCCTCCCCAGCTCGGAGCTCCATTCTGGGCTTTGTTGATGGCGGAGGTCACGGTGTTCTCCAAGGACTTGAGGATGTCCAGACCACCTTTGGGACTTGCGTCCAGATCTTCCTCAGTCAGATACGTGTACTTGGACGAGATGTCAAACTTCTCCTCGGTTTCCTCTTCAACTCCTGACATCTTGTTTGAATTATTGTTAACGATGGATTCTTTCGTGCATTCCTCTTCTTTCTCCTCCTTTTTTATCTCCACTGCCATGGCGATAGGCGAGACACTGGCGGGAGGAGGAATCGGGGCGGGCGGCGGCGAGAAGGTGGTGGCAGCCAGAGGAACCGACTGGAACTTCTCTTCTACGGTCGGCGTGGGTGCTGGGCTGGGCGTCTCCATGATAGGTTTGCCCCTCTTGATTGCCGAGTTGGTGACTTTGATGAAGTGTCCGGTCACCATCATGTGGGCGGTGAGCTCCTGCAGGGTGTCGTGCGAGCTGCCGCACTCCATGCACTTGAGGATCTGCGACTTGCGCGACTCAAACTGCCAGGCGTAGCTGGCGCCGTTCTGGTGCCCGTAGCGGTTGTTGGGCGTGATGTACGGGTGGGCCGTCCTCTGGAGGAGCTCGTTGGCATCGGCCAGACAGGCCGGTTTGGGCGTGGCCCCGCCGTTGGAGTCCGGTGAGCTGGGGACGTCCAGCTCCACGGGGGCTCTTTTTCGAGCGGAGATGATCTTGACCGCCACCGGAGTCACGGGCTCCTTCAGAGGCACTTTTTGGTAGTGTTTGGTCTTAATCATATGGACGCTTAAATCCTGGAGGGACTCAAAGGAGTGCCCGCAGTACATGCACTTCAGAACCTTCTGCGCGTCCTCCTTGCCTTCCATCTCCAGCAAGGAGCGCTTCCTTGGTTTGGACCAGCGCTTGGTGCCCTCGCTGTCCACCTCGTGGTTGTCATCCCGGTAGTGTCCGGTCTCGTTCATGTGAACCGTGAGCTCCACCAGGGTGTCGTACGCCGCGCTGCAGTCTTTGCAGCGGAACTTGCTCGCGCCGGTGAAGATGGAGCCGTAGAGTTTGGAGCTCTGACGGTAGAGCTGCACGGTGCTGAAGAGGCTCGGCTCCGCGGAGGGTGCCGACACGGCCACCGCCGGGTGCTGGCCTAGGGCCATTCTGTTCTGGTGGTTCTGCGAGGCCTGCTGGAGGGTTTTGGCCACGGCTGTCTGGTGCCAGTCGTATCCGGCGCTACCGCAGCTGCTGCTACTGCTGCTGCTACTGCTGCTACTGTGGCTGCGAGGAGGCTTCTCCTGGGGAGGCTGGCTCAGGTTCAGGTTCAGGGTAGACCAGTAGGAGTTGGTCAAGAAAGAGGTGTAGATGGCCTTCATCTTCTCCAGACTGTCAGCCACGGAACCGGAGTTGGAAAGCACGGAGCCCGAAAGCACGGCTTCGTCGCCACTCCCTGGCGTGGCGGCGCTGTCGGCAGCCGTCATGGCGGTGGAGGACAGCGACAAAACGCTGGCCGGGTCTTTAAAAAGGAGAATGTCCTCCTCCGTTTTGAGCGGTGGGCTCTCAAAGTCAGACATCCCATCACTGGATTCGCTCAGGTGAGACTCGCTGTCCATTTCCTGGCCGGAGAAGTCGGCGGCGGCGGGCGAGTCACGGAGGTCGGGCTCAGGCTCCGTGCCGTCTTTCCCGTCCCGGCACAGGAACTTGGCAGCGGGTTCCTCTGCTTCCTGCGCCGAGTCCTCTCCGTCCAGATCCTCATCCAGCAGCGCCGCCTCCTTCTCATCTTCGGGGACGTATGCTACGAGGAAGCGCAGAGGAACATTTGTTAGAAATGACGTCAAGTCCATCCATCCGGTTTCAATAATGCTTATCATGTTCAAGGGGGCTCAATTAACTTTGGACGACACCCAGGACTGGTCGCCAGTCAATAAAAGGGCACAAATACAGAGACACGACCATTCAAATCACATTCACACCATCAGTGATTGGGAATTGAACCCAAACACTCTGTCGCACTAATTCTGCTAACTTTTTCCTTTGGCTATGATAACACCAAGCTGATTATTTTTGTTGTTGTTGCATATTTCATACTATATACACTGGGTCAGGTTGCACCCCTCCCATTTCCCTCTAGACTACTTCCTGTCACAAAGGCCTGCAGATACACTGCACTGGGAATCCCGTCTTTGTTCTGCACTGGAGAGCATTAGCGGCAAGAGAAGCCGGTGCTAGATGGGGTGGGGGTGATCAAACATCACTCGCCACCTTCTTCTTCCTCCTCCTCTCAAGGGGCAACAGCTTGAAATTAAAACTAAATTTGAAATTAATGAAGCACGTTGCGGCGGCAGCGCCGGTTTCAGAAGTAATAAATTACTTGTATCAACCTCGGAGACGGCACTTCCTGTCTGTCAATTAATACGCGGGCCGCCTCTAATGCCTTCCCGAACAGACACCCTCGCCGTTTCAATTAAGCGTGCCTCCTCACTCATTACGGCGCTCAGCCCGCCTCGTAAATAAAAATGAATGTTACGTGCGACAAATCTCCGTGCCGCCGCCGCCGCCGCACAAAAAGCCATTTGCTACAATTACCAGAGATTAGAAAAACTTTGGCGTTATTATTTACAGTTTAGCCGGCGGGCGGGCGAGCCAGCCAGGGAGCGCGTGTGCGCTTCGGGCTTTCAATTTAGATTAAAATAGCGCCCGTTTAAGAAGAACAGTGAGGGGAAAAAAAAATCAAGACGAATGAAAGCCCACCGACGAATGTGGGAATCCATCAGCGGGATAAAAGAAGATCACGAGATGATCTGTGACGAAAAAGCACAAGGCACCATCATTTGGACTCGTACTTTTTGTGGGAGCAAAACAGTTGCGTCGTAGTTTTGCGCTAGCCACCGTTCTCGTCTTTCACGCCTCACCGTCTTCTGCCTGGTTTGGAATCACTGGCGGCAGCCGAAAGAACGAAAAGTTCACCATCGCATTGATCGCTGATTGATCAACTGTTTGACCTATTTTCGAGCTCACACTGATTGTTTTCTAATTCACTCGCATTGACGCCCTGCCCTCCACCGCAAGGGGCGCACTTAAACGTGAAGTCGCACTACAAGGGCCTGTGGAGACTAAAACACAAAAATGTGACACCTGACGGCGAGCTGACCTGCTCGATGGACGGCCGTTGCTGAAGGTAACAACGACACAACTTGAAATAACTTTAAAATGGCGTGATTACTGTGGGAAATTCACGGAAAAAGGAAGTTGCTTAGGGACGAGGCACGGGCGCTGTAAACTCAAGCGATTTTTAAACATTGAGTTCTGTGACAATATAAGCAAGAAATCTACTAAAAGAAAGAGTCGAGAAAAAAAAATCTAGCTTTTTGCATCCATTAGTAATCACCAGTAGACATCCGAGCTCGACAAAAACATGGTTTCTGAACAAAAAGTGGAGAAAACGAGGGTGATTTTGTTTTTTTTTGTTAACAGAAACATGACACACTTCTGATGCTAATATTTTACTGCTGCATCACAGTTCTATGAAACACTGTTGATGATTATAAATGTCCACAGTTTTACCTCTTTAGCATGATTTTCTGTCTCAAAACATTCTTATTGCCCTTGCGTGGGGCTATTTTGCAGCATCTCTGCACGAAAGAGTGACGTCCACGTTGTGTTTTCATGAAACGTTCCGACTCCCTCCTCCGTTATCTCACTCTATGAGCGCCTCCCCGTCTTTCGGTGGCCACATCGCGGTACGCTTACGCGCCATCTGTTTTCCGCCAGCCGAGTGACAGCCGTCGACCGGGACGAGCGGCAAGGCCAAACGAGATCGGCGAGCACCTGCCGTCGCGAGCGGTCAAAACGAACGCGCGCCGTAAATGAAATGACGAGTGCGCGTCATTTGCGGACACTTAACGTGTTTGTTGTTGTTTTTTTTTCGTCGATGAGCAGCTGCTGGGATGACAGCGGAACGACTGTTGTGACAGGAAAAAAAAAAGAAAAAATCATCAACACGAGGCCGGATTGAAGGCAAACATCAACAAGAGATTGATGATGACCTCCACCAAGGCTTCAAAATACAGCTGGATGCCTAATGTGTTTTTTTTTGTTTTGTTTTTTTGTCTCACCAATGGGGCATAACAGTCAATCTGTGATTAAAATCATTGATTAACTAAGCCGCGTCCACGCTTCAGCACCTGAAATGTACACAGAGTAATCGCCTCTCTGCTTGTCATCCAATACTGAACATCCATCCATCCATTTTCTTGACCGCTTATTCCTCACAAGGGTCGCGGGGGCTGCTGGCGCCTATCTCAGCTGGCTCTGGGCAGGAGGCGGGGGACACCCTGGACTGGTTGCCAACCAATCGCAGGGCCAATACTGAACATGATCGCCTATATACTGTCTGAGCATGTATATATACATACGCATAAGTATTATATTTCATCCGAAAATATTCACGATGTCATGCGAGAGCAAAATGTCATTAAGCATCCGATGGAGATGTAAAACTAAAAAAAGGAAACTTGATGGTACATTATAAGGGACATTATGGGACTAGAGGTGGGTGGATCGATCACATTATCGATACAATATTGCACTAAAAAAACTAGCCACCAGGGGTGCTAGAACTGCACAAAGGGAAATGAACCCGACTTTTTGAACATATGTGCTGCTTTTAAATATCGTGAACATGACGACGACGATATTGTGGCAGTTTTAATATGACGATCTCGCGCTTATCGCGGATGACGAGGAATGACGCTCGTCTTGGAACCGAGTCGACTTTGAAGCCTACACGTGCTCACAAAGGCAAAAAGATGCTCCCCAAGGTTGCTGGCTGGCCTCCATGTTGCGAGCTTCACAACACCATGACCTCGGACACTCGGATCATTGCAGCCTAACGCACGCACGCACGCACGCACGCACGCATGCACGCAGCATGTAGGTTCTGTTTTAATTAGCGGAAAAATCGTGTCATGTTGAGCGAAGGATGACTTTTATCTGCAGGAGGGAGTGTGAGCTGCTTTCATGTTTGGGCCAAAGCGCCTTTCCGTGAACGTCATTTTTATTTTTTATTTTTATTTTTGTCACGTGGACAAAATGAGTGCGATGGCGTCAGGTTCGGTTCAGTGGGGTGAAATGAAGACCTTTAAAACGTGATTTTTCGACTTGCTGTCGACTGATGATGACATCACCTGTGCTGAGCAAGTAGGTAACGACCAATCATGGCTCACCTCTTTTCTGGGTTTAGTCAGTAAACTGAGCCATGATTGGTCGCTAACAGGTGATGTCATCAGTCGACAGCAAGTAGGAAAAAAAATATCACTTTTTAAAGGTATTAATTGTGCATGAAAAATAATGAAGTTACCACATTCATTATCGACAAAAAAATAACATTTTACTGCTGAAAATGGCCCAATGAGTCAAGTATCCCTTTAAATGTATATACCTAATTGATTATTGATTTGTTTTTAGCAATAAATCGATTATTTGATAAGACAAATGAACTTAAGACTTAGACTTGACTTTATTGATCCCTTTGGGATGGTTCCTTCTGGGAAATTTACATATCTAGCAGCAATAAGAACAGATAATAAAATGAAAAAAAGAATTCAATCAATCAATAAATAAGGTTATTACACCAGAGATTGAATTAATAATAATAGCAATAATAATAATAATAATAATAATACATAAAAACTGGAATAAAAATAATAATTTGATCCTTATTTCCAAAAGTTGTCAGGCTACAACGCAAAAGCAAATGAATAAAAACATATCAATATAATAATAACAATCTGGACACGGCAGAATTCTGCAGCACAGCACAAGATAAATAACAATAATTATTTGATAATCATACGGTATAGCGGTCTACAACACACGGACAAATGAGTGATAATATACAAAATCATTTCAATGCGCACTTGATGAGATCCTTTCATGCGCTTCTTTGGCGTCCCCCTCCCACGCGCGCGTTAATGAACTTAATTGAACGGGAGAATCGATAACGCTTAATCGTTGTCAGTTGACAAATTAGTTGGCTACCAGTGCGTGTGTGCGCCATCTGCTGTGTATCCCGCCACAAGATCCTTTTCACAGGATCGATGATGTCATCGAGTCGTGGCGAGTACTCCCTGATCGAGTTCAGCTGTTGTCCTTTGCCTAGATTTTTTTTGTTTCCACAGAAGCCTGAATTTGGGGTGTGTGGACTTTTTATAACCACTGAGGGTCATAATATTCCACGATGTTTGCGACTATTTGTTCTTCAAAACACTTAAAATTTTTTCAATGTTATTTTATCCCACTATTATTTTTTTTTACGCTTTTCTGATTTGATGTAGATAAACGTTTTGGGACGAGGAACACAAAAATTTAAATAAATAAATAAAATAAAATATGGTCAAATTTGGCCAAAATGATGAAATGAAGCAGCAATATTTAACAACTGGCAAAAATATATTTTTTTCCCCCAGTAAAGATGATTCGTCTTTTTTTTTTTTTTTTTGTGCTTTTAACTCATTCATTTGCCGCCATTTTCACAGAAGCAACCCAATTTTGACTGATTTTGCAAGGCCCACAGAATATTGCTATAAAAACATGGAACCTACCAAAAGAAAGTTTAAACCTGTTTGGAATTGTGAATAATTGAGCTTTTTTTCCAACGTTGATCTCTTATACTCTGTTGCCACCTGCTGGCCGTTTGTGTAATAACTACCATTTCTGCAACCGTTCTTTGCAGTTGAGAGGCTGCATCAAAGCCTTCTGTATGCTCTAGCATACAAAAATAATACTTATAAATGTGTCTTCGGGACACTAAAAACATTTAAACTAGAACGTATTTATACGTTTTTGGGAGCAAATGAGTTAAAGGCAAAAACCTGTCATTTGAACACGGGTGTGTAAACTTTTTTTTATAGTCACTATAAATATGGTTGTCATGGTAAAAAACAAAAACATAACTACAGTATTTGGCATTTTCCCCACAAATCCCTTCATCTTGCTTACATACTTGTAACGACAAGTTGCAACCAAACAGGAAGTGCGCACGCACGCACGTGCACTCCTTGGCGTGATCAGTTTGGACAGCGCTGATCAAAAGATGTCATCCCACCTCGGGGGAGCGCGCGCCCGCCTCCCAAGTAAATCAGCGCCGCGCGTAAATAAAGTGACAGGATCACTTTACGGGCCCGTCAAGCAGGCAGCGGAGGCCATTACCCAAACGGACACGCTCGCCTTCCGCACGCTAATGGACGGGAGATCGCTCTTTACCACCGCGCTCTCACTACTCACGACCTCCGCCAAGGAAGACTTGCTTGCTCAGGGATCAGGTGAGGACTTACAAACTGTTTTTTTGTTGTTGACAAAAAACAAACACAAAAGAAGGATTACGTCTTGTGGCGTGAAGTGAAATGTTTGTTAGCATTTAGCGTGCTAGTGATGTCAAATTGATCGACAACTTGCGTAGAATGCACTGGAAAATTCTCGCCTCACAAAACATGACTGACCATGACCACGCACGAGATTTGCACAAACAGTTTGCTTCAACGTATAGTTTCAAATAGTGTTAACAAAAACTAAAGAAGAAGAATTTCGTCAACACGCATTTTTCTCCGGAGTAAAACTAGACTCGACAAAAATCCTCAACAACACGTTCACTGACAGCCATTTTGACAGAAGCAACCCACTTTGCTCCCGGCTGTTTTCCTGGATTTTGACTAATTTTGCAAGGCCCACACAATATTGTGTTCTATTGCTATCAAAACATGGAACCTACCAAAATAAAGATTAGAGTCTCTTCTTTCATCAGGGAAAAAAAAAGTATATTTCTATCTGTTTTTTCGTTTTGCAGCAATTAGCATGAGAATATAGCTAAGTTTCATCATTATTCACAAATCTGTTAAAAACAGTGCGGAAAACAGGTTGTTTTAACATGACCCTGGTTGGTCTCTTATACTCTGCTGCAACCTGCTGGCCGTTTTTGTAATGACTAACATTGCTTCAACCGTTCTCTTCAGTTCAGTAAAATAAAAAAATAAAAAAAGGTACATATGTAGAAATTTAAACAACTCAAAAATTAGTATCAATAATCTTTTTTTATGTTTATTCTGATTTTTGTGGCGTGTAATAATTGAAATTGTCAGTGAATTCCGATTAATTGCACAGCCCTATTACACGTATTCATATAGAAATGTTGAAATGGAGGCGGCCAAGCGAAGATTGCCAGCAATAAAAAATAAAAAATAAAAAAAAACCTGAGGTGTGCAATGTTACAGAGGAAAGGGAAGGAAAAAAAAAAAAAAGGGCAATAAAGGCCTGAGCGCTCGCAGGCAATTTAGAATGCAAAACACAAACCATTAAGTTTGCGCATTATCTTTTAATTTAATCTGGAATGATTTATAATCCATCACGCCGGGCCGCAGCCGCATCCAATTATTCACCGCCGCTTGATTGACAACAAAGGTGATTTATTAAGGCTCATAAAAAAATTAAAAAAAATTGAAAAAAAAAAAAAAAGCTGATGTGCTTGCACGCCACACACACATACGCACACACGGGCATGCACACGCACACACACAAACATATCAGAAGTGCTGTTTTTAGGATCAATAGTGTGCGAGTTCCCAGACAAGTTTTTTTTTTTTTTTTTTTTTTGTGCACAAGGTAACTTGCTGCTGTCCTTATTTGCCACAAATCAACCTGGTCAGTGTATTGTAAAACATACAAAAAAAACAAACAAAAAAAAAAAACACACAATAAAATATGAATATTTTAAATCAAACTTAGCAAAATAAAAAAAAAAATAAAAAACGAAATGAAATATGAGTAGAGATTGGAAATACAGCGATATAAAACAAAGACAAAGATAAAGATAAATAAAATTACCTCATATTAAATTTTCCAAGGTCATTTTAATATATATAAAAAAAGGATTATGGGAATGATTGCGTCCAACGTTCGGCCAAAATAAAGCACCGCTTCTTATTATGTAACCCTGGTTGTCATGGTAACAGCAAATATGACATCTCAAGAGAAACAGGAAACCACTCAGTTTAGGGCCAAAAGTACAACTACCTCTGCGTAACACACACAGACACAGTATCTTGCAAAAGTCAACACACCCCTCAGAGCTTTTGTAAACCTTTTCTTTGCTACAGTGTCAATTAAATAACTCAACACCACTGGCAACAAGTGTGCGCACCCCAAATTGGGCCTCCAGTGCCAATATTGTGTGGATTTATTTTTTTGTTCACTTTGTTCAGACAGAAAAAAAAAAAAAAAAGTTTGTCAAGTGGAGCCTGTGAGCAGAAATGATTATTATTATTTTTAAAGCGCGGAGTGTTAAAAATGGGTTACGGTCAGGTTGCGCCTAGTGGAAGTGCAGCTTGAAGGCCGACCGCCGTCACTTGACGCTCATTTGAAGCAAATGTGGCGGAAGATCAAAAGGCCACGAGCGGGATGTTGACCGATTGTGTAAATGTGTTACACGTGTGCGAAAAGATAACATGAGAGCAGAATTTAACAGACACACGCACGTCGCACCCCCCCATCTCCGCCATGACGACGTCCGACAACTCAAAGCGTGTTTCACGAATAGTTATGTACATTTTTTTTATCATTGTTTTTTTGCATCCTAAAACCGTCTTTAATGAACTTTTTAAGCTACACGTTGCAAAGCACCCACATTCAATTACACACGTTTTTATAACATTTTTGGCAGTTTTTTTTAAACCCTTACATCAATAACACATTCAAGCACGTATGATATACTTCGAAAGCAAATGCAAAGGACAACACACAAATGTTGTGCAGACTGCACCAGTGTAACAATCTCTCTGTGTGATTAGAGTCAACACATTTTCCCAAACTAACTCATTTATCATCTTACAAAATATAGAAATAACCATGGCTGAAAATGTACATGAAGAAAACAAATGTACAGCCGTTGCTCTCTGTAGGCATAAAAAGCAGGATTATAGTAACCTCACAAGCCAGACTGATTTATATATATATATATATATATATATATATATATATATATATATATATATATATATATATATATATATATATATATATATATATATATATATATTTATATTTATATATATATATATATATATATATATATATATATTAGGGGTGTTAAAAAAAATCGATTCGGCGGTATATCGCGATACTACATCGCGCGATTCTCGAATCGATTCAATTAAAAAAAATCGTTTTTTTTTTTTTTTTTTTTTTTTTTAAGAGCTCAGAATTGTTCATTCGGTAGTCTTACCGATTCAACGTCTTATCATCATTGCCTTTTTTTTGTGTGTGTGTGAATCGATTTTTCAACTTCCATTTTTACTGGAAAAATATTCAACAAAATGTCTGACTTCGGGTTAGGATTCACACCTTGAGCATGGAAGAATATTATATGAACGGAACATTAAGCCTTAATATTTTATTTTAATGCTGTTCAAACATGAAACAGATTACAACCTCTATAAGACTGAAATTTCAGAAAAATAAATAATACATTTTCATATAAATCTTACACTCTACAAGCGTACTGATTAGTATTTTCTAAATTTGAATGAAAAAAATCGCAACAATCGACTTGTAAATTCGTATCGGGATTAATCGGTATCGAATCGAATCGTGACCTGTGAATCGTGATACGAATCGAATCGTCAGGTACTAGGCAATTCACACCCCTAATATATATATATATAACCATACTAAAAGCATCTTCAACACCTCAACACGGTCACTTCACTTTAGTGTGTGAGTGTGTCCAGCGTCGAGCACAAAGACCGAAGAGGCAGACACACAACATCAGTCAGCTTTTAACGTTTTTGCTCTGTCTCTCTTTCCTTCTTTTTTTTTTTTTTTTTGCTTTGTACCTCTTCTCTCTACTGCACACATTCAGCCTCCGGGCTCGCTCCAGGTTCTACACACTACTTGCGCGCACACACCCCAATCTCCTACTTTACACACACACACACACACACACACGACTCAGCAGAGAAGGAAAGTCTGCATTCTGACACGAGCGAAGACAGAAGCGCAGCTATTTCGAATGCGCTGCGTGTGTTTATTAGAAGGCGATCAATACTCACTGTATTAGTTACCATTTGTCTATTGATGGATTGACTTGCTCCGTTTTTTCCCCTCCCCTTTTCATTTTTCCATGCAAACATTTTCATTCGTTTGTTTTTGACTTAGAAAAAGTGGAGCAAAGGAAAAAAGAACCTGGTCAAACCGTGACTTTGAGGCTAGTTTTTATTGATTGATTTATTTGCCTTTGTGACACTTTAAATGATAAAACAAGAAAAACAAAACAGAGGAAGAACTGTTAGTGGCAAAATTGTCATTTCCTTACTGGTATACGAGTAAGAAACGTACTGTGGGCAACGCCGACTCACCCACCATGTTGGCTTTTTATTTTTTATTTTTATTTTTTTTTACATGTCATTCACTCCATGAACCGTGTCATCATCCTTTGTCACAATCGCACACTTTATCGTACACTTTCTCTCCCTCTCGAAAGACGAGAAGCAGAGATCGGGCCCATATTTTTTTTTTTGTCTTCTACTCAAAAGTTGTGCTCATCTCAAAACCAAAGTCACGTTATGACTATCATCTACAAGGCTAATTAGAAATCTTAACCCTTGTTTGACGTGCTTCCCAAGGATTGATCCACTCGTTCTCGTTTGAACAGCCAAAACCCAGGCTTGATTTTTGTTCAACGTTTCACATCACGAGTCATTTGACTTTGAAGTTCTTGGCAAATTATCACCATTCTTACTTTGCCTATGTTGTCACGTCTCAGTGCCTTTTGTCTTTGCTACATTGTGGGGCCCATACACGCATGTTTTCCCAGGTTTAACTACCATTATGTGGACCGGCTTGGAATTGTGGCGACATTTTGGTGGTCCCCACAAGTTCAGACCTCTTTTTGAGGGGCAAGACTTGGTTTTAGATAGGTTTGAATTGGGCTATGGCTGAGGTTAGTGGGAAGGCATTATGTCAACGAGAAGTCCCCACAATGATACAAAGACAAACGTGTGTGCGTGTGTGTGTGTGGCCTCCAGATACACGACAACAGTGCCGGGAAAATGCGGGACGCCAAAACACAACCAGGACGGTCCAAAGTACGCAACAAAATGAACGCTCACAACACGTCCAAGTGTAAATGATCCGGCAGTAGTTACAGTTGAGTGTCACGGGATATTTTTTTTTGTATGTTTGTTTGTTAGTTTTTTTTACGTGAAAGTATGATGGGATAATAGTTTTACGTCAGTGTTAAAACGGAGTGTCACAGAAGGAGTTGCAGGAGAGTGTCACGAGAGATAAGAGAAATGTTACAGTTGCAGTTTGTTGTGGCATCATGTTACGGTAGAGCGTCACAGGAGAGTTTTGCGATGAGGGAGTGAATGAGAGAGAGCTTTATATCAGACTGCTACGGTGGAATGCTACAAGAGAAATCACGTCACTTCTGGGTCACTTCCTATTGAAATCAAGTCACTTCCTGTTGAATTCAGGTCACTTCCTGTTCAAGTCAGGTCAATCCCTAGTTGCTTGATTTGTGGATCTTCTCCCGCCTTCTCCATTCATTCCTATGGGACTTTTTGCCGGGGTTCTTTGGGAATTGCGTCGCCATGGTAACTCGGAATTCCAAATAAAATAATTCCCCGCCGAGTCAGATCAAGCTGCATGATTTGATACCTCATTTGTGCCGGTACGTTCAACTGTCCGGGCCGCATTTTGTCTGAAAAATTCCGCTAAATAAAGAAAATCAGTAAACACTGTTTTCTCGGATAGTAATATGTGACTGCTTTGCTTCGCAAGCGGGAGCTCCGCTACTGCTTTGCTCTGCAGTAGTCACATAATAAATAATTAAGATGAATAACATTCCATGCAGGACACAAGAGGAGGTCGACCCCGACCTCCAATCGACTTTTGGCCTTGACGTCAGTGCAAAAAGTGCCATGAAAGTGTTTGTTTGACGGAGTGGGCGGTCAACGGTGAAGCAGCTCAGGCGGCTTTGGCTGCTTTTCTCTCCTCATGTGGCGCTAATGAAGGAGCCCGCGAGTGGAAGCTCTTTTATCAGCACTCACGCCTGCCTGGCGTCCCTGCGAGTGTCTGCAGTCATCGACAGTTGCAGGTGTCACACGCCGAGAGCTGCGACAAAACCCCACCGGCTCGCTCGCTCGCTTTCGCCCGCCTTAACGCGGCTATCTTTTTAATTATCTTTCTCCCGCCGTTTGATTAATTATTGGGTTGCAGGTGAAAAGCGTTTTGACTGACGGCCCCTCTGTCGCCGTCAAAAGCAAACAGCTGCCGCCGCCATCGCCTAGCAACCCGTCGCTGATGGATGAGCGCCGGCCGACGGACCGGTCGCCGTAAATCAGCACATCTGCGCGCGACATGGGAGGGGGCTGGATACGGGAAAAAAAAAAAAAACAACAACAAAAAACCTTTATCGAAACGCTATCTGCTGAGATGTAGCAAAACGGTACAGGCGTGTAATTGGAATATGAATCACATCTGCATACAAACATGCATCCGCCCGTTTTTATTTGAATTTTCAAGTAATGTGAAAAAACTGAATATAAACGCTAGAAATTCGAAAAAGGGCCGCTTAGAGGGGGATGCCATTGCATGTGGGAAAGGAGAGCCATAGTTGCCGATACACGTCCGACGTCCGTCCGTCCATCCATCCATCCATCGTCAAATATTAAATACAAGCCACTGAGAAGTAGCGTGCGCTAACTCCCTTTTGCCATTGTGCGGAAGAGTGATTTAAAGTTTTGTGGCTGCAATAAAATGTGTGAGATTTATAGCTTGGTGATTTATATGGCAAAAATGACTTCTTCGGGATACTTATGTTTACAAAAAATGTGGCTTTCCGCAGATTTTGGTTTGTTCCAAATATCTGTCATATCTATAGGTGATAAATCATGTTGAATTCTACAAGTACCCAAGCTAAAGTACTACTACGTACTTGCTTTTTGAGTCTTAAGTCAATCTTTGACCCACACTTTGCCGTATGTTGGGGAAGCCATCTTAGAAAGTATTGATGAATGAGGGGAAGTAGTGCGGGCGATAATGGACTGCCCCCTATGTGTCAAAATTGGAACTTAACTTTGATTGAGGTCAGTTCATCGGACGTGCCTTTTTGCTCTTCATTTCTGCACTGAACTCCAAAATGACAAAAACAGAGTCAGCCCACTTGAGTTCTACAAGTGGAGCGATACGTCAAGTCTGTAAACAAACGTAGTGCAGCTCAGCTTCATTGAAGCTTGAAATGTTATTTTAACGCCCAAAACCTACTTTGAAACACTGAAGCTAGCTTAAAAGTCCTCATTTCAAACCCCAACACTGGCTTGTACCACTCATTTAAGACCGTAATTTTTGTTTAAAACGAGGTAATGAGTTTCATATCAAAGTTATAATAATTTACAAAAAATAGAAAACGTGACTCAAACTAAAATAGTGAAAATACATGAGTGAATTAAATTAAAGATAATCGAGATGCCCCTAAAAAATTAAAAAATAAATAAATAAATAAATAAATAAATAAGCAAACCTACATTTTACATTTACAAAATTAACTAAAAATGAAATATAATTATAGCAAAAATGTCCTTCATTTTCCCCCTTTTAGGATAATGTCATGCACAAGCTTTTGGGGTTGATTTAAAAAAAAAAAAAAAATGCATGTTTTTTTCACTCAACAAATACTACATATGTTTAAAAAAATCCTAAGACCCCCCCCAAAAAATCAAAACGAAGCATTATTCCCTAATAATATAATAATATATATAAAAGAAAAATAATAATAAAACTAATAAAAACTAGCAAACCAACTCTAAAGTAATTAAAACCAAGTGTATTCAAAAAGCATAAGTCCAAATGAAAGACAAAAAAAAAACTACTATAAAGAAAAGTCCAAAACTATTAGAACCCTGATGCACGCACACACACATACGCACACACATTTTCCGAGATTCAAAAGGAGGCCTTACACAAGATGGATGCTCCTCAAAAAAAAAAAAAAAAGAAAAAAAAAAAAGAGCCTGTTGATGGATATGAATGCGGCCCTGCCATTCATCACCACACTATTATTTAGACTGGACGGCTACAGAGCTGTAACCCGAGCTACCAAAGTGTACAATGTGTGTGTGTCTGTGCGTGTGCGTGTACACAGAGGCAGGAAGCGGGGGATAGTCAGGGTCAGGACAAAAGGAGGAAACGAAGGATCACAAGCGAAGTGAGCAGAGCAAGACCAACGACAAGAACACGTTTGCTTCCGGGCAGCAAATAAAAGACAACATCAAAAACAAAATGGCCGCATTCCAACACTGTTTCATGCAGCGGGGGGTCCGACCGGACCCCACCGAGTCACCTTTCATGTCCACCGTTTCCTGTCCAATGAGAAGCCTTCAAAGCACCTCCAAACAAACTCATTTCAGAAAACAAAAAATAGCGCATATATTGGTCGGCGTTTGCTCAACAAGCAGCGATTAGGGGGTAAGGTGCCCACCATTTTGAAATTTAGTTTCCCTTTTAGTCCAGTTTCAATCAAACTTGTTCGTTTTCATCATAGTTAGTTAACCTCATCTCGTTTTTTTTTTTTTAGTCCATTTTTAGTTGACTATAAATGGAGCATTTTAGTCTTTATTTTAGTCCAAGAAAATATCATTTTATTCGTCTAATCTTAGTCAACAAAAACTGTATAATGTATTATTTCCTCAAATAGTGGCTCTACAAGACCCAATAAGTCACCATGCGTGACATCAAATTTAGACAATTAAACACACCAGACTTTTTTGTCGAAATGCATTTTAAGTATACTCATGTATTTCTTCCAAAGAGTTGGGGGGAAAAAAAATAGTCCTCATACTAAATACTGTAGAGACCTCTTTTACCCTCATAAAAAAAAAAAAAAATGGAGTGTTTATTTACTGTACTGAAGAGTGACAAGCACCCAATTGAGGTAAGGTATTTATTTATGTATGTGTTTTTTATTAAAATCCTATTACTCCATTGACTTACATTTATTCATCAGGTGCATAATCATTAACACGTTCACTCACAGCCATTTTGACTGAAGCAACCCCCTTCGCTCCCGGTTGTTTTATTGGATTTTGACTGATTTTGCAAGGCCCACAGAATACTGTGTTCTATTGCTATAAAAACATGGAACCTACCAAAGAAAAAAGTATATTTCCGTCTCCATTTTGCAGCAATTAGCATTAGAATATAGCTAAGTTTCATCATTATTCACAAACTTTTTAAACCCTTTTGCAACACGGCCCTGGGTGATCTCTTAGACTCTGCTGCCACCTGCTGGACGTTTTTGTAATAACTACCATTGCTTCAATCATTGTCTTCAGTTCTGAGGCTGCATCAAAGCCTTCTGTATGCTCTAGCATTAAAAAAAAAAAAAAAAAAAAAAAAAAAAAAAAAAAAAAACACACAAAAAAAACATATAACTACGTCTTTGGGAGCATGTTAATATTTAAAATAGAACGTATTTATATGGTTTTGGGATCAAATGAGTTAAAAACAAAACAAAACAAAAAGAACACCAGACTCAAATATACACCCTTTTTTCCTTCAACTAAACCAAGTCAATTTTAATTTACTTAAAGAGAGTAAAGGCATTTATCAGAGGCTTTTAAAAAATATTAAACATTCAATATCAAATATTAGCACATTTGCTCAAATAGTGGCCCCTTTTTATCCAAATCATAAAAATAAACATATCCCACAAAAGAACAATCTGAGCTTGGTGATGCCGTTTTTCACAAGGGGACATCAAAGACTTCAATGTGAAGTCTTTTTGCTAACCAAAACAGCAGAACCTACCGTAAAGAGTTCAAATCTGGAGTTTTCAAAGAACTTCATGGAGTTAATGTCATTTGACGCTAATCAGTGTTTTATGCGACCATGTTACTTGATTTTATTTTATTTTCTATTGGATCTTATTAGCGTGTGTTCCTAATCAAGCGTCCAGCGCTGTGCAATGTGCTTCATTGTGTTCCAATGTGACGGTCCGGAGGGGAAATGGAGCGCTGCCAAATGTTGTAATCCCGCCTTTCCGTCTGCTTCCTATCCTCACGCACACACACACACACGCATGCAATTACACACACACACACACAGTTTGATGAATGACACGTGTCAGTGTGCGTCAGTGACGGATGACGGCAGGAAACGAAGAGTTTTTTTGGCCCACCAGGCGTCCGCTTGGCATCTCTACTTTGTGCCGAAAGCCCAAATTCTGCCGAGGCGGCAAAATGCGCCGAGTCACTGTCTCGTCACGCACTTGAACTATGAACTACCAATTCATTAAATGTCAAATTGAACGACATTTTTTTTTCTGTCAGGCATTTTCAAGCAGGACTCTTACAACTTGAGACATTATTTTGGCTAATGCTTTGTTTAGGACCTGATAAATGAACCCAGAAATCAGTTAAAAATTAAAAAAAAAAAAAACAAGCCCGTCCACACCTGCCAATGACCAACAAGTTACAAAACAAACTCCGACACAACTTCAAGAGCTCAAGCGCAAACACACCCCAACAGAACCTCAAGCAATTTTGAGTTGTTTTTTTTTTTTAGTTTTTTTTTTTTTAGCAGGTTTGCTAGTTTTTGTTAGTTTTAGTTTTTAAAATGTTAAAAATATTTTGTTTCAGTTTAGATTTTAAGTATTAGATGTTTAAGTATTAGTTTTGTTTATTTTTTAATATTTTTTCTTATTTAAAATATTTTTTTTGCAGGTTTGCTAGTTTTTGTTTTTAAAATGTTAAACAATAATATGTTTTAGTTTAGATTTTGTTTATGCATTATTTTTTTTTATATTTATATATTTTTTTACTTTATATATTTTTGTGTGCAGGATTTAAAAAAAATCACAGTAAATATTGTGTAGTAAAAATTTAACAAAAATAATATTATTTTAGGCTTTTGTTTCTAACATTAATTCAAATATCAAATGTAGGTACCGTATAACAGTCCACAGACTTTAAAGTACGAGTGCAGTGCATAATACTGCTTCTAAAGTGAAATTAGGATGTTCTTGCTTTCCATCACTTGTTTGCCAACTTTTGAAGTGGATTTATGGCTTCAATTCCTGTTGAGTAGTAATAAACCCAATTTGACAGTGTATTATATTTTTTTATAGGCATTTTTTCTCCTCCCACATATGAACCAAAACAGGAGAGTTGTTATCGAAAGTGACAAAAGCAGAGAAGCCCAAACCCATTTTAATTTTTAATTGATTTGGTCAACAAAATGTTTTTTCCAATTTTAATTTCAGTTATTTTCATGAACTAAAATATGTTATACGCACGGCAATAAACCCCCAAAGGTTCCGAGACAACAACAAACACAAACCTCCACCCTCACGAAAGCCAGCACACATTTGTGCGGGTGCCCGTGGCTAATGAACGTATCACTGCATGCGTGCGTGTGGCTGTGAGTAATGTTTTTGATCTTTGTGGCTGATAAGCGCATAGCTAATGAGCTTTCAAAGGCGGCGTCGACGGGAGTGGCCCGCTCGCCGCAATTATTGACAGATGCCTTTTCCTCCTTTTCCTCCGCCGCGCCATCAATCCTGGCCCGCTAATGAGCTTGAGAAGTGCCACCCTGCCAGTCAGCTAATGAAACTGAGCGGGTGGAGGGAGGGGTGGGGGCGCTATGTGTATGCGTGTGCGTAAACGTGTGTGTCCTCTGACATATTTTTTTCCCCCTCTTGAACCACTGCAGATGTTAGCGACGTCTGTGCTAGCAACAGCGAGCAAGCGATGCTCCTGCAACGTGGGAAATTTGGACCACACGTAGGAATTGGCGGAGGACCTCAGACAGGAACAGGGTGAACAGTAAAACATCCTCGAAGAGTTGCGGGTACTGTTGCTCACACTATATTGCCAAACGTATTCGCTCACCTGCCCTTCAGTCATTTATTGCCAAAAAATACAAAAACGTTGCCACACCAGGAAAGAATAAATACATTTGGAAAAAAAAAAAAAAAAACATCATGTGCCACACTTTGATGTGATAAGTGTCGTGATCTGTGTTTTTGGTTTACATTTGTGGTGAAGACTTGGTTCTTTAAAGGGAGACTTGACACATTGAAACATGTTTTAGCAGTGAAAATTTCAGATTTTGTCCAGAATGAATTTGATAATTATTTTTCATGTACAATTAACACCTTTCAAAAGTAATTTATCTACTTGCTGTCGAGTGTGCTTCGTCATTTATTTATTTTGAATTTTGGCAGTTTTGGTCCTCCATAGCATGGAGCTATTTTCAACAGTAAAAAAAAAACTAAAAAAAATAATTTTGTCTATAATTAATGTGGTAACTTCATTATTTTTCATGTACAATTAACACCTTTAAAAATTAATTTTTCTACTTGCCTTCTACTGATGATGACATCACCTCTGCTGAGGAAGTAGGTAACGACCAATCATGGTTCACCTGTTTTCTGGGGTTGGTCAGCAAACTGAGCAATGATTGGTCGTTAGCTAGTTCCTCAGCACAGGTGATGTGATCATCAGTCGACAGCAAGTAGAAAATTTTATTTTTAAAGGTGTTAATTGTACATAATTAACAAATAACTAAGTTACCTAATTAATTATAGACAAAATTATTTAATAAATTTTTAATTTTTTTTTACTGTTGAAAATGGCTCCATGATATGGAGGACCAAAACTACCAAAATTCAAACTAAATAAATGACTAAATCAATAAATAAATGACTAAAAGTGAAAATAATACATAAAAAAATTATAAAAAAACCAAACTATAATTCAAAAATTCTATCCAAAAAAAATATATAAATGGAAATAAAGATAGATATATATAAATTATATATATATATATATATATATATATATATATATATATATATATATATATATATATATATATATATATATATATATATATATATATATATATATATATATAAATAATTAACTAAATGTGTATTTAATTTTTGAATTATATTTTTTTAATATCTATTTTTCTGTTCACTTTTAGTCTTTTATTTATTTATTTAGTCATGTATTTATTTTAAATTTTGGCAGTTTTGGTCCTCCATAACCCTGTCGCTAAAAACATATTTGTGTGGATCAGCATACGTGTTTGCACCACTGAAACTACGACTGATTCTCAATTCCGGCAATCTTAATGAAGAGTTGCAGAAACACTTTTTAACTTCCAAGCGCAACAACTGCTGATGTCAAAAACCTCCTCACCTAACATGCGATTCAAACCCGACTCGAGCGCCACTTCCTGGTTGCTTTCCACACAACAACACGGACGCTAGCGAGCATCTGAAAATGATCACAGCATGAAACGTGTGTGTGTGTGTGTGTGTGTGCGTGTGTAATGTGTGTGAGAAGAGGAAGCTGCTGTCAGCTTGAGAAGGATGTCAGGCTAGGCTAACTCTGATTACGCCCGCTTCCATGCCGTTCATGCACACACACACACACACGCTCATTCTACACAAACACTCTACAATTAAGGATGCAAAAAAAAAAAAAAAAAAACACGAGACGCGCCTCATTATGTCGCTCAAGTTAAGACTGAGCGTCTCATTGTGTTGATATGAACGGTTGTGTTTTTACACTGGAGTGACAATTAAGAACGCTAAAATGCTCAAATAAATATTTGCACACTATGAAGGTTTTGCTTTTGCACCTTTCCATTATTATTAATATTTGACAACACAAATAATAGCGATTGTGTTTGTTTCTGTTACACTTTTTCAAAGATGAGACGTCTTGACCCTCCATTTTTACCGTTATGACCCTTTTAAGACATTTTCATGAACTTCTGAGGACATTTCTAAGGAAACTGATCAAATGTAAGAATGTGAAGGACATTCTAGTCGAAAAGACCTTTCAGCACCATTTCGGGCCACAATCACTTTGAATGGCACTTTGTTCAATTTTACGATGACTCAAAACTTTTTAGGACATTTTCATTATATTCTAATGCTAGTTGCTGCAAAACTGAAACAGATACAAATATAAAAAAAAATTCCTGATGAAAGAAGACTCTCATCTTTCTTTTGGTAGGTTCCATGTTTTATAGCAATAGAACACAATATTCTAAAATCCAGTAAAACAGCCGGGAGCGAAGGGGGTTGGTTGCTTCAGTGAAAACGGCTAGCAGTGAATGAGTTAATATCAAACATCAACTTTTGGTGTTCATTTTAAATGTATATATTTGAGTACTGACGTACTTACATACAGATTACAGAAGACGGTCAAAATCAATATATATGGAGAAAGTTAAACCTGATCCTAAAATGAATAAAACCTAAACTAAAATCAAGCATTTTTGAAAAAATAAACACACAAACCTGTTCTAAAAATCAATTCAAACTAACTGAATTTAAAAATCAAAAATCAAAATGAAAAAAAAACTAACAAGCCTAAAAATAACCCTGCGTGTGACTTGTTTACGTGGCCCGTATAGACCACTATCAAATACAATAATAAAATATTCAACCATATTCAGAAATGGCGCCTGCTCTCACCATATCGTCTGCATGGGGGGAGGAGAAGCGACGCGGAGCGAGAGAGAGGCAGGCGGGCGGGCGGCGGTCTCGTGAGCCAATTTAAGGAATAAGTGCTGATGTGTCAGCTATTGACTGTTGGCTGTTGGCGCTGATGGTGACGGCGCCCGAGGCCAAAGCGGGAGACCAAATGACAGCATCAAGCGGCGGCGATAACGTCTAACGAAGGCAGACCAAGGCGCCTCTAATTGACAGCTGTCAAAATAATGGCCGCCGCCACGGAAGATTCCACGCAGGGGGTGGGGGCGCTTAGAAAACCGTCAGCCACTTATCCTGAAGGAAGAGCGAGAAGACGGGAGAAAACGAGGGGGGGCCTACGAGACGTGTACGAGACACCCGCCATTCCAAAACAAACCTACCTCGTCGCGTTGTCCGATTGTTCTGCGGTGCCTTGACTTTTTACAGTTACCAGGCAATGCTTGGGACATTTTTTTGTTTTTGTTTTCACAAACGACGGTGATAAATTTCATAGTAATAGATCGTAGTATTAAAGGTTTCCGCATAAAACCTGGTGCAAATGGTTGCTAGCTAGCATCAGGCTAAAGTTACCTTTGCTGTGCTAGTGTCAATTTGTTGGAACGCGCAGGGATCACCGTCAAACAAGTCCTCCTCACCAGTAGTTGGCGCTACACTGCAGCGGTTAGCGGATAGCCGATAGGCCAAGACCTTTGAGGTCGCGAGGCCGCCATATTGCTCCTCCCAAGACACGTTTCTCGGCATACGATCCGATACATTTACACGATCGAAACTGGAGAACATTTGAGACAGTACTTTGTAGAAACCGCATCTTTTTCAAGTTTATTAAACATACACAAGAGGACTTCAGATATTTGACAACTTGCCGTAAATACATGTATAAACTATATGCTTAATGAGGATGCTTGTATATTTTTTTTAATTAAAGAATTGTAACTGTAATTCAACAAAAGATTCCTTTGCCAAATCTAATATTGGGGTCTAAGGAACTGAGCGATATATATATATATATATATATATATATATATATATATATATATATATATATATATATATATATATATTTTTTTTTTAATAGTGACCACACAACCACTTTGCTTCGGTATCAGTCGGTACTCAAGAACAAAAAAGTGATGCCACACATCCCAAATTGAAAACGTCCAATCCAATACGTTCAGTGCAGCAGACCCTACGCTAAAAGTTCCTGGACCTCTACAAAAGTATCAGCACCACAAACTCCAGCATAAAGTCTTCAGAATCCAGCGCGTGCAAGACAGTAAGCTTTTGAGAAGAATATAGTCCTCAAAAGGTTCATTTAGTCGCTGGAATTATATTCATAAGAAATGAAGCCACTTTTGGCTGTAATCATTATCATCAGGAAATGACACGAGCGTAGCTTTTAAATGACATCACAGCTAATTGCAGGCAGAAGCAGCAACGGGGTGCTAGTTAAAAAGGAAAAAAAAAAAAGGTGGTGCTTTTCAAGGCATTTTCACTCTGTTAATTAAGACAATAATTATCCCAAGCTGCTTTAAACAAGGTTAATTAGCTTCATTATGTTTACGTGTTTCATTAGCGGCGGGCCAACGTGGACGCGGGGCGCAAATTAAACACCGCATTTGCAGAAAGGAGAAAAAGGGGGAGGCCCTTAATGTACTTCTACAAGGCACTATTTAAAGAAAAACAATGTGTGTGCGTGCGTGTGCGTGTGTTTTTAAATGGGCCACTGCATCTCCACTCTGATACGAGTCGCAATGCTAACGCGCATGCAGCGTGATTAATCTCTCGCTGCTGCGCTTTAGCACACGTGTGCCCGCGCACGCACACACAAATCACAGAAATCAGCTGCTTTTGCGCCGCCATCTATCTCGTGTTCGGACAGAACCAGATCTGCCTGGATGCTAATGTAGTAAACCCTCGCCGATTTTGCCAAGCGCCACTCGTCTGCTCTTTTTATTTTTTATGGTTAGCTACAAATATAATACGACTGGAACGGCAACAAAAGAACATTTGTTTGTGGCCGTGATATTGTAAATATAACACTTTGCTATTAATCCTTCTGATCATGTCAGTATGACACATATCTGACTAATTCTGATCGTGTCAACAGGACAAAGTGTGACTAAAGACGGGCTGTATTGACACGTGGCTCTTATTCCTTTCTAAATCTAGTGACTATGTCGGCGTGACACACTTCTGATGAACTCTACTGACGACGTCACCTTGAAAAATTGCTGTCGACTCGACTGTCGCCGAGGTGTCAAATCCAGGTCCAGAAAGTAATAACCGTGCCACAGTTTGGCTTTAGCCACGGGTGCTTCCACTCAACCGGCAGGTAAACCAACGTTTGAGTGGCTAAAGTCCAACTGTGGAAGAGTTTTGACTTTTTGGACTTGGATTTGCCATCTCTTGTCTGTTCTATGTCAGTGCGACGTTTCTAACCACCAGTTGTCAACTCCAAGTCCAGAAAGTAGTAGTAGAAAGAGTGGCTACTCATGTGGATTTATTTGTAACTTTTAAACAATGTTAAAGTGCTTTGGGGATCATTGTGGTGTCTATTATCGAAATTCTTGCTCTTCACAGTGGCTCATGGTCCCTATCCCTGACAACAACGAAGGTTGACTGTATCAACATGGACACAGAAGCTTCTGGATAAAGATGCGACGACTAATAAGCAATGTCACCGTTGACATCTACGGTAGGCTAAACAAGCGAGTACGGTGTAGGATCAAGTTGACGACAAATCAGGCCAGCTAATTGGCAAATGTGATGTGAACGTGTCATCACTGATCATTGAGCCGTTGCAGATCTCTTAGTTGCTAATTAGCCTGACGCTAATAAGGCTAGTGCTCTCAGCAACTCTTGATGTTGCTGCCCTGGTGGTGGCCAAAAAAAAAAATAAAAAATCCCAAGAAGATTAGGGATAGTTGCAGAGGTCCAAACAAGCGCAGTACCACCTAAAAGGTATGTTAATTGAAAAGGTTGCCGAACCCCTCGAAAGTACTACCTCCCTCCCCCCAGGCTTTTCTTTTGGCCCTGATAAATCAACCTCGTAACAAAATGTAGCAATCTTACAAATGTTCCTAGCGCCAGGTCAGTCAGTTCTGTTGACCGTTACAGACCCGACCGTAACGGTTCCCGGGCCTCTCAAAATTACAACCTCCTTTTGAAATCCCAAGTACAAGATTTAGACAGTTAGTTTAGTTCCCGGAAGTAAAAGTTTGCAATCAGGAGACAGCCACAGACAGCTCACAAAAGTGCGGCCTCCATAGTACGGTCTTTGTTCAGCCTGAAACTAAACGGCTAAGCCACATTCAAATAACTGGGACGGTTTTGCCACCGATTTAAACCTTCCGCTTAAGGTCAGCAAATTATCAGATGTCTCAAAGATGATCCTGAGGGACCATCTTCTGGTGTGGGCCATGTTAAACTGGTACATTTCCTCCCTTGATCTGCTCATAAAACAGTCAAGATCAGAAACCTCTAAAGGTCGTGTAGTGATGATCCTGTGGTACGGAGTGTGTTAAGAGTCATTTTAACTCCCATTTAGAAAACAGTCAGGGGCTAACAATTGTAAACCAGTTACATATTTATAATGCCAAAAGTGTCAGCTTCTTCAAAATGTTTCGAGTTCCTGGTAGTTTCAATCAGATATGTTCAACACTACCCCAGAGGTGTCTGGTGGTCTTGAAAGTCCTCTTGCACAACGGAATACCTCAATCTAGTCACCAGATAGGCTAATAGTTAGCCAAGTCTCTTCTATTTTTTCTCCTACTACTTGTACAACTACAACCCAAGTTCAACTCCTTCATTCCATATCCACTGCTAAAAAGGCGTACGTATAGGTTGCTAGGTTGCGCAGTATCACAGTGACAAAGGGGCCGGTGGGGGAGTTTTCCGCCAACCTCTAACCTGATTTTCCAGCCCATCTCCGTATAAAGCTGCGTGATGGTTGACTGCCGCCACGCTGATCATACACGAGACCGTTCAAATCCGCAATCAAGGACAATCACCTCGTCGTTCTGACCTAACTCCCGCATGCCGCAATCAATTTGTCGTCGCTCTACACTTCCTGACAACGTTTTTTTCCAGAACTGCCAGCTGCAAGACGGGAAGACTCGGACAGACGGATGGATGGAGTTTGTGTCTCTGACAAAACAAAGACTATTTTTCTGATACGGTCTAAAAAAATAAATAAATAGAGGTTCTACGTAGTGCCCTAATGCCGTTCTTTGTCTTGTATACATAAGGGATCTGCGTTTAGCACCCATTCTTAGTGATAGTTGAAAGAACCAACCATTAGCCAGTATTGAATGAGAACCAAATGATTCTTGTATGTCTGTGGTCAGCTTTGAAGGACTCCATGGTCGATGCTACAGAAAACGATCGCTTTTCGAAAGAGCCAATTATCAAACCCAAAAGAACCACAGTGGTGCTCTTTGGTATTAAGTGTGACCATATCTCAATATCTCGATAAATCGTGATACTTATTCTTCCGATCGATTATGGAAATGCCATCACCAAGTATTGATATTTGTAGTTAATATGCAGCCTCTATAACGGCTCCATTGTTCATTACATATTGAGCAATTAATTGGCGGGTCTCATAAGAGTGGTGGAGAAATTTATGGAGTTTTCAGGTGAAGAATGGTACAAAAAGAAACTATATTCTCATTGAAAAAAAAAACACTTTATGTGTTGATTTGTTTTATCGTAGATTATCGTGGAGTTATTACCTGACCAATATATCGATAATCGCAGTATCGTCATATTGTGAGGTAATCATGAGCCTTGCAATGCATATTGTATCGTATCGTCAGGTACCCAGAGGTTAACGCCCCTATTTGGTACCTGGGGTGCTTTATGGTACCAGGGGTGCAATGTAGAAGCTAGGGAAAAAAAGAAAAAAAAAAAGTCACATTTGGCCAGTTTTTCTCACCCTCAAGTTTACTCTTGAGGTCACCAAGTGGTCACCAAAAATAATAATACCTTATACAATAATACATTGTAGTATATGTGACTTTGAATGTATGTGGAAGAAAAATTGCAGGGTGTAATCTGGTGAGTGACGTGGGCGTCGGCAATGAGAGTGTCGAGTGTAGCCGTTAATGGTTGTTAACCCATTTGCTCCCAAAAACGTATAAATCCGTTCTATTTTAAACGTTTTAAGGGTCCCAAAGATGTATGGAGACGTTTCTGTTTTTGTTTATAATAGTGCATACATAATAAGGCTTTGATGCAGCCTCTCAACTGCAAAGAACGGTTGAAGAAATTGTAGTTATGACAAACGGCCAGCAGGTGGAAGCAGAGTATAAGAGATCAACCAGGGCCATGTTGAAAAAAAAAAGCTCAATTACTCACAATTCTAAATAGATTTGTGAATAATGATGAAACTTAGCTATATTCTAATGCCAATTGCTGCAAAACGGAAACAGATATATACTTTTATTTCCTGATGAAAGAAGATACTTTAATTTTTCCTTTGGTAGGTTCCATGTTTTTATAGCAATAGAACACAATATTCTGTGGGCCTTGCAAAATCAGTCAAAATCCAGTATAAGAGGTGGGAGTGAAGGGGATTGCTTCTATGAAAATGGCTGCCAGTGAATGAGTTCATGACGAACTGTTAGCTGCTCTACGATTCGACTATTGTATGTCTAAGCAAAATTATATTAGACGACTTCAAAAGTCACATTCACTCCACGTTTCTTGCCTCTATTTCTTCAAATTTCCAAACTGATCTTCCTCAACTGTTCATTGTCCAGAGAATCCTAATCCGTCCGTCCGTCTGTCCGTCGTGTCCATTAGCCCTAAAACACTACTGCCATCAAGCAAGGCCCCTGGGCTCGATGTGCGCGCGCGTGTGCGTGATTGACCATTAGGGCCATTGATGAATGTGGCTGTCAGAGGGCAGACAATTAAATCAAATATGAAACAAAGTCTCTCCGACGGAGCAAGCCAGTGTTCCGCCTCGCGATTAGCCTAATACTCAATACGATAGCACTCTCACATTTTGTGTGTGCGTCAAGTGTTGCATGCTTGTTTATGTGTAGTGTAAAGTCACTGCGGCATGCCATGCGTACATGCACCGCTGCACATATGTAATTACGTGTGTTATTGTGCGTGTGTGTGCGCGTGCATGTCTGTGTGTTTTGAGGACTACAGTTTCTATGCAAGCTAAAAAAATATATATATATATTCCAAAAAAATGATAGACATACACGTGCCGAAATGGATGGGGGTGGGTGAGGAGGGGGCGAGTGGGCCTCAAGTGAAATATTACAATTCATGCATTAATTATTTTTAATTAACTGGAATGCATAGAAGCCAGGAAAAAAATGATTGACATAATATTAAATTTAAAAAATATAGATTTTTTTTTAAAAGGTAATGACCACAGTATAGCAAAATGAAAAAAATATACAAGAAGCTGTTTAAACAAAAAGAGCAACCAGTTTAAGAAAAAGCAAGTGACGACTGTAAAAAAATGTGAATTGTGATTTAAAAAAAAAAAAAAACACCGACCAATGTCTTGTTAACAAAGTAATTTCGATACATACATGTGCGTGTGTCTATGATGTCACCACACAGACAAAAAAAAATCAAAAAAACTTCAAATGCTAATAAGCTAGGCATAAAAATAAGGGAGGGGGGAAAAGGATGATAGGGAGTGAGATATGAAACGAAGATGCTAACGAGCTGCAATATCTATCAATGATGATGTCATCGCCCTGGAACTTCTGGCTTTGGAAAAAAAAAAAAAAAAAAAAAGTAAAATCCTGACAAACGTGGGCTGACCTTGATTGTGGATGCTAACGAGCAAGATAAGAATGCGAGTTGGGGAAAAGATGCTAACCACAAATGTCCACAATTTTAACATGTTACGACAAAAAGAGATGCTAGCAATAATCAAATGCTCCAAGTTTGGGAAAATAGATGCTAGTCAGCGAGATCTACTTACACACCAAAACAAAAGATGTTAGCCCACGAGCTTCAGATCTGGCTGAGAAAAACAGATGTTTGCGATTAAAATAGTACAGAAAAGTACAGAAATTAAATGAAAATACAAAAAAAATAAAATAAAAAATGGATACAAAGATGCTAAAGAGTGAGGTAATATGACAAGGGGGGGAAAAAGTGATGCTAACTTAATCTTCCAAGTAAGAAAAGGAGACGTTAGCCAGCCAAACCATCTGAAAAAACATGAAAAGAAAAACTAGAAATGGACATATAGGGTTGCATTGATGATAGCATGCTAACAAGCAAGATGTGAACATAATTCTCAAAAACAGATGCTAGCGAGTAAGAACTGACTGCAAGTGAAGTGAAAGCGATGCTAGCGGAAAAACAATCATCTGGGAAAATTGCACATGTACATTTTGAAAATTGAAAACATGCCAACTAAAATGTTGGGATGCTAAAGCGCGAGAAGGGCATAAAAAGCAAGGCAGTGAAAGAGCTACAATTCTTACTACAAACAAAAAGGGAAGAAAAACATACTAGCAAGGGAAATCTGGGCAAAATTATTAATAAAATACAAAAAAAAAACATAAAGATGCTAATGAATGGGATAAGAGCATCAGTGACAAAAAGAGAAGCAAGCAAGCCTGATGTTAGTGAGCATGAACCGAATCCTACTACACATAATTCATTCACTGCTGTGGATGTTTACATTTGTCGAATGCAAACCAACCGTTTACTGCCACTGACGTTTATTCTCGTCCAGTGTGTTTTTCAACGGGTAAAAACGACTATCTTGCCACATGACAAGATTAATCAAAAATGACATTTCCAGAGAACTAATATTGAGAAGCTAGCAAAATAAAAACAAATAAATCAAAACAAAAACACCTTCAAATTTGAGACGTCAAAATTCCCATGAGCTTTCATACGCTGACACAGTCGAATAGGTCATATTACTTCAGCACTCAATTGTTCTTTTTTTTTTTTTTTAATGTACGACTTTAGATGCATTTGAAGTGCTCATTCCATGTTTTTGAGACAATTCCACAAATATGACGGCGTCTAATCACGTTGCTAGTACAAGATAAAGGCAGTCAATCTTGGCTTGTCACGTCAAAGACGACGACGAAGACGAATGTCATCACGTGCGAAGCTGGGCAAATTTCGGCACCTCACATTCAAAGCAGCGTATCGATCGACGTGCATGGTATCAACTAGGGCTCCACAATATATGGAAAAAATATGATATCGCGATATTGGCCCTAGTATCAACAGTATGCGTCATAATAATAACGTAGTAGAAAGTGTGTGAGCAAGGATGACGCAGTTCATGGAGTGAATGGTGAACACCATGTAAAAAAAAAAAAAGTTCAGCCATTGCGGTCAGTCAACGTCTCACCTACGACGCGTTTTCTTCTTGCGTCGTTGTTGCGTGAAGCTTTACGATAATTAGTCGCCTCGCGGTAATGCGTCTTTTACGAGCGCAGACGAGACATGCATGACGGGCCAAGGATGACCAATCAATGAGAAAGTTAAAGATCTCTGTGATCTCAGCTTTAAGGGGAGAAACCAGATTTGGCCCATAAAGAGGAGGAAAAGGGACGTCTACATGACAGGAATTGCATCATCAATCAGGACATGGTCACAACATTACGTTAAATCACATTACATGCATACACACTTTTTATATATATAAAATGTTCACAAACAAAAGACTATTTTGCAACGTTTCTAGAGTAATAGGTGGCTTCACTTTTGTCCAAATTTGTCAAAAGTGCCTCACTTCACTTGACTATGAACATAAACACGCAAAAAAAAGAGACGTAAACTCGACCACATTCCGTGTTGATGAACTCATTTGTGATATATATATATATATATATATATATATATATATATATATATATATATATATATATATATATTTACATCTGCGGGCAACATCATTCACAAACTTGCGTCAGTTTTCTCCCGTTTTTGCACAATATTTGGCTTTCTTGTCCAGAGTCGTTAGAAAGTGACACAATGAAGTGAAATGCTCCAAAAATGTGACAACATCGCATCATTTTTTTGGGGGGGAAATCATCTTTACGCCTGCTGAATAACACAAACTAAAAACTGTACTTAATTCTCTTTTGAATTATGTGCTAAGGACACCAAAAAGAGACCAAAACTCAGCCACATTTAGCACTGAAGAATTGATTTGGACGTCTACATTCACAAATGTTGGCGCATATTGTGAAGGTGGCTTTCATTTAGGAAGCATCCATCTTCTGAAAGTCGCGAGGAGCTGAAGCGGAAAGGCAGACTCCACCCTGGTCTGGATTGGTCGCCAGTCAATCACAGAGCACGTATAGACGACCGTTCACATTCACAGCGAGCGGGAAGTGAAGCCAAGCTGCCTTGCACCCGTGCAGGTCAACCGCATTTGAGAAATGCCCCACAACATGAGCGCCATTTCGTCCTTTCTTTCAAATGACTTTTTAGCATTTTGATATATGCGGACAACGTTCGCCAAATGGACTCGTTTATTGTATTTGAAATGTTATAGTGGCTTTAATGTAGTAGAAAGTTGAAAGAAACGGACACTAAACGAAGACATTTAAAAAACGTACCCACGTTTAGTGCCAATGAACACATTTTGATCATTTTCACGGCTTTACACCATATTGTCCGCAACAACAAAAATAAATAAAAAAAGACTATTTTAAACACATTACGTGGCTTCAATTTAGTCCAAAAGTTGTCAGAAAGTGACACTGAACACAGACATTCCAAAAAGATGACCACATTTAGTGTCAAGCAACCCATTTTGATCATTTTTACATCTGCACACACCAACGAATGTTTTCTTCACTTCAAACACAATATGTGGCTTTCATTTAGTCCCAAAATGACCAAATGAACTGAAAGGACCACTTTCAATGACGATGAACCCATTTTGTATCATGTTGGATCATTTTTCAGCTATAAAATGCAACTTTACTACGAATAATGAATTTCTGGAGAAGTCAAATACATCTGATGTAAGGAAGCACAACCAATAAGATTCCATTTTTGATACACCTAACCGGCCTGTTCTGAGGTTTTAATTTAGTGCAAAGTTGTCAGACATATGCTAAAGCTTCAAAACACAACTACACAGTTGACGAAAAAAAAAAAATACACATTTTAACGTCTGTGGAAAACAACATCCGCAAAGTGAACTGTTTTAAGATATTTTTAGGGCTATAATTTAGGAAAAAATTGCCAGAAAGTAACACGATGGTGAGAAAAGCTGCAACAACACGATCACTAAAGTGTAGATAAAGTATTTTTCCCCTCATTTTTAAAAAATGATCAGCTCAAAAATGCCACTGAACTAAAAATAAGACCTCTGGATGTCTAACCAGACGTGACTAAGTTCAATGGAAGCAAGTCTTTCCCCTAACAGTATCCCTGAAAAGTAAGTACATGAGCGTACAGGGAGGTGACACATGCACACGCAAATTCAACGAGAGAAGCCAGCGAGCCGGAGCCGGAGCCGGAGCCGGAGCCGGTGCGTACCTGCGGCGCGCCGCGGCGCTTGCTGCTTCCTCCGCGGCATGTCGGCGTATCTGGCCCCGGGGAAGGCGCTTCCTCTGCCGCCCCGCTGATGCGAGGCTTCCCGCGGGCAACACTTCCCCACCCCGCTTTGGTCGGCGCTCGCTCGTTCAGGACTCCCGCATCGATGGAGCGTGTGCGGGTCGACAAATTAAAATAAAAAATAAAAAAAAAATAAAAAAACAAAGAGGAGGAGGTAGAGGAGAACCGGCGTCGGCGTCCCTTCCTCTCTTTCCTTCCCCGGGCTGGCTGCGCTCTCGCTCGGCTCGGCTGGGCTGCGTGTCGCCGCCGCCGCCTCGGTGCCTCGGAGGGGGAGTGGAGGTTAAACGCTTGCCCCCCACCACCCCCGTGTCCGTCCGTCCGTCCGTCCTCCTGCAACAGGCGCGCTTGAGGGGGGACACAATCAAACGACGGGCGTCAGTCAAAAGTGCAGCAAAAAAGGGGGAGAAATGAAGAGAAAACGGGGAGGAAAAATGGGGAAGGGGGTGGAGGAGGGGGGGCGCGTGGAGCCTCCTCGACACTTGAACCTCTACGAGGCTGATGATGGGCGGCACGTAACGCGGCACTGTCTACCCCCCCTCCTCCTCCCTGTCACTCACCCCCCTCACAACGTTTATCACAACACACACCACGCGCACGCGCACTTACTTGAACTGGAACGGCGCCTCCACAACGTGTGCGTATAAGCTCCAGGTGTTGGAAGCACACACACAAAAAAGTGCACCCCCCTTTAAAAGAAAAAAAAAAAATCCAGATGATTATAAGGATGAAGAGGGAGGTTATGTGAGGAACAGGGGATCCATCAATGTTTTCCCCCACGCACGTGCACGCGCGACTCTCTCTCTCTCTCTTTCTTTTTTTTTGTAGTTCTTATGAATCGATGAGATTTGCGCTTGATTGGGTCTCCCTGCTTGAAAGGAAGGAAGGAGGGAGGAAGAAAGGAGGTGGCACTTTTCTTTTATGGCAATTCTTTTTCTTGTTGTTTGAGGGGAGGGGGGGGGGGGTGATATTTAAATGAGCCACGCGAGGAATGAAAAAAAAGTTGTTGGGGGGTGTGTTCTCTCTCTCCTCAATATTCCCACTTTTGGCAAAAGTTGAGCGTGGAAGTATAATCCGGTAAAAGGCGACGGTGAGTCCTTTTTTTCTTCTTCTTCTCCTTTTTTTTTGTCCCCCCCCACGCCGGATGTGCAGCGGGAGTCGAATGGCGTTCTCGGGGAAGGTCCGCCGGTTTGCAGGACGATGTTTTTGTTTTTCCCCCCCGCGGCAGATCTCGCCGCTAGTGTGCGCGCGTCTGCAGCAGTGCGCGCCGTGCAGATCCGCCCAAGCATCTGTCCGTCTCTCCATTGGCGCATCCATCATCGGGCGTCTCTCTCTCTCTCTCTCTCTCTCTCTCTCGCATGTGCACGCGGACGCACACACACGCGCACGCGCAGGGTAGTACAATGCCGCCCCCTCCCACCTCGCAGAATCCCACGTCACACTCGCACACAAATGCTTTCGCTTTGCTGCAGTGTGACTGACACGTCCGCGTGCACGTTGGCTTGTTCGGCCGGAGAGAGAGAGAGAGAGTGGCAGCGTGCACGCGCGCCGGGAAAAGCCTCGCCAATCAATCCAAATGGACAAGTTTTAATTTTTATTTGTTTTTATTTTTAAACGGGAATAACAAACCACACTGCAGAAGGTAAATTCCAGATTTGCTGTAAAATGCAAATGTTATCATTTAATTTAGAGCGTTACATATTTGTGTAATGTGGTTGAAGTTTGGTATTCAAATATTTTTTTTGCAAAAAAAAGTGCATTGAAGATTTAATTTTGTAATTCATAATTGATTAATTATGTTTACTCGAATTGTCCAAATAACTAAATTAACTTCCTGCACGCCATTGGTAGAAATAAAATAGATGAAAGTGGCCTTTTTACTGTACTGCAGATTGTAGAAATAAAAGCATTAACTGTGTTGATTGTCAAGTTTGCACGTTAACACTTTGAAATCAACTTTTAAGGCACCGCAGAAGCTCTGAAATTATTCAGGGGAGAAAAAGAAAAGAAAAAGGACGATATTGTGATACTTTTTTTGTTTGTTTTAAATCATACAGTACAGTGGCTGGCCTCCTATTGCTGCTGTATACGTTTATCATATTGTAAAGGCAACTTGGCTTCCGCCGTGACAACCCCCCCAAACTTAAATGCAACATTTTTTAAGTGTGTTAACTTTAAGGCTATAATTTAATGTCATTTAAAAACCTGTATATGGGTTTTAGCTCACTATTTTCACGAAACAAATTCCAAGTACTGTATTTCTGTGTTTTATAGATTAGAGATGGGAGTGGGATTAAATACGTTTTCTTCTCCCCACTCCGTTTCAGGCAAAAATCACAATTTTTCCTCTTTTTTTCTGTTCATATTAGGAAACTACAGTCTGAATTGTTGCTCCTGCGTTCATATTGCCTGAAATAAATGAAAATAATGACGATGAAAAACACTAAATCTTATTTGCAATTTATCAACTTAACATTTACCAAGAAAACTTTACACCTTGTGTGTTGTGTGTTTTGCTTTAATATTGTAAACATCTACAAAAAAATTGCGAGGAGACAAAGCTGGCGCGGTTTTTCTCGAGGACATATTTCTATAACTCATTTACAATGATCCACATTTCAACTGTTTTACGCGTGTCCACTTTTGGCTGTCATGTTTTAATTTTCCTAATCTCCATACTTGTTAAAAGTGTCTCGGCAAGTGAAGTGTTTTGTGATTTCCTTGCGACAACCTGCAGGTTTGGCGGCTCACGTTGCACGGAGGCGCCCGTGATGAGCGCGTGCACGGAGGCGCGGCTGAGGGGCTCCGAAGAGGAGCCTGCATGCATGCATGGAACCCGGGAGGGAGGAGGCGGGGGAGGGGCGACCCCAATGGATGGATCTTTTGCTCCAGAAGGGGGTGAAATAAATACTTTAATTCACTTGAAATGTCTTAAATGTAATCCTGCTATTGTGGCGTGTGTATCTGCTGAAAACACGCGCGCATGTGTGAGGGTGTAAAGTGGGTCAACACGGAGAGGAATTCAATTATTTGCATTGTTAAAAAAAAAACGTGTACAAATATTACTTATTTTTTTTTCTCGCCATAAAAATGACAATAACATTAAAATTAAAAATCTCCCCCGTGCACGTGTGGCATTTTGCTTATCGCCTCCTCTTGGAAAAAAAAAAAAAAAAAAAAAAACTAGCAAAAGAAAGACTCGACTCTCTTTTACCAGAAAAAAAAAAGTTTTCTTCCACTTCTTCGGCTTGTTAGTTACTCATAGTAAAGCACCAGTTTCTAACCAAAGAGCAGGAAACAAACAAACAAACAACTGAGTTTTTGGTGAAAAACGTCAAGCTTTTGCTCCCCCTTCAAAAAGGTTTCCCCAATCCTGGTCTGGAGGGCTGCTGCAGTCCTGCAGGTTTTTGATATTTCCGTCCTCCAGCACACCTGACTCATATCATCAGCTCATCAGCCAGCTCTGCAGAAGCCAGACAACGATCGTCATCTTTAGAATCAGGTGTGTTGGAGGACGGAAATGTCTGAAACGTTGCAAGGACCTTGAGGGACCAAGCAGGACTGGGGAAGCTTGCAAACTCAAAACTGAAACGCGACTGACTCGCCGCATGTCTTGAGCGGTTTTTACATTGCGATGCGATATATCTGTCAACAAAATGTGCAAAATGTGTGTGCGATTCTACGAGCTAACAAACTACATGCTTGGCTGCTCTCAAAGGATCTCTGCATCTCAAAGATGATCTCAAAGGAAGTATGGAGGTAAATATGGTGCAAAAGTAACTCGTAACAAAGAAAAAATTGTACCTGTAGAAAAAAAAAAAAGTCTAAATTTGTATCTGTAAAATTGTCCAATAAATCCTACCTTTCATACTAACACTGCTTTCTTTTTGCCCACTTTGAGGTCTCAGCATGTCAACCAACGTTTAAGCTGTTCCACATTGTGTTTGCATATTGAACCGTGTTGAAATTTTCACGTCCTCTTCTTCCAAAATGACGCATATGCTGGTGTCGCTACTGTTTGTTTGGAATTCTGGCCCTTGTGCATATTAACGAGAATAATGTGACCCCCTTTTTTTTTTTTTTTTTAGATCAACCCCACTGTCGTTCGCTGAACCAATGAGGTTGAGCTTCAGCGCGCCTCCAAATCCTCCAGAGCCCGCCCCCTTTGCGACACGTAGAAATCACTGACCTCTACGAGTACGAATCGTTCTGCCCCATCTGTAGCGAGAAATTTGGTGCAAAAGTCACGTGACTGGACAGCAGCAGAAAAACCTTTTTTGACTGTCATTCTGAGTAGTCATTTCTCCCGGTACAAATCATGACTTTTACAGGTACAATTTTTTTTTACGTACAATTTTTTTATGTAATATTTTTTTATTTCCGTACATTTTTTTTTACATACAACTTTTTACATATTTTTTACGTACAATTTTTTACATATATTTTTTAACAGTTTTTTTTTTTTTTTTTACTTACATACAATTTTTTTGTACACATTTTCTTTTTTCCAGGTCCATTTTTTTCCAGGTCCAACTTTTTTTTTTTTTTTACAGTTCCAATTTCTTTTTTTACAGGTCCAATTTTTTTTTTTTTTTACAGGTACAAATCATGACTTTTACAGATACAAATTTAGACTTTTTTTTTTTCTACAGGTATACATATATATATATATATATTTTTTTTTTACGAGTTACTTTTGCACAATATTTACCTACATAGTGCTGCACTAGCTCCCTCTAGTGGTACCTGAAAAAAAAAATCTCTGCCGAACTACAATTCAGTTGTATTGAACTTTTTAAATATATTTGCATTGAATATTTGATTAACATTTTTTTCCCATATAGTGAGTAAATCAGGAATGTCTACCTACTAAAACAGCTGGATCCTGAAAGAAGAGGCTGAAAAAAAAAGTGTATAAAAGGAGGAAACAAGGAGGGAGAGGAAAAAAAAAAAGTCCCAAGAAGACAAAATGGATGCCGCGTCCTCACTGCCTCCTGCCGGGTCGGGCTGCGGCGCAGGCGGGGGTCGCGAGGGCAAGTGCTGACCAGCCCCGTTTCTTTCTCCGTCTGCTATTACTAGGTCACCGCGCACACACCCGCAGTGTTGTTGCGGTGGGTCAGTGTATCCACCAGGGAACCGGGGTAATTTAAGCCCTCCTTGATGCAGCCGATTCATCACTGTCCCGTGCGCGGCGCCTCAAAATTAAAGTGCGATCTACAAAGTTAGAGTGAAGGCAGATAACAATTGGCAGAGGTCAGCGGCGGCCTCGACCCGAAAACGGCGCCTCAGCTGGGCGACCACTCGCTTTTATGACCGGCGTTATTAGCGGGGTGAGGGAAGAACCGAATCGGGGGGAATCGGTGGCGGCTCAGCACGGAGGAACTAATGAGCATCATTTGGTTGGTTTTAATTCTAAAGATGGTTATACACATCCGCTCTAATTTGAGCATTTTCCTTCTCTTTTGAAAGTCCATAAAGGCGCGATTATCAAACATCACTAAAAATGATCCTAAGTGATAATCCTGTGGTGCATTGAGACTTTTTCTCCTCAATATGTTGGGAAAACCGTCAGAAAGTTGTCCACTATTTATGATGTTACGCCGACAATCGGGCCAAATTTGAGCACTTTTCTTCCTTTTGATCCAAATCAGCAAAAGCTAGATTGTCGGATGTCTTTATAAGATGATGACGATGATGATGATGATGATTATCCTGCGGATGTGTTCAAGTCAGTCATCAAAGTCGGCAAAAAAGCCTGATTATTGGATTTTTCAAAAAATAATCCCGAGTTATTATCCCGTGGTGGTGGGATATGTAAAAGGGAAACTTGACTCAATTGAACAATTTTCAGCAGTAAAAAGTTCATGTTTTCTCGATAATTAACGTGTTAACGTGTTATTTTTCACCTACAATTAACACCTTTAAAAAGTAATTTTTCTACTTACTGTCGACTGATGATGACATCACCTATGTTGAGGAAGTAGGTAACGGCCAATCACGGCTCACCTGTTTTCTGGGTTTGGTCAGCAAACTGAGCCATGATTGGTCATTATAGGTGATGTCATCATCAGCAAGTAGAATTTTTTTTTAAAGGTATTAATTGTTCATGTAAAATAATGAAGTTAACACGTTAATTATTGACAAAATATGAACTTTTTACTGCTGAAAATGTCTCAATGAGTCAAGTATCCCTTTAAAGTTAGGACAATTACGTCATATATGTCAAAATGTGAATTATGATTTTTTTTATTTTTTTTTACATTTTATTGACTGATTATTTCCCGTGGGAACTCACTTTAAAGTTGCACTGTAAATTTCACTGTACATTCATGTTATCTAAAGTTAAACAGGATTCAAACTGGCTTTCTAAATGTATGTTACTGTCTGGAAGTCTATTAAAAAAGAAAAAGAAAAATGAACATCACTCATTTGTCCAAATGCCTGCATCTTCTCAATATGTTTTTTTTTTGTGTTTGTTTTTGTATATCTCGACGGAAAAGTTGCCTGCTGTCAGTGGAAACGTTAAATAATGGCCTTGCTTTGACTTGCGTTTCAACACAACACGAAACTCTAATTGTGGCGTCGGGCGGCATTTTGGAGAATCACAGTAAAGCACAACTTTGAAGGATCCAAACGTATCAAGACGACCATTTGACATCCAGCCGGCGTCCTCGCAATTTCTCCCTACCCGAAAAAAAGAGAGAAAAAAAAAAACTCACAGCGCACCCAAATAGTTTTTCCAAAAATATCTTTCCACATGAAAACAAATTTGCAGGCTGACAAGTGCATGCCGAGGCAACAGGTGGCGCTATAAAAACACTTGAAGGAAGATTGGCTCGGAAAGTCACGAGACCAAACGGGGAAAAAAAACAAAAAACGGGTGTGATGTTGGCAATCCGAGCCCGAAGGCAGTCTGACGTCAATTTCCGTTGACAGTAGGGATGTAACGATATCCAAACAACACAATATATATAGAGGCCAACACACATTAATTTCCTACTCATATTGACTATGTTCACAATCATATCATGTTCCTCTTCATCTGACCATTATCTTGAATTTTAAACATAGAAGGGCCAAAACGTGCCTTGTGAAAATTAAACTATACTAAAACAAAAACTAGCCACCAGAGGGTGCTAGAACTGTACAAATGGAAATCAACCTGATTTTTTATTTATTTTTTGACAGATGTGCTGCTTTGAATATCGTGACATGACGACAGTGATATATCGCTGCAGATTTAAAATCGCGATATCGCCAGTATCGTTACATCCCTAGTTGACAGCAGAGGGCAGTAGAAGTCGAAAATGGCAAAATGAAAATAAATGGATTTTTCATTCGTATTCCACATATACAATATTCATCAGAGTATAGCGTTTAGTGGGGACATATTGTTGCCTTTAGTTCTTAAGCAACATATTAAGATCTTACGGTTAACCCCAACTGTCTGAAAAGTCATAATTCAAAATGCTAATCAGACCCTGTTTTTTTTTTTTTTTTAATGAACAAACTGCTCTTATTAGTTTGTCATATTAAAACAACCAATCTTCTCTTGCCAGTGTGACGACGAGTCGCTCGGTGTTTTCACAGCGCAAAGTGTGACGGCGCGCCGCTGAGTGACTCACTACTTCCTCCTTCGCCGGCGTACTCGCATGCGTGTGCGCGCATGTGTTTTATGCCTTGCCGTGTGTTTTATGTTCATGTGTGTGTGTGTGTGTGTGTGTGTGTGTGCGGAAACATGCTGACAGCTGCAGCTCATTACAGCCACTATTACTGATGGCGACTGCTGGGGGAAATTCCTGCTTGCACACAGCAAAGCGCCCTGTTTACCGCACGCACGCACACACAGGACAGAGACGCAAACATCTGTAATGCAAACGAGGAAGAAACGAAACATTTACAGCGTGAGAAAAAAAAAAAACGAATAAAAAAAGGATACATCACTCAGCCATGTAGACGCGTGTTCGTGTACACGCACACACACACACACACAGAAAAGAGGAGATGAGATCACTGAAGTACTGAAAAGGTTTGTTGGACTGGCAAACATTGATGTCTCCCTGGCACACAAACAAACAAGCATCCTAACATTTTCCTTGTGTGAGAGCGGCCAAAATTACCCAGACAAAACGTCCACCCGATGAAACGCGGGATGTCAAGGATGATGGCGCACAATGATAGAAAGACAAGAACGTTTACACGCTTCCTGTTTGGAGCAGGCAAAATGTTTCCCACAAACAAAACAAGATGGAACGACAACAACAAACACGTCCCCTTGATCAAGCGTGGTGCCACACAAGCGCAGGGAAAGCCTACTAGAACATCCGAATGTGATTCGGGGTTCAGCAGTGTTGGCAGGTGCCTACTTTAACAAGAGTTCGAATGTCATTGGTTCATTCTCAACACAGCCAGAAGAGGGTGTGCACACTTGTGCAATCACATTAACTCACTTGTTTATTTTTATTTTTTAATTTTGTCTTGAAAATATAAAATATGTCAATAAATATTGCATTGTACAGGTTATAGGTCACGTTAATGGTGGAAAATATTTTTTTTCTTGACAGGGGTGTGTAGACTTTTTATATGTACTGTATATAAAGACAAGAACATTTCGGCCTATGTGTTGTAACGTACACAGACACACATGCACGCACACGTCTCACACACACTAACAGTCTCTCTCTCTTTCTTTCTTTCTCAAAAGCTCTCTCATTTCTCTTCCACCAACTCCCTCTCATACACAAAAATTTCTCACACAAACTCTTGCTCTCTCTCAACACTACAAAAGTACAAGCACGTTACTCTCGCTCTCTTCCTTTCCCTTACTAACACACGTACCCAAAACTCTCGCACACACAAATCCACTTTCTCTCTCGCACACTTTCACACCTACAGTGTGCAGACTCAAATTCTCTCTCTCTCTCTCTCTTTCTCTCCCTCTCCCCTCCCATTTCTCTCAAGTGGACAAAAGCACACACATACACAAAGAGCTGCCCCCTTGATAAAAGGTGTGATGTCAAGAATGATGCCAAAAAAGCTAAAGATAAAACATGTCCACCACTCTCTGTCACGCACGCGCTCACGCACGCGCATACAGTATAGCGTGTCCAGTGACGTTCATGAGAGCGCTGCGATCCAAAACTCACATGTGCTGGAGCCATTAAGGCGGACCTGCAAGTCGCTATACTCTCCATTAGTGTTACACATTGGCTACGCTGTTCTCCTGGGTGGGGGTCCGCGAGGGTCTCGGCAGTCGGGATCGGGGACCACCTGGACAAGAGCCCCCCCGGGGGGAGGAAGAAGTACTTCTTTAAACAGGAACACACACACACCTCACAAAAAAAAAAAAAAAAAAAAAAAAAAAAAAGAAGAAAGAAAGGTAGCATTTTCTCAGGCATTTGTTGCGGTGTTGCTGGAAAGGACATTTTCTGAGGAGTCACGTGACGCGCTAACGAGCAAGTCAGGTGGAGTCTATAAAATGTCCGCAGACGCGACGTTTGCTCGAGTCATCAAAAAAAAAAAAAAAGTTCAAGTGAATGAATATTGCACTTGTGTGACTGGAGATTAGTTTCGTTAGGAGTCCGCTTGTTAGAACCGAACGGCGAGCCGGTCGGGCGCCACGCCGTCATGCGTCTGTCATATTAATTACGCCGCAGATTTTATTCACAAAGCCACGTCCGACGTTTTGGTCCTCGAGCGAGGCTGATTACGCCCACAACTTGAGGTGCTTCCATACCTACTACATGACACGGATACGGACGCTTGATGTATGGTTGTTTTCCATGCTGATATCCATCATATCCATTTTCTACAGGCACTCGTCCTCATTTGACTCCTGGCTGAGCGAGAATAATTTCTCACTTGACTTCGGCCTGGTCACTTATAGACAAAGAAATGGGCAACGGGTTTCGTCAAACACGGGTTAAGGATAGAGTTCAGCTGTCAAATTAGGGTTTCAATCTTCAGGGGCCACGACAAGATGCGAGCTCGGGCGCAAAAAGAGCACATATGGCACTCGCCACTGCAAATCACCGCGCGGGACTACCGGGCGGAGCACGTCGGCCGACCGGCGGGATTTCGGGGCGCTGAGTGACGGCCGTGAAAACAGGGAGCGGCGTGACGGACGCTGGCCGGCGCATCGCCATGACGACGCATCGCAGGTTTAGAGGGATGTTTGCCGAGGCTTTTCCCTCTCAAGTGTCACTCTTCCCCCAGAGAGGATGAGGATGTGTTAAGCTGTGTGTGTGTGTGTGCGTGTCGGTAGGGATTGAGGATAGGATACATCCTTATATCTGTTCTTAGGGATGACCACTAGGCACCCGCCAGGCGAAATCCACTCACTGAAAGGACCGATAAGTGTGTGTTGGGGTGTGTACGCGCGTGTGTGTGTATGTATCGCCGCGCTTTTCTCCTGAGGGGGGGGAGCTCAGAGTTGAAAGGTCAAACAAACGCAGGGCGGTTCAGTAAGCAGGCTGGCAAGCGGAACAAAAAGTGTGTGAGTGCTTCAAAGTCAGGTTTAGGGTACCAAAACAAGGTTAGGGTTTCAAAACAGACCCAGGGTTTTTAAAAAGGGCTTCAAATTAAAGTTTCAAGTAAGGATAAGTCACATTTAGGGTTTCAAGAAGGGGTTTGAAATAAGGGGTTTTAAGACAAAATGAGGGTTTCTAGCAGAGGCTTAATCAAGCAAGGCTAAGGCCTTTAAGTAAGGGTTCATGCTTAATTTGAAGCCAGAAAACGTGTGCATGAAACTCCAGGTATGCTGTGAAAACGCACCGTGTCCGTTCCGTAGCCAATGTGAATTGGGCGTTAGGGTTTCACACAAATGTCAAGGTTTCCAAAAAGGATTTGAAGAATTGGATAGTTTTAAAATCAGGATGTCAAAACAGGCTTAGTGTTTGAAATGATGACTTCACACCACGTCAAAGGTTTCGAATTAAGGTTTTCAAGCCAGGTTTAGCGTTTCAAGTCTGGGTTTGAAATCAAGGTTTCAAGGCAAAGTAAGGTTTTCTTGTAAACGTTGAATCAAACATTTGAAAAGGTTTTAATTTTAAGTGAGGGATTCAAAATTAGGGTTTCACGTTACCTCAAGCCAGCATTATGGATTGAATCACGAGTTCGTTTGAAATGAGGATTTTGTGTTTGTACTAAAAATGATTCAAGTTTCCCCAACTAAACACTATTAAAGTTGAATCTACTGTAAAGTACGGAATGTGTCTTCTTTTTTTTTTCCTCAATACTTCCCAAAGAGTAACTATTGGTTTTGTGAAAGTGATGAATGATGCAATTTCACATTAAATGAGGCCAAACAGGAAATCAATATTTCCTCCCTTTCACTTTTTTCTCCTCCCTTCGATCACCTTCCAGTTATTTATCTCCTCCCAAATGTGAAATAAGAATGACAGCACGTCGTCTAACACTAACTAGTCGAGCAGACAGTAACTTTCAGACGTAACTTGCATCTGAATTGAATATTCATAAACTCATATCAAATTATCAATAGGTATTTACAGCTTAGCATTAGCATTCCAATTGTTATCATTTAAAAACAAAGGGCATCCAGTTGACACGATGATGTTGCGCAATCGTAACTGAACACTAACTCAAGTTCTAAAAAGGTTCCCCAAAACATGACAACGAGTTCACGCCGCGTTACGCTGTCACACCTTCGCCGTCTCCCAACACGACGGGTTACCGTGACGACCTGCGCTCGACGCGACACGGGCGGAGGGGGAAGCCACCTGACAAGACGACGCGTTAAAAGCCAAACCGTGTCTTTGAGGACTTTTCTTCCGTGGTGTGTTTTTTTTTTGCCGCCGTGTTCCAAATCACGACAGAACGTCAACGTGGGGACAACATATTGTAAGAATCTCGGCCCGGCCCGGTCCGCTTGTTCTTGTTTCCGCCCAAGATTTGCACGCTTGCGTTTTGGCCGAAACGCCATCACAAACCGCATGCTCGCATTTGAGGGCGCACACGTCACTCACCGCCAAGTGCTTGTTTCACACTTGTGTCCTAACGATCATCTCACACAAACTTACTCTCTCACACGTTTGTATCATCGTGGAGACTTCTCATTGAAATAATGCCTTTCCCTAACCCTTTCCATAAACTCAACTATCAAAAACGATTGCCTACCCCCGTTCCTTACCCTAACCTCAACCAAAACCCAATTCACACCTAAACTCTAAAACCAAGTCTTGCCCCTCAAAAAGAGGTCTGAACTTGTGGGGACCATTAAAATGTCCCCACAATTTCAAACCGGTCCCCACAAAGGGAGTGAAAGCTGGAAAAAGACGCTTGTATGGGCCCCACAATGTAGCAACCAACAAAAGGCACATCGGCCATCAGTTTGTCTCTTAAATGTACATGTTCAAATTCGCACACTTGTCAAGAGCCACGCACGCATCATTTGTGTGCCATAAACTCGAGGGGGGGGGTGAGTTTTGACGTCGAGCGGGTGTGGCGGCGGGCGAGCTTGACAGGAGGCGAGGAGAAAGTACACAGGAAGTACATTAGTTATCATCACTCCCGTGTCTTCTCCACCTTTTCACTTCTCATCATGGCCACCTGACGCCTCAGACGCCATCATGTCTTCCGTGCTCTACTTTGGCGTGGGGCGGGGGGGTTGCGGGTGTTCGGTTGTGGTGGGTGTCAGCCTCCCCCCCTGTGACACTTGGCAAAAGCCGCTCAAGCCTCAAGACAACGGGATGAAATATTTAAATGAAAGGCGGAGTTGGGGAGAAAAGACAGGAGGGGAGACGTTGTCGGGGGTGGGGGGGGGGGGGGGGGGGAGTTGGGGTGGCGTTTTTCTGTTTGCGGTGGCCGCTCGCCGGAATTGATTTAGTCGGCTGAGAAGTGACGGGGGATGAGTTCAACAATCCATATTGTACACTATGTGGAGTTCAAAGTCGTCGGTTTGGAAGGGTGACGTGTTAGAATGACATCATGGTGTGACATCATCGGTGATACCGTAGTGCAAGGCGCCAATCAGTTTTGTTGACATTTTTCTACTTGACAGGCAACTCTTTACTACAATTCATGTTAGCATACCAACTCTTTAGAATGTTAGAAATATCTCCGTTTTCATTAGAAATTGTACACAACAATAAAGGCATGAAGTATAATTCATTTTCAATTAAGTTTCTTTTGACGTGTTAGCATCAACTGTTTTAACCATTCTCATTCTCTTCTGGAATGATGTGTAATCCTTATGGTTCTGCAATTTGGTTACGCAATTTGTACTAAGTTGCGACTACGGTATATAATGTAGTATCCTAATGGAGTTGCCTCAGTGCTGTGTATAAATAGGTTGCTACTTGGATTGTAACAAAAGAAGATTTAAATTGGAAAATTTGTTATGATTTGAAAGATGCTAGTGCATCGAATCTAATCGAATCGTCCCACTTTCAAATATATCGAAATACTTATCAAATTGTCTTATTGGACATGTTTTAGAGGTTTCACTCCTCAAGCTCTGCAGGAACCTGATCATGATCCTCATGATATGATTCGGCTGTGTTTGAGGAGAGAAACCTCTAAAACATGCAGGACTGCGGCCCTCGAGGACTGGAGTTTGAGACCTGTGCCCTACAGTATTTCATTAGACTTTAGTACCTAGCCACCTACCTTACCTTTTGTAAGACAGTTAAGAATGTTAAAATGTAACTTTAAATATTGCCCGTAGCCTACATGAAATCGTTTTTTTTTATGACAATGGAACTGTTTATTTCTACTTCCATTATTTCCTACGGGAACATTTGTGACTTGGAAGTCAACCAAGAAGGACTTATGCTGGACTTTGAAGGTTCTGGTCGGTCTATTATTCGAAAAGTTGTTGTTCTCCCCGGAGAGCTGGTCCCAGCGCGCAACATGCGGCCATTCGGTAGTGAGCGTTACTTCAAATAAACATGGCGTCTCCCAGCGCCGGCCCCCGGCAAACAAAATGGAAACGGCGAGGGGATCAGAGGCGTGTGATTGGGCGCAGATGTGCGTCCCGTCTGGGTTTGCTTAAAGGGCCGGTCGCTGCCAGGAACATTCGGCGGGATTCAATAAATAGAGCTGTTAGACGCGAGCCATTTCCTTGTCACCATGTCAAGGTTTTCCTCAGAGCGGATGTTTCACATTTTGACTGCTTTCACTCTCGCGGCGCGCACACACGGCCACGCATGCGATGCTCGCATGGAAGACTATTACACTGTACATAAACTTTACCTTTCCTATATTGATGTTATGATTGTGGTTATGGGCACTTTTCACACAAATATGTCAAAACAGAATAGCTACTTCCAGAAAAAGCCACCATAAAAACCTTTTATAAACTCTGTTTTATAGTTCATAACTGCCACACAAGGTTGATTGGTTCGTAGGTCAGTCTGTCTGTGGATCAGTGAGTTAGTTGGATAGTCAATTAGTCAGTCGGTTGACTGGATGACTGTTATTGCATTTAGTTTATCATTTGGTTGGTTAGTCGCTTCGTCAGTCTACCTTTGAGTGAAAGCGTTGCGTAGTCGTTCAGTCAATCAGTCAGTCATTAAGTCGATCCGTCACTTTGTCTTGCAGTTAGTTTATCGGTTAGTTTGGTTGGTTAGTCAACCAGTCTTAGCATTGCAGTAAGTGCGTCAGTCAGCGTGTCACTAACAAGTGGGTATGATGGACAGTTCGTTAGGTAGTCAGTTAGTTGGTAGTCAGTTAGTAGGTCAGTAAGTCAGTTGATTGTATGGTTGTTGAACTTAGTTTATCAGTTAATTTGGTTGGTTTGTTAGCCAGTCAGCCTGTCACTCAGGGTGTTAGTTGGGTAGTTATTTAGACAGTCAATCGGTCTGCCAGTCAGTCAGTTAGTTGGTTGGTCTTGCAATTAGTTAATCTCTCAGTTTTAGTTGGGCAGTCAATCAGTCAGTCAATGAGTTATTCAGTTCTTAATTTTGGCAGAGGTTGAATAGTCAGCCAATCAGACAGTAAGTCGGTCAGACAGCTGGTTAATTGGCCAGTTGCGTGTTTGTGCAATTATTTTGTCACATGGTTGGTTGGTTGGTTGGTTGGTTGGTTGGTTGGTTGGTTAGTCGGTGGGTCTGTCAGGAAGCCTTCCAAGCATTGACTTAGTTGGATCTAGGGGTGTGAATTGCCTAGTACCTGACGATTCGATTCGTATCACGATTCACAGGTCACGATTCGATTCGATACCGATTAATCCCGATACGAATTTACAAGTCGATTGTTTTCATTTAAATTTAGAAAATACTAATCAGTAAACTTGTAGAGTGTAAGATTTGTATGAAAATGTATTATTTATATATCTTAAACTTCAGTTTTATACAGGTTGTAATCTGTTTCATGTTTGAACAGCATTAAAATAAAATATTAAGGCTTAATGTTCCGTTCATATAACAGTCTTCCATGCTGAAGGTGTGAATCCTAACCCGAAGTAAGACGTTTTGTTGAATATTTTTCCATTAAAAATGGAAGTTTAAAAATCGATTCAGCCGCCTATTGAGTCTATTCGAGAATTGCGTGATGTAGTATCGAGATATATTGCCGAATCGATTTTTTTTAACACCCCTAGTTGGATCATTTAGTCACTCAGTCGGTATTGGTAGGTCTGCGTATGCATACAAATGTACTATTATTCGTAACATTTCCGAAACTAGCTCAAAGGTTTGATGTCACTGTGTCCATTACACTGGCATTCCCCATCTTGTTTTACATCATGACCACCTCCCCCCTCCCCCTTCCCTTCCTCCACCCCCGACTAGGCGAGGAAGGTGATCAAATCGTCGTATGGAGAAATCCGGGCCGAGTGGTAAAGGTCACGGTGAGGAGTGCGTAAAAATGGATGAAGCCTAATGATTAGCTCAACCTTTAGCTAATCAATAATCATCTCGCTGGCCTGGTCGCCCATTAACCTCAGCCGCTATTGTCTCCTCTGGCAGCTTTATGGCAGAGTGAATATGAGCTCCAATAGATTCCTGTTATTAAGTCCTCGACAGTTTAGCTATCAGACTACCGTCGCAGTGGATATAAAATGAGAAAAAAAAAAGAAAAAAAAAAGAGACAAAGACCTATGAGTGTTTTACACAAGTAGTACTTGTAAAATCCACCTGTTTTCAACCTGGGAAGCAACAAATTCAAACATTACTACAGAAGTAGATTGATTGTTGCACAAATTCTACATGAGTCGGCATGTATCAATGACACTTTTTTTCAGACAGACTGCAGGAACAAGTAAGTACTTATAAGTACTCACCGACAACTCGGCTTCCTGGTACTCGGCCGACCCCCGTCATTCTATGAACCAAAAATGGACACTTGAACATTACGTTGCGTGGAGGCTCCATACTGTGGCAAGAAGCAAGAAGAAGCCCAGAATGTTGTTTTCAGTGTTGTATACATTAACTCATTCACTGGCAGCCATTTTCACAGAAGCAATCCCCTTCACTCCCGGCTGTTTTACTAGAATTTGACTGATTTTGCAAGGCCCACAGAATATTGTGTTCCGTATAAAATCATGAAACCTACAAAAAGAAAGATTAGATTCTCTTCTTTCATCAGAAAAAAAAAAGTATATTTCTATCTGTTACCGTTTTGCAGCAATTAGTATTAGAGTATAGCTAAGTTTCATCGTTATTCACAAATCTGTGTAGAATTTGGGGGAAATCAGCTTGTTTTCAATCAGTTGAAAATTTCAATCAGTTGTTTTCAATCAGATTGTGCTCAACATGGTGCTTAAATAGTCTCAAAATTCTCCATGCTTTCATTGGAGCTTAGAATGACAACGGATTGTTATTCAATGTTGCTCGGCGTAGTTTGTGCAGCTGCGATTGTGTAGATGTCACCAATCTGGCATGGACACACTGTGGCTTTACGCCGCACTTGCACGGACAGAAATCCGATATGGTAAATTTGCATCCACATTTGGAAGACGCCTTGATTCCGATCTGAGGCGATCCAAATCCAAGTATTTTTTTTTTTTTCTCTCGCTCTCTCCCTCTCTCTCTCTTTGCTACTATGACGCATATCACAATTTTGACACCGGAGAGCAAAAACAATTGCGAATACATGCACATATTTGCTTATAATCAGATTGTAAACAATAAAAGTGGGATTTAAAGGCCTACAGACACACATACACACACTTGAATTGTCATGAGTGTGTGTGCGATGCCATCTTCATCATAGCATCTCCCTCTTTATTGCCTTTAATGACGCCGCCTTCTCCTTTCATTAATTCTTTATTGATTCCTCCCGACGCCGCCTGAATTATTTTTCAATTACGGCGGATAAGACAAAAGAAGAAACTATCTTTAACACACGCACACACACGCATATAGGCAACAAACAGATGTTTTTGCAAATGTTTTTTTCCCCCCCCGTCTTTGTCCGACACGGCAAGATGACGGCGCCGAGGGGTGAGGTAAAGGTCAGTACAGACACTTTGGACAGGTGCGCGTGTGTGGTGTGTTTTAAGAATTCACGAGGGCCAGCAGGTAGCGACGGAATCTTTTCGTGAATGATGCTTCCAATAGCAGAAAGCATCGGCGGCAGCGCGATGAGCCCCCTCCGAGGTCGGCGGCGATGGAGCTGCTGCTTGCCCACAGGTCATTAATTACTACAATTATTCACCCTCATATTGCAAGACGCGTATCGACTGCCGTGTTTTGTCTGACGAGGCACCGGCGGGGCAACGTGAACTTGTGCAAATTAAGCCTGATTTTCATGACAAGGTGGGATGGAGATGGATTTTTTTTTTTTAAAGCTTCAGTGATATCTGCTATTGTTTGGAAGGCCTTTGTTGTCCCTTTACATCTCATTATCTTGAAGGTTGAAGGCATCATTAGCTGGGATTTTTCTATATTTCAAAATAAAAATAGATACAGTAGACAAATGTATCAAAGATGCTCCTCAGTGGATAAGCTCCATCCAGAGTTCCTAAAGGCTCTGGACCTATATATACACAATATTGTGTTCTGTGACAAAAATAAGCACTGATTCTCCCAAAAAAAAAAAAAAAAAAAAAAAAAAGAGACCAGAATCTCTTCTTTCACCAGAAAAAAAAGGAGCTTTTAAGATCTTTAGCAATCCTGAGTAGAGAAAATGACGAGCAGACCTGCAGTGACTTTGACACTCATGTTTTGCTCTTGTGACAATTCAAACTAGAAAACTGTTTCCAGGTTTAGCAGCATCTCTTAGAAAGTTAACCAAGCATTTGAAGAATAAAACAAAAAGAAAAAACACAAATAATTCCCTCAGATTAACCCTAGTTTAAGATGATCAGTTATCGGACAGCATATTTTTCAAAAAGACAGATGCCGATATGCATCAAAAAGGCCAACTATCGGCACCAATAATCGTCCTATGCCTCCTCTTAACTTTATCAACCGATCTCAACCCAAGTGGCCCCACACTGGTTCCATTTTGTGGTTTCTTCCGTAGAAGGAGTTTTTCCTTCTTTTTTTTTTATGTGAAGTGCCTACAGGTAATGGCTGTTGTGAATTATGAAAATAAAATGGAATTGTCTCAATACGCTAAGCCTACCTCTTATTAGTCTAAATAACAGAAACATAAAACACCAAAAGTGTGCGAGTATATCATACAATCGCCATAAATGACATCAACATAAAGTGTCTTATTGAAACAATAACACAACAATTCCAGCAGAACGTTAGCTAAACAACAACATAAAATGGAAATAAAACTCACCCAAGCTGACAACTGGCAGTGGAAACATCTATTATTCCAACCATTATGTGTTCGAGTCTCTCCATGCTTCTCAGTTCCAACATCAAGTCTGTTTCCATGGCCACCGAAGCTAACTGATGCTAACGCTAACTGACGTGTATTCAGGGTACTTTCAATCGGTTTTGGGTCGAAAATGTCCATTTCACTCAAGCGGGCGATACGGTGGTGGTCTACATGTTCCATTAAAACTTTCTTCGTCGATTTGTCGTTATTATTTAAACGTGACGACTTTAAAACAACAACTTAATCCATATGTATTTGCAGCTAGCACCGCTAGAAACTGGATAGTAAGGTCTTCTTTTTACCTTATATGGCAACTCAAAAAATGGCGATATATTGTGATTGGATAAACAGCAGAAGCACACAAAAGGTGGAGCAAGCAATTGAAGAGAAGGAAGTAAGTAAAAAAAATACGTTTGTATTAATTAAACATGTTTAATCGTTTTTATTGCAATGTAGCAATGGGTTCCCAATATTCTATGCGTCAGTCTTTGTAAATAAATAGACTTGATTTGTCCTGCCCATTTTGTTGTATGTGAACTGCAAGATAAATATGTGTGCATTGTATTTCATTTTATATGACGACTCTAAGTTATGTGGTAATTGTGTTAACATGCTACTGTGATCTTATTTTGAAAGCTGAAAGTGCATCACGATATGAATTAGTGGTATTCCTTTACGTTGTATTGATATTGTTTCAACAAGTTTTTCATTATTTACATTTTCTTTCTTTCTTTCTTTCTTTCTTTCTTTCTTTCTTTCTTTCTTTCTTTCTTTCTTTCTTTCTTTCTTTTTCGTTCTTTCTTTTTCTTTCTTTTTTCTTTCTTGTTGATGATTCATGTCCATTTTCGTTCAGCTCAATTTACAAAAACTATGGCAAACAAACATATCAACGTAGCAACGATTTTTCTTTTTCTCCAAAATTTGCATATTGACATTGTCCATGCTCACACTTTTCAAAGCGGTTTTCCATTTGAGCACAACGACCATGTGAACAGTAACGGGAGTAACTCTTTCCGCCCATGCACGTAAACCCGGTTATCCCAAACTGTTTCAGAATCTGAAATTTTGACCGGAACGTCAATGTAGACACAGGTTATTCTTCTTCTTCTTTTTTTTTTTTTAACCCAAATGCTAACCTCAATCTATCTGCTGGGTACATGCAGTACTGCACTTCGGCCTCTTCTTCAAACCGTTTTAGTTAACTCCGCCCCCGGCTAACTGAGGGTTGAGTGTTTGTAATTTTCAATGCTCCAAGAATGTGTTTTTTTTTTTTTTTTTTTTTCAAAGTAACTTTACGTCATAAGATGGCACATCATTTAAATCTGCAAATTTTGTTGGGGAAAAAAAAATGTTTTGAAAAATCCGTGTGGGCGGAGTCAAACATTTAAGTCCACCTGACGGGTTTTTTTGTTTTTTGTTTTTTTAAATAGAGTTGTTTTTTGTTTTTATTAAATAGTGCCATTGTGAAAGAGTTCATAAGTCTATAAAAGATTGTAAATCTTGCGGGGTTTTTTTGGGGTTTTGTTATTTCCGTACGTTTGTGTACAAACACGAGTAAAGTATTTTCTGCTAGTTCGTCTTCGAGCGTGCGTGTGTTTTTGTATGCGGTGCCCTCTCCCATCCGTGTGATATACGCAGCTCTAATTGTCGGGCCTGGCCCCCCACATTCCCGGCCACGGCCGGCCCACCAACACAGTGTCACTTTAACAACTGCAAATTATCGCCGCCGCAGAGCTGGCGGCTTGGCGGCGGCTCCCAGAAATACAGATCGGCGTTTCCTCTCGTAAATCATCGCCTCCCTCTCCTACCTCGCTGACTGACGTTTTTACCGCGACATTACTGCGTCTGCTTTGAGTCGGCCCAGTCAGACGATTCTCCGGGCCCCCCGCCGCTGTTATTTGACCGCCGTTATTGATCCGGCGGGTTTCCCTCCATCATGACTTGCAGACAGTGAAAAGGCAGACGACGGCCGTATAAAAGGAGATGGTGATATACGGCTCAGCATCATGTTGTCTCGTAACATCTGCTCTGCAGGCTACAAGTGGCTTCATCTTCTGCTTCTGAATCCAAAAAGTACATGTTTTTCCATTACATTTATTTCCCATAGAGTTCTCAAACTTTTTTTTTAACATCACTACCACCTGGAAAAATACAATTTATTCCTTCCGCGACTGCCCTGTAATGCAAAACACTCAAAAGTTGAAATGATCTTTCCCAGTTCAAATGAATGGAAATGTCACAAATTCGTTGTAGCTCATCGTAAAACATCAACAAAATATTTTGTAATGTATTTTTAATAAGAAAAGTAATACTCAACAGTTTTTTTTTCAGCTTTTGTCGCCCTTGGACTGGCATTTACCTATTTTTGCTAAGTCATGACTATATATTGGCCGATATTAAGTTATGACGGTATGATAAAAGTGAGTAAAACTTTCAGTATCACGGTATTAAGATTGCAGCTCTAAAAAAAAAAAAATTAAAAAAAACTTGAAATATTTGGACAAATAAAAACAGCCTTTTTCCCACTGAACACAATGTAATTTTTTTTTTAAACAAAATATAGATTTTTTTGGCACAAAACTTGTACCTTCTCAAGTTTGAAAAGTTGGAAAAGTATATTTCTATCTCTTTCTGTTTTGCAGCAATTCGCATTAGAATATAACCAAGTTTCATCATTATTCACAGATTTGTTTAAAACAGTGGGGGAAAAGAGCTTTTTTGCAACAAGGCCCTGGTTGATCTCTTATACTCTGCTGCCACCTGCTGGCCGTTTTTGTAATTATTACCATTGGTTCAAGCATTCTTTTCATATCAGAGGCTGCATCAAAGCCTTCTGTATGCTCTATAGCATAAGAAAACATAAACACGTTTAAATATGTCTTTGGGAAGATGATATTTAAAATAGAATGTACTTATACGTTTTTGTGAGCAAATTAGTTAATTTAAGGACAATGCACAACTTTTTTTTGTAATCAAAATATGACTTATAAAAATTGTTTAAACTGTAAATAATCTAATTAGGATGACATCAAATCTTTTGACAGAAAAATTGTTTGAACATTTTACTTATTTTTACAACACAAATATTGGCAATTTAAAAAGGTGAACTGAATAATTGGCTAATTATTTAATTGTAAATTTAAAAAGAGGATTAGAATCAACAATGTTACATAAGAAAATTAGTTAAACAATTCTACATAAATCACAAAAATATTGGTAAGACAATGAATGTTATATAATTCAAATATTTGTGAAAAGGAAAAAACAAACATTTTTTTCATTCATTGTCATCATTTGTTTATCATTTATTATTCATTACAAATAACCCAATCTTAAAGAATGAGCGTCTAAAAAAAAAATCTAATATGGCCCTGGATCACCAATATCAGCTGCTGAAGCGTGTCAGGTTAAGCGGAAGCTTTTCCCAATTGTTGGCCCATTCAAAGTTTGCGGTTGGTCTCTGGAAGTAACCCGAACCGGCCTGTAAAACTCCCCTGACATGTACGCAAACGCTTAACCAAGACGTTTTCCCAGCCTGCCACGGGCTCCATTCCTCTATCGGCGCGACACATAAAATGATCCCCACCGCTCAATCGGATGCGGCCTAAGTAGTTCCGCATGGCCCCCCGCTCGTCGTCGTCGTCGTCTTAAGTGTTTCAGCGTGTCCCGACAGAAGTGCACGCCAGCGCCGCCACGGGCCGGGACCCGGGCCCTGGACCGGAGCTGCGTCTTAATGAGAGGCAGATTGAAAAGCCGGCCGTGATTGATTTCCTGCATCTTGATTTGATATCCTGAATTAATCATGGGAACTTGAATAATAGATAAAGGCAAAATAAAATACATGTACTCAAGGCACTCAAATGGCGGATCTCCTGCTCCGTCTTATTTGACGTCACTGAAGTGGATGCGGAATGCAGCCAGCTGTGCGTGTGCGAAACAAGAAACAGGACGTGTCTCCTTCTTCTGCTCTTCGAGACTCTTTTAGCTTTTAGTCCGTGTGATCTTGAGTTTAGTCGCACTCTTCATGGTTGCCTGCATCTCCTTTAAAAGTGACTGAAAAGTGAAAATCAATGTCTTCTAAAAAAAAAAAAAAAAAAAAACTGACAGCAAAGAAAAATGTCTTGCTGCCAATTTTGAATGATTAAAAATATCAACAAGTGTACAAAATAAGGCTTCAAAAACATCGTGAAAAATTCAGCCCTTCTCTCTGCTTTCAAGAGACACAGTGGGTGGGTTTGCTAAACTTCTAGTCCCGCACATAACTCCTTCAAGCCTCCACTGGCTGCAATATATCCCAAAGGGGCATCACGGCTGACAACGAGGCACTCTAAAGCGGCCACACCCACACCCCTATCCGCTAGAAAGCTGAAAAAAAAATAAAAATCACATTCATCGCTCTTTGATTTTTCAATGTGTGACATGCATGCACTCACGGCTGACAACGAGGCACTCTAAAGCGGCCACACCCATGCCCCTATCCGCTAGCAGGCTGTCAAAAAGAAAAAATATCACATTCATCGCTCTTTGGTTTTTCAATGTGTGACATGCATGCACTCACGGCTGACAACGAGGCACCATAAAATGGCCACATCAGCGGATAATTTGAAGATAATGTATATATTTTAGGGGTATAGGCATAGTTGTAGCTAGCGAACCGTACGTCGCAATTTGACTGGATGAATGCTGAAATGAGCAAAGGTGGTCAAATTCTTATCTCGTGTGGGAAGGACAATGCATGACAAAAAGAAAAAAGAAAAAAAATTCAAAGCAATCTGAAAAACTGAACTGATTAAAAAAACAAAACAAAAAAATAAAAACTCTATTCCTCCACAAATAAGTCCCACAAAGTTCTTTTTGGAGGACCAAAATGATGTCAACTTTGATTCGACTTTTAGCGACCCCAAAAGACAATACAAAAAAAATCGTTAGTCGTGTGAGAATCACTGTTGTAGGTTTTTTTTTGCTTTTTTTTTGTGAACGTGCGGGAGGCAGCTTGTGAAAAATGAGATTACGATTTCAAGCAAAGTTAGGCTTGCAATTTATCGTTTCAAATTAGGATTTAAAACGCAGTAATCCTGGATTTAAGGCTTCAAGCTTGGATCACAATGCCCGCTTGTTCACAAACTAAAGCAATTCCCTTTTTTTTTTTTTGTTGTTGTTGTTGTTGTGCGGCTCTTTTGCATCGCTCACTTGCTGCAAGTCATCCCGTAAATGTAAATACATATTTCTATGTAGCGTATACATTTGTGCCAGTGGAGCGCAGTAAACAACAGCGCGATCTGCATGAAGCTCATTTGTTAGCCGGCGCAATCGCAGCCCCGCTTTTTTGCTTGTTGTGACATCAGAGGAATTATGAAAGCACTTCCTGCTCATCGGGCGGCGGGCAGAAGAAGGATGAAGCGGCGAGGGCGGGAGGCGGTAGGGTAGGCCATCCTCCTCCCCCTTCAATTGGACCACGCCGCATTTCCATAAAAGAAGACACGCAGGTGGCCCATCTTGAAGCCATCAATCTGAAAAGTTGAGATTACCCGTAAAAGCATGCAGCGCTCCCTCTTTTTTTTTTTTTTTTTCACGCCCCTTTTTGCCGCCTCCACGTTGGCTCAATTTTCCTCCCTTTTGCTTTTTTTTTGTATTTTAATCTAAGCGCAAAAACTCGGGAAAGTATTCATCGCGGCCCACTTTTCCCTTTCAAGCCCCCGGCGGGAGGCCCGCGAGGATGACAGCTTTGCAGATGACGACCGGCTCACAAAATTCACGTGAGCCACATTTCAGATACAAAATAACTGCCCCCAATTATTTTTTGCCTTATTGATGCGTATTGTGGCGAAGATCCTTAAAAAACAAAAAATTATCTTCCATGACCTCAATGGCTACATAAGACTAATGATAGCCTTGAACAAAGCCAAAACGTGTTTTTGTAAACATCAAGATACTTTAGTCTACAATAACAAATCATGATTTTCTAAATCACGTAAAAAACTTTCAAAGCCTTTCAAGGAAACTAATGCTGCAATCGAGGATGGTCGGAAGTGGGACTTTTCCGACTTCAAGCCAGGAAGTGTGTACGAGAACGCCCCCTTGAACTCGGAAATTCCACTTGCAAAGTCGGAAAGTAAATAGGAGCCCGACTTCACCGTCAGACCACAACTCGAGTATAAAATGAGATAGCTTTCTTCATTCATAAATACATACAACGTACGTGACAGTATGCTGCATTCTCCATGCATGAAATTATACTATTTAATTGTATGGAATGCTTATGAAATAAGATTAAGCAAAAATAAGATGAGATAAGCAAAATTATGAGAAGGTAAGTTTGCTGGAGGTGAAAAATGAGTTTTAAGAACCAAAATAAAAATAAAAAAATTTATCACTACTCGCCATTTTGGTTGTTTACTAGCCTGGGAAAAACAAACTCAGATATATCCGACTTCCGACCATCCTCGAATGCGAAGTTAGGCATTTTTTTTTAAAAGGCTTAAATAACACACATTTCCTAAATATCAAAGACAATTTATGGTTTTCAATAAATTTACATCCGCATTTTGGGAACCTTACGCATTACTGTATGTTAAGTTTTCCATTTTTTGTTGTTGTTGTTGTTGTTGTTATGTGATAGACAAATTTCCATCGACATTAAAAATTTGTTACCATCTTCAGTAAACCTAACATAAGCATAAAAAAATAACAAAAAATAAGCAGACAATTCAGTACAGCAAAGGCTGTTTGAAAGTGCTAAATTAACTAGACTAAGTGCAATTTCTGGAGAAATTGCGTGGGAATGCTGAAAGCAATTTGAGAGATAAATTATGAAATTATAACCTCCTGGTTACTGGACAATGCGCTTTAGCAACTGTGCCACCGAGCAGTATGAGACACCTGGTAATGATGATGTTACATATATATGGAAGTGGGCGTGGAAAGTGATACTTAGAAAAAGTCCATTGACTGTCCCATTGAAAATGAATGGGGTATAGTTGATTTTAAACGTTAAATTGTGCAAATAATGTAAGTAATGTGGAATCAGACGATATATACCCCTGGAGGCCTTCATTTTTTTAAGCTAGTTGAAATTTGAACAATGTAAATTGGAAGTATTACGTGGGAATTGTTAGGCGGCAAAAAAGTGTGAAGAATAAAAATCACAATAACATATGTGGGAATGCTTCAGCATTCCCATAATAAAAATGTCAAATCCTCTGATTTCAGCATATCAACAGTAATTGTTCACTGATTTCTGAAGTCTTTAATGAAAGAAGACTGATTATCCCCTGTGTGTAATCAAAATAAGACATTTGCAAACATCATTAAATGGCAAAAAAAAAAGTGTGGAGAATAAAAATCACAATAACATAATACAGTAACACAATAACAGTAAAGATGACTTGACTTAACCTAAGCTAACATGTCTTCACATTTTTGTGTTTTGTTAATATCGGCACATTTCCAATCCATAAAACATCAAAGAAACGTTCAAACGTTTTTCGATGAACCTTATGTCCGCATTTTTATAAACATCAGACAATTCAGCCCTTGATGAACCTATTGTACGAGTTTCCATAATCCGTTCCAATCCCCTAAAAACAAAACATGCCACAATTCATTTTGTTACACACGATTGCTCGTAACTTGAAAAACTCCTAGGTTGAGACGCTCATAAATCAAGGTGCCATTGTACAGTATTTTTTTGTCAGTTTTTACGTTGAGGAGGCTTGGCGTGGTTGTTAATCATGCAGACAAACACACCATTACCGTTCAAATCTGCATGAGCCTCATTACTAACGCAGATGCTCTAAAAGCCACACTGGATGGGGCTAAAGTTCACTTGGAAGGGGGGGGGGGGGGGGGTGTACATGTTGGTGAGGTTGTTAGCGACGTGCCACTTTAGCTCATTTTCATTATCCCGCCACCGACTAAAACATCTCGCGCATTATGCATTAACAGTTTAAAAGCTCCTCTTGAGCTGCCGTTTCAGTCCATCAAAGTGAATGCGCTAGCAATGACAGCTATGGGGACAAAATGGGGGTCTTTGATGGATGGACGGATGGCGAGGCGAGGCGAACGAAACTGCGAGAGTGGCCAAGCCTTGGAGGGCCACTGCTAAATGCATTTTTGTCTTCCACAAACCCGACATATGTTTTCAAAAACGTCAAACAATATTCCGGGCCATCAATAAAGATGGCGTACTTGTTTATGCGAGCGCCAAAGACAATTTAGTCTTCAATTCAATCAACAAAAAAGTCCAGGTTTTTGTCAACATCGAAACCCTTAAACGGGTTTACGTCAGAAAAGTTCATCTTTGGTGAACCTATCGTGGCATATTTGTCACCACTGAACCCCAATTTGTAAACAGTAACAGTCTAGTCTTTAACAAACTAAACATATATTTGAAAAAATATCTATCTATCTATCTATCTATCTATCTATCTATCTATCTATCTATCTATCTATTGCTATCTTTTCTATTGCTCTCTCTTTATCTCTCTCTCTGTCTCTTTATCTCTCTGTTTATCTCTTTTTATCTCTTTTTATCTCTCTCTCTTTATCGCTCTATATCTCTCTATCACTCTTTATCTCTCTCTCTGTCTCTTTATCTCTCTGTTTATCTCTTTTTATCTCTTTTTATCTCTCTCTCTTTATCGCTCTATATCTCTCTATCACTCTTTATCTCTCTCTCTCTCTTTATCTCTCCCTCTCTTTCTCTCTCTCTTTACCTTTCTCTCTCTCTCTTTCTCCCTCTCTCTCTCTCTCTCTCTCTCTCTCTCTCTCTCTCTCTCTCTCTCTCTCCCTCTCTCTCTCTTTTTGCCTTTATCTCTCTCTGTCTCTCTCTCTCTGTCTCTCTCTCTCTCTCTCTCTCTCTCTCTCTGTCTCTCTTTATCTCTTTCTTTCTCTCCAGCTCTCTCTTTTATCTCTATATCTCATCCTTATTATGTATACAGTATATCTCAGTCTTCAGTGAACACAAACTTGCATTTTTGTTCATGCAGAGCCTGGAGTGAAGTTTAACAAGCATATTTTGTCAACATCAAGAACAATCACATCTTCAATAAAACGATCATTTTGTGAACATGGTCAAGTTTTCATAAAAAGTGAAGGAACCTTTCAAGTATTAGCGCTTAGACTGCCTCGGAGGCCACTGGTAATGCATTTTTCTGCAAACAAGAAGGATGGCTAAATCCCGCCTTCATGGATTGGTGGGAGGGCTGAGAGATGGTGGGGGTGTGGTGGTGGTGGTGGTGGGGGTACGCGGCCGCGTAGCGATGCCCGGCGCTCTCAGTATATGGATGGCCTGCGGAGGTTTCCATCATTCATAACGGCGGCGGCGGCCGTACGCGCCCCGACGCCGCCGAATTGATCTTGCAAAAGAAGCCGGGTGGCGCTGCCACCACTTCATTAGTCTCCGCGGCAACAAATCACCTGCGAGCGCCGCCGTTACCCACGCTGCATTGCTGCGCTATATACACATGACTGACCGCGCGGCCAAAGGCCATTTTCGGTCTTCAGCGAACCTACCTGACCAATTTTTGTTCACAATTTACAGCCCTGGTTTAAAGAGGTAATCAAGTCAAAAATTATCTCTACAAATACACCCCCACTAATCGAAACACAAGATTGTGATGACTATCACATTTGTGGAAACAAATTAAGCAGCAAAATATTTTTTGTTTTTATCCATCTCAGGGGCGGCCATTTTGCCACCTGCTGTCCACTGAAAATGACATCACACTTCCTCAGGGCTCAAGAAATGACCTCATCAATGTTCGCCTGTTTTCTGGGGCTGGTCATGTGATGTTCACAAAATGGTCGCCTCTTGAGAGGGCTACTAAAGGGATGGATTTTTCATCCCTCCTATTCCACAAATGTAATATTAATCCTGCGCTTAGACAAGTTTTGTAAATCCTGAAGACAATTTCACGTTGAACAATCAAAGAACTAATAACAATTTAGTTGTCAATTATGTGCACATGTACAGTACATATTTTTGTAAACACTGAAGACTATTTCATCTTCAACAAACCTAATATAATGACAATTTTAAGTCCTCGATGCTAATGTATGCTTTTTACAAGTTAAAGACAATTATATCTTCAACATAGTTATCATGCAACGGCCGCGAGTCAATCCCCGGCTAGCAGAAGTGCTAACTTGACGACGAAATCGCTAAAAAGGCGGCGATGACAAACAGGAAGTGACATATTTACAGCATGGCGTCAGGCTAACCTTTTGATTTTTATTGTGTTTTATGCCTTTTTTTTTTTTTTTTTTTTTTTGCTCCGCACCTCCACCATAAAAGTGAGTTAAAGCTGCTTTTTATTGCTTGTTTGATCACCATGTTATCCCAGTGCCATCTGTCTGCTTCACTGCAGACAAATGCACATTATGACTCACTTGCTCACTTTAGCACAATGCAGCCTCACGTTGGATTAATAGCGAGTAGCGCCGCGCTACTCGCGCTCGACTTTCAACTGCTTCCGCTGCATGGACACGCGACATGGACGCTTCGGGTCCTTCAGTGGGGACTTAACCCACCTCCTCATACCACCACTTTCATGTGGTAATTATATAAACGATCAATACTATATATTCTATACTATGCATGCTGTGCCATGCACATCATCTCATCATTAGTGGTGGGCGGATATTATCGATACCGGGCTTGTTTATTTAGGTTGAAAAGGTGATGAAGGCACAATTTTAAGTTTATTTATTTTTTTTGTATTTGTAGTTTCTGAACAGTAAGCATTTGTTTACATTTCTTTTCCTATGATCACTTTGTGCGATTTGTTTAATTATGAATGTTTTGCTATGGTTGGAATATTTCTGGGAGGAAAAACGTTGAAAAAGTATTTTCTATTCATCAATAAACTTTTTCCTTTGTTTAAAAAGGAAAAGACACATAAAATTCAGTTTGAAATTTGATTGTGAATAAGCAATTCAATAATACAGCCACATGAATTAAAAAAATAATAATTAGATACTATAATTTTCCAAAATTATCTGTCGCTATCGCCGATACTGGCCCTGTATTTACTTGATATCAGATAGACACCAACATTTGCAGATTTCGCTGTAATATCGTGATACATTGCCGAATCGATTTTTTCAACACCCCTAGATGTAACAAAAACGGCAATATCGTGATATCACGATATTAAAACTGCCACAATATATTGTCATCGTGCCACGATATTAAAAGCAGCACATCTCAATATTAATATTAGAAATTGTGGGTTGTTTAGATGCATTGCTGTAATGTACAAAAGCACAATATTGTGTGATTTATGTTAATTTTTTTTAGTATGAGCTCTTTTTTTACATTATTGTGACCTTTTTTTTGTATCGCCAACCGCCCCACAATATCGTGATAATTATCGTATTGTGATGTTTGGATAATGATACATCTCTATTGTATCTCGAACCACTGTATACATCAGCGACAGTCAATTTCTAGTTGCTGAATAAAAAACGTCCACGACAGTGAATCAGTTTCGAAACGTGGGGTTCGAACCCGCAACCTAACACGTTCGACCATCCCCCATGGGATCCTCCGATGTGCTTCCAAAGGCTCGTTGGACTTTGACCATCCGGCCCGTAGAAAGCGCGGCTGTTAGCAATCAGGCGTCCGTGCCACATAACGAGACCGATATGTTCTCCGTGCCGCTTGTTGTCGCGGCGACGGCCGTGCGGTCGGCAACAAGATGGAGCACTCTGCGACGGCGGCGGCAACTCGGCCCGGGAGAAACAAAGTGCCGGGGCTCGTCGGCGTGCACAAATCTTGTCAATGGTAATTGATCGGCGCCGGTCAGCCGCACAGGACCCGGGACAAAATCAAGTGGCTTCTCCATAAAACAACGTCCAATATTGATGATGTTTCTGGGGGAACGAATGGCCTCGTACGCGTCGCACTTTTTGATGAATGTTTGTTATCGCCGCCGCCTCCTCGGCGTGACATGTCGCTCGGAGCCACCGCGACACTTCTCTGCATTTTGATTTCCCGGCAGCCCCGCCTGAGACTCGCTGATGTCATAAGAAAAAAAAGGAAAACATCATGCGAGAGATTGCTTTGCACGTCTTTCACGTCATACGTAGCTATAGAACAAAAGAAAAAAAAAGTCAGGATTTTGTAAACATTGACATGCTTTCATGAACATCAAAAACAATTGTGTCTTCCGTAAACCAAACATACAAGGTTTTATAAACCGAATAATCAACAATCGCCTTGCTGGTGTGCCCGCATTGTCCACCGGGAGGCAGTGTAATGCTGTTTTGCGAATACAAACGAAGAAGAATGGTACTTCTCATACTGTAAGTGTCATGTTTTGGTTTTGTGGGGGTGGGATTTTGTTTTCTTTTGGTGTTTTGGGTTGTTTGTCATGTGGTCCTTGTCTCTTCCCTTGTCCCGTTATGTCTAACCACGTCCACCTGAGTGTGTCTTCCCTTCCCAGTGTATCCACCAATCAGCTTCCCTTGCCACTTGTGTCTTGCCCAGCTGTGTCTAGTCATTGTCAATTAGCCTGTGTGTATTTAGTCACCTGTTTTCCATTCAGTTCTTGTTGAGTTATTGTTTCTGTTTCTGTTGTTGTCCCTGGGTTCCATGCCATGCCTTGTGTGTTTTCGACCTTGTTGTTTTAGTCACAGAGTACCTCGTTTGCCTTTTTGTTAATTAAACCCCTTTTTTTTAACTTGCATCCCTGCCTTGACCCGTTTTTGTTGCCCCCTGCATTTGGGTCCTCCCTCCAACACCCCCACATCGTGACAGTAAGATGCTGTTTTTATATAATTATTGATTGTTATTTTTGTAAATATTATTATTATTATTATTATTATTATCATTGTTATTATTATTATTATACCTGTATAATAATTATTATTATTGTTAATTGATCAATTCTCTAATTGATTATTATTATTATTATTATTATTATTAGTTTTATCATATATTATTGTGGATTTATGACCTGAGCAATATATCGTTAATTGTGGTATCATCATATCGTGGGATAATCGTTATCGTGAGCGTTGTATCGCATATCGTATCGTATCGTGAGGTAGCCAGAGGTTCCCACCCTTAATTATAAATATATATATATGAAAAAGATAAATATAAATTGAGGCTAATGCAAGCACGCATTGAGTTCCTCCACATATTGACTCACTTCACAAGCGTATTGCGTTCCCCTTCATCAGCGTGGATTTGAAACATAGAAAGGCCAAAACATGTCTTGTGAAAATTAAACTGCACTAAAAAAAAAACTAGCCACCAGAGGGCGCTAGAACTGCACAAATGGAAATCAACCCGACTTTTTAAACAGATGCGCTGCTTTTTAATATCGTGACGTGACAACGACAACGACATATTGTGGCAGTTTTAACATCACGATATTGTCGTTATCGATACATCTCGAGCGTGTGTGCAGAATCATGACAAACAAGTGTACTTGTTTTGCATGTCAAATCCCAAAAGTAACTGTTTGATGTGTCAGCATCTCTCCGTCTTTGTGAAAAACAAACTCGTGGCCTCCTTTTCATTGTCTCTTTAAACTTGCATACCCCGCCAGCCCTCGTGACCCCCCCCCCCCCCCCCCCCAACACTGCTCGACTCGCTCAAGTGTCTAAAAGCCGACGTGGTCACGATGGCTTTGTGCGTTTGTCAGTTGTCGCTCTACTTACGACCACCAAACAACTTGTGATGAATGTTGGAGAGGACAGGACATGTTTTCTCTGATGGGTGCTGTTTTTTTTTTTTTTTGGGGGGGGGGGGGGGGGCGGGGACACACACACCCCGATTATGACAAACACACACGCTGACAGTTCTCGTCTGCCTCATGCGAGCCAAACAAACGCATCAGAAGGATCAACATCAATTATTCAAAACGTCGGCTGCACTAAAGTGTGTTTTGGTGTGGGCGTGCGTTTGTGTACGCGGGCGTGCGTGCATGCGTGGCGCACGGGGTGGGGCGGGGCAGGCGAAGGTGGGCGGCGGTCAAACAAGTCCCTGAAGGTTAGGCCCATTTGGCGAGCGAAGCGGGGCTAAACGTGGCGAGAGGCGATACATGGCGAGAGGCCAGTTTTTGCTCCCGTCTGTTTTACTGGATTTTGACTGATTTCGCAAGGCCCTCAGAATATTGTTATGTTGCTATAAAAACATGAAACCTAGCAAAAGGAAAGATTAGTGTCTCTTATTTCATTAGAAAAAAAAAGTATATTTATACCTGTTTCCATCATTATTCACAAATCTGTTTAAAACTGTGAGGAAAACGCCTGGTTGCAACATGGCCCTGATTGATCTCTTAAACTTTGCTGCCACCTGCTGGCCGTTTTTGCAATAACTACAATTGCTTCAACCGTTCTCTTCAGTTCAGACGCTGCGTCAAAGCCTTCTGTATGTTCTAACATAAAAAAAAAATATTTAAAATTAGGGATGGGCGAGTACCGATACCAGGTATCGATATCGGGCCGATACCAGCCTTTTTTCAAGTGCTCGAGTACTCGTGACGCAGACGAGTACAAGCGAGCGACGGCATAAGTGAGTCCTCCTTACCTGTAAGTGGCGCTAGCTTGCAGCAGTTTTTCACCAAAAATTCACCGGTTTGGAAATACTTCAAAATTGTCAATCTTAAACTAAAAGAGCATTTTTGTGTTTTATTTTGAGCGTTAAGACTATTGAAGAGTGACTGTGCTGTTTTGTTGTTGTTGTTGTTGTTGTCAAAATTAAAGGAAATATATTTGTTTAAAAATATCTTTTAGTGATTTTTTTTTTTTATTTGTCAAAATGTACTACTGGTATCGGCAGTTGGTATCGGTATCGGTGAGTACTGAGGGTCTGAGTATCGGTATCGGTCTGAAAAAAAGTGGTTTCGAACATCCCTATTTAAAATAGAATGTATTTATACGTTTTTGGGAGCAAATGAGTTTAAAAAAAAAAAAAAAAAATTTATATTTCCAAAAAAAAGCATACATTAGGTTATTAGAAGAATCAATTGTTGCTTGTTGTATGCAAAAAGATGCAAATTCCGGATGCAATACGATTTACAATAGACGAATAATACAACCACTTGTCGGCATCTTGACCTTTTCCACTTTTCACCGCAGACACAAAGAGAAGTGGCAAGTTGTGTGCGCGTGCGCGCGTGTTTATGCGCGTGCATGTAGTAACGCGCATGCGTGTCGTACTCATTTGTGTTTGCGCGATAATCTGCCAAGTAGAGTGAGAAGACGAGGCAGCTAATGGACTCCAAAAGGCCGAGTGCTTGTCACACAAACATTTCTGCTGTCACAGCACTTTATCACAGGTAACACAATGACGCGCGCGCGTCCCAGAGCAGCCATTTGTCGTCTTTTTCGCCGAGAGTGTCTGGGACGGGAGCGAGGAACAAAAGAGGAAGCGACAGCCAGAGAGGACACTTGTGTTTTCACTCTTGTTGCGGCAAACCTCATGTGACACGCTGGGAAAACACACGCACACGCACAAGCAAAAGAAGGGGGGGGGGGGGGGGGGGGGCAGTGACTGTCAACGTGAACGGAAGCTACCGGAAGAGTGGTCAGGAAAAAAAAAAAAAAAAAAAAAGAAAAGCACATGCCACATGATGATGTGTAGAGTTTTATTTTTACAACAGGGGGGGGAAAAAAAGCAACATCTTTAATGACTGTCTTTGCGTGTGTGTTTTGATGCTTGACAATATTCAAAGTATAATTAATATGTCAAGATATTGACAAGTATTGGGGCCTCACTCCAGGTCATAAACGTCTGAGACTACATCAGTCTGTTTATGAGGGAAATCAAATTGTAGATTTTAAAATTTTATTTTATTTGTTTATTTATTGATGTGAAACTAATTTGAACATTATGAGTGATATTTTTTTTTCTTTACTAGAAAGTTGTATATATTTTTTTTAAATGTTTTTGTAATTTTGAGAAAAAATGTGTTTAGAGAATTTCATCTTCCCCCCCCCCCCCCATTTATTTTCTTTAGAAAAAAAGCAGTTTAAAATTTTGAGATGTGATTTAAAAAAAAAGAATAATTGCAAGATTTTTTTTCTATATTTCTGAGAAAAAATGGGATATATATGACAAAAGTTAAATTTGAATTTCTTTTTCTAGGTTAAAATAAAAAAAAGAATCAATTTGTGGAAAAAAAGTGCTATTGTGTAACACTGCTTTTTTGTTTGTTTGTTTGTTTTAGAAAAGACACACATGGGTAACCTTGCTCTCTCAAGATGAAATGTTTTTGTAATTTTGAGAAAAAATATATTTAGAGAACATCTTTTTTCCCCCCATTTATTTTCTTTAGAAAAAAAAAACAGCTACATACGTCTGAGATGTGATTTAAAAAAAATTGCAATTTTCTTTTTTTTTTAAATATTTCTGAGAAAAAAGGGGATATATATGACAAAAGTTAAAGTTGAATTTCTTTTTCAAGGTTAAAATAAAAAAGAATCAATTTGTGGAAAAAAGTCAGCTGATCAGTTAGTTTTGTTGTTGTTCATCAATTGTTCGTAAACGTCTTGGGCAAGTTAGTTGGTCAGTCAGTTTTTTGGTTAGTTGTTGGATGGATTGTTTTGGTTGATTTTTTTTTGGTAGCTTGTTAGCGTGATTGTTGTTGTTTTTTTCAATTTGTCATTTAGTCAGTTGTTTATATAGCTGGTCAGTTAGTTTTGTTGTCTTTCGGATGGTTTGGTAGCTTTTGCTTTTTAACCATTAATTTTGTTTTTTTAATGGCTCCCTTTCCACCCCACCCATGAGCCTTTATCACACGCTCATACTCGCGCCGCCTCCGTGCACGGCTGAGCTAATTGAGCATCGAAATAAAGTCATTCATCACGGCTGTTTGTGTGAAGACGGACACGTCCAGAGAGGTGATGTTCATCAAATTAGCCCCCCTCCTTCCTCCCTTTTTCTTCCCTTAATCGCCACTTGCACTTTATTTTGCTGAGCGTGCAGATTGAGGCAAGGTTAGCCCCCCCCCCGCGCCGCCGCGTACGCACACACGCTCATCGGGATTTTGCATGGAGGACTTCCAGCGTGCATTCATCAAAAATAATGAATCAAATGATCAGTGCGACGACGACGACGACGACGACGCACGCGCGCGTATATGCACGATAAACAGGCGGCGACGGTATTTCATCAACAACACCGTGCTGATCAATTGGTTAGCGGCGCCTTGGTCAACGCTAACAACATCCCTCGTGACCGCCCATTTATTGAGAACAGCCCAACCCGCCTCCCACTTCCACAATCGCGCTCACTTGATGCGCTCGACTTTTCACGCACTTCATTTGGATCGCTAGCTAATACTAATACTTTGCCCCAGAGAAAATAATAAAACAGCTGTTAATTCGTTTTGGAGTTGTTTTCGAATGGAGTTGTCAGAAAGCTGGTTTGTAATCTATTCATAAAGTTTGACTGACCTATCGGACTGTTTTGTTGACATTCCCTTTAGCGCGGCACCATCTAATGGATGCATAACGTAACCCCAGCCTTATATATGGAAAAAGTTTGAAAATATGTCATTCATTGAAGGTGCGCCTTATAATGCGGTGCGCCCTATAGTGCGGAAAATACGGTAATGAACTCATTTGCTCCCGATAATGTATAAATACATTTTTTTTATGTTTTAAGTGTCCCAAAGACGTATTTATACGTTTGTTTGTTTGTTTTTTATGCTAAAGCATACAGAAGGCTTTGATGCAGCCTCTCAACTGCAAAGAACGGTTACAGAAATGGTAGTTATTACACAAACGGCCAGCAGGTGGCAGCAGAGCAAAGGAGATCAACCAGGGCCAGCTCGAAAAAAATAGATTTGTGAAAACTGATGAAACTTAGCTCTCTTCTAATGCTAATTGCTGCAAAACGGTAACAGACAGAAACATACTTTTTTTCTCTGATGAAAGAAGAGACTTTCATCTTTCTTTTGGTAGGTTCCATGCTTTTATAGCAAATGAACACAATATTCTGTGGGCCTTGCAAAATCGGTCAAAATTCAGTAAAACAGCCGGGAGCGAACGGGATTGCGCAATGTGAAAATGGCTGCCAGTGAATGAGTTAATATGGTCAGTTTGTCTGTCAGTTGTTAGGCTAATCGTCAATTGGTTGTTTGTTTAGTTGAAACTTTAGTCCGTAGTTTAGTTTGTTAGGCGGTTGGCTAGCTTATTTTGAGGACACTGCCACCTACAGAACTGGAGTGGAATATGCATCGCGGCATTTTTAATGAGATAGCATTGAAAAAAGCTAGTTTTGTTTGGACGTGTAACTGTATCACATGAGCGTGTTCATTAGATGTGCTTGTTCATAATCATTGACTGAAGGCAAATGATGTGCTGTCATGAAACATACGCACACGCACTCGTGTCTACATGAGAGCTTTAAGTATCAATCAGACATGACATAGTTGAAGCGAGGCTGTGACACGAGGCCAGGAGGCTTTATCTTTATAATGCGTGCGTGCACGTGCGCACACGCACAGGTGGGCGCACGTGCGTGTGTGTGTGTTAAAGTATGACAATGTGTTGAATGGCCGCTGGCGGTCCGAATAGATGAATAGCAAGCAGCTAGCGTCTCATCCTGCATCCCTGCGGATGCCCGCCGGCGACCACACACGTGCGCGGCACACGCACCCACGCGCGCACACACCATGCTAGCATTAAGGAGCATTCAGAGGCGTAAACGTGGTGAAGTTTAGTTCGTAAGTTGCTCGCTCATTCACGACATTAACTGCTATACTTTACCGACAGATAGTGAGTTGGATTAGTTTGTTAAAACAATTGTTTTGTTGCATAGTTTGTTTGTCCATCCATCCATCCATTTTCTTAACAGCTTACTCCTCACAAGGGTCGCGGGGGTGCAGGAGCCTATCCCAGCTGGCTTCGGCCAGTACACCCTGAACTGGTTGCCAGCCAATCGCAGGGCACACAGACACGAACAACCGTCCGCACTCACAAGCACACCTGCCAAGCATGTCTCTGGAATGTGGGAGGAGACCGGAGTACCCGGAGAAGACCCACGCGGGCACGGGGAGAACATGCAAACTCCACCCAGGAAGGTCCGAGCCTGGACTCGATCTTGCGCCATATAGTTTGATATTATGTGATTAGTTGTTGACCCTTGTTGGTTGGTTAACTGCTTTATGTTGGGTTCTTTAGTTAGTTGTAAGGTCAGCTTTTTATTAGTTAGTTAATTACTTAATTAGTTGTTTAGTTTGTTTGTTAGTAGGTTGTTTAGTTGATCCATTTTTAGTTAGGTTGTTTGTCGTCAGTCAGCTCGTCAAACTGCTTGTTTGGTTCATTAGTTTTGACGTTAGTTAGAATGCTAGCATTATATTTCAATAGTTACTTAATTACTTTGTTTTGGTTAGTTTGTTAATTTGTTTAATTCGTTTAGTTCCTTTGTTTTAATGAATTTAGTTCATGCTTTTTAGTTCGCTTTTATTATTTTATTAGTAAGTTAGGGTGTTCGATTCATTTTTTGCATCATTTAGTTAGTTAGCTAACTTCTTGCTTGTTTGGTTTATTCATTCTTACGTTCGTTTTAAAGTTAGCTTTTTATTATTTAGCTAATGACTTGTTTTGTTGGTTAGTTAGCTAAATGCCTGCTTCTTTGGTTCATTTGTTAAGTTAGTTTGCAAGGTCAGCTTTTTTTTAGTTAATTATTCAGTTGGCTTTTAGGTTGTGTGATTAGTTTTTGTTTTTAAATCCATTAGTTAGTTACATATATTAAATTAGTTGTATAGTTCATCCATTTTTGCTTAGTTAGCTGGTATGATAACTAAGAATACCACACATCTACGTTTAATAACGTTTGTAAGATGGGAAAATGTCATTCCTTCTTTTTCTATGTTGACAATCGGTAGGTCATTGCGGAAAGGTTGTTTTGTGTGTAAAAGTTTTCACTTTCCTTGGTGGCGTGAAAGTGTCATCCTGAGTTGTGTGAAATTATTCCGTGGCCTCAGGTTAAGTCGGACTTTTTCCGGGCGACCTTGTCATTGACGCGCTCTTCTTGCTGCTCTTTTCCCTTTTATCGGCTCGCATTCTTATTTTTTTTGCTGCGTCCTGCGCTTATCGCCGCGCTTTCTCAAGGCCCCAGCGCGCGTGCGCACACACAAACAGAAATTCTTGGAGCAGTTTGTGGAAATAACAACAAACGTCAACACTGCAATGCTTTCCCAACACCCATTTGTCATTCTTTCGAACTTCCAACCAACGTAAACAACGTAAAGTAACTTCTAGGCTTCATTTTGCTCTTTGTCTTTTTTTAAATGCTTTCTATGTTGTGTAACCAGACGTTCACCAACCAGGTTATTATAACATAAGCTGTTGGCGTATTTCCTTGCCTTTTGTTTGTCTTTGGTCAAGTTCCAACAGGTGTTGTTGCTGTTGTTTTTATTTGTTGTCTCATTTTGCCGTCTAATGTTGCCTTTTGTGCTCGTTCCTCCTCATGTTGTCCCAAGCAGGTTTGTTGTTTGCTTTTCTGTTACGATTTACGTTGTACGTCGTTTCGACGTTACGGCGCCCGTGACTCACCCGTAGCATCTCCTTTTTTATTCATTTCCCACATTAATCACACAATTTTAAAGTTATTTAAAGTTGTGTTGTTGTTGTTGTTGTTGTTGTTGTTGTTACCTCCAGCAACGGACATTCATCAAGCAGGTCGACTGTGCAGAAACACGAAATAATTGGTTCCGACTCTTCCTGGTCGTGCAAATATGTTTTTTTTTTAAATTTACTGTACCAAAGTATTTGGATGAAAATATTGACTTTAACGGTTAAAATCCGACTAAAGTCGACATTTGGGTTACATCGCCCGCATAGGAGACGGAACTCTGCCGTAACTCGAGGACTTCCTGCAAATAAGTCCATCAAGCATCACCCCCGTTTTCAACTGGCTCATTTTGACTTTTGTTTATTTATTTATTTATTTATTTACCATGAGTGTAACATGTTTTTTTTTTTTTTCACTTTTGTTTCTTCTTTATGATCCCCATGTTCCAGTCGGCATTGTTGCCATTTTAATCTCTCTTTGTCCGTCTCATCAAAACGACAATAAATGTCCTTCCAAACAAGTGAATAAAATTTGCTGGATGGAAAAAAAAAAATCTGTTACGAACATGGACTCGAAATACAACTCTTGAGCGTCATTTTTGTCCATCTCCTGCCTCGTCTTCTTTGGCCCACTGCCTTCCTCCTCCTCTTCCTCCTCCTCCTCCTCGTGGCGGTGGCGGCGCTAGTTTTTTAAGTTCAGCCAGCGAGAGCATGTCTTCATTAGCTGCATTAACATTCACAGGCTGTAGTAAATTCTGACAGTGAAAAGGTCCCCGTAACCTTTAGTTGTGCGCAAATTTACTTCCCCAGAAAATTACAGCTGGCACCGTCTTAATTAATGCGGCTTCTCTTCCCGCGGACGCCGGCAGCCTGTCAGCGGGCCGAGTAGAAGAGCAAGTGAAATGGAGAAGAAGAAGAAATCAGCGCGAGAAAAGAATAAGAGGGGGGGGGGATGTCTGAGTTGACTAAACGGGTGGCGGGAGGCGTAGCGGATTGGCCTGGGAATGGAAGCCGGCCGGCCGGCGGTTTGTGTTTGCTAAGTATGTTGAAATCTATACCATCGCCCGCTTTGGCCGCTCTTTGTCATCCGAGCGGGGGGGGGATAATAGCGGGGGTTGAAAAAACTAATACATATTTTATCCCGGGCTATCTCCCGGGTGCAGATGTTGCTTGGTTGCAGGCCCTCGGAGGACGAAAATCAGCTAAAGAAGGAAGCACAAATCCATCTTGGCGCTAACGGCGCTATCCTGATGCAAAAACAAAACAAAACACAAAACAAGCGCGCCTTCGTAACACAACACTCCCGTGCAAACGGGAACAAGAACGTGAAAGCCGGTCACAGTCGCGGGTGACGTCGCACTCAAAACATGTACACAAACTGCTTAGAACAGCAAGAGTGTCGAATTTTCATGATCAAAGTGGACATTGGAACGATAGCAATGACACAAAACTGTCATTGCAATCAGTCGGTGATGATATGTGGATTGTGTATGGAACGTGACTAGCATAAGTAATGGAACATAAATAACGAATAATGCGTTTACGTAGCGCGAGTAGCTAACATAACCGGCGTAAGTAACAAGTAAAGTAGGTAAACATCACGTTGGCCAAAATCATTTGGAATTTGTATAAATAACAGAAATACATTTACCAAATTTTGACATAGGAGGTTTCGGTTACTATTACGCCGTACATTAACATAACATTATGTTACAAACATGCCTGTGTAACATTATATTGACAATGTAAGTTGTTGAACAACTGCAAACACATTCATGTTCTCATTTTGCACATTTTTTTCCCCAGTTTGCTTCTTCTTTTTTTTTTGAGAGAGAGAGAGAGAGCTCAGTATTGTTCATTCAACGGTCTTACCGATTCAACATATTATCATTGCTCTCTTTTTTGTGCGTGTACATGCGTGCGTGAGTTTGTGCTCATTAATTCACCTGAAACCTAATAAAGATCCCATACCCTTCACCTTAAGCGGATACTTCAAAGTCTCGCCAGAGTGGTGACGTTCAGGAGGTCGGGAGACCAGAGGAAAGATCAAAGGAAGGAAAGATGAAGCAAAATGAAATCTAGTTTGCTTCTTAAGAATTGGTCAAAACAAAACCGTGTCTGTTTTCTTAAAAACATTCTGTGACAGCCCCGCTACAACATTTTCAGATTCATCAATCGTGACGTGAGTCGCTGTGACCTTTCGACTTGCTATGGCCTTCCTATCCATTTGCAATCTTAGCAGTCAAAAGACCATACGTATGAGGAATACGTTGTTTAGGTTATGCATGGGTACGGCGAAGGCAGTTGAAGAACGAGTAACCATTTTTGGATACATTAGATGCCGTGTACTCCATCTTCTCGGCATCATTAAATCGTCCAACTAGGAAAATAGTCTTCTGCTAGTTAACGTTAGTATACGGTAGCGAGCATTCAAGCTCAAAGAAGCGGCAGAGGTTCGCTCGGAACCTTCCGAGTGGCGCCGACCGATCTCCTCGCCGGGTTAGATGATCTTCCCGCAGATGCGTCTCACTCCATCTCGGCTAATTAGCGCAGCCGGCGGCGGCGGCGGCGGCCACATTGATGGCCAAATGTCAGCCGCCGTCTCCAGTCGCTCGCTAATTGCCCGAATCAGAAGACCACGACACGTTCCGAGCCCCCCCAAACGCATCTACAAGTCAAATTGTCCGGGAGGGGACAACAATCCTCTTGCCGAGTGGCCACTCCGGACTTTTGACTTCCGACTTGTTTTCGTTAGCTTCAAAACGGCGCAATGCAGTTTGCTTGTCCGAGTTCTCAAGGAAGTCCAAACTCGACAACTCGGCAACGGTAATCAAATGACCTTTTTTTTGGGTCATTAATGGCGAATCTCTGCCTTCAAGCCACTCATACGTTTATCCTTTGAACTGATCGGTCTCGTGATGGTTGAAATGTCAGCATTTTTTGCAAATAGAGGTAAGAAGACGGTCTTGATTGTACACAACCTCTTTTCGCGAGTCATTAAAGTTGTCTTCCATTCTCCATGCAGTCATAATAACGGAACTATTGATGTCCCGATCATATTTTTTTGGACCCGAGTCACCTCCTTTTGAGATCGTCCCGATCCGATACCTTAGCATTTTATTAAGGATAATTTTATTTAATTATTTATTTTTAACAAAACCACCCCTTATTTTGTATACTCACTGAAAATGTTTGTTTTGTTCTTGTTTTACTAAACTTATTCTTTACTGCATGACCAATTTTTGTTCCACATTTGACTACACCAATGCTTGTTTTAAAGTGCTTTATGAATAAAGTTGTGTTGACTAAAATCTCATTGATGGGTAGATAGTAAAGCGTCTACAATCTGTCTGGTATTATCGTTGGTCCAAATTAGCAATCTCTAAAAATCTCGAGCACGGGTGCATCATTTAAAGGCTCCCTTGAGACTATTCGCATGTCTACCAAATTTCATGTTCATTATTCAAACTGGTTTCATGGTCTTACGATTCAAAGAAACTACGAGAGAGCACAATTTCAAAATGGATCCTTAAAACAAAAATGGCTAACTTCCTGTGCCTTTTCTGTCATGGCTTATTGAGACTTTTTTTTTTTTTTTTTTTTTGTGGCTCTATTCACGATGGACGCGTCTTGCAAATTTCATGTTGCTTAAATGAAAGCGGCTTCGGGGGGGCTGAATTTTCCAAAATATGCTCCTGATTAAAGGGACAAATTGCCCTTCAGTGTCCCCCCCCCCATGTTGATTGTCTGTAGCGCGGCGGACCCTCCCGATAACGAGACGTCAGTTTTTTTCCTCTCAGGTTTGTGGAAGGCGCGTGCCAACGTTTGTCATTTAAGCGTCTGCCAGCGTGAGAGCAGCAAGATGCTGCCAATTAGCGGCGGCGGACATCGCTAACAAGGTGGCGGGGAAGAAAAAAAAAAAAGAGGCGGCGGCCTGGACAAACAACGCTCGGGCCCTCGTAATGAGAGGCCCTCGTTTTAGTCACGCTCTGACACAAATATGTTGACTTGACTTTCATTGGCCACACAAAGGAAAACTTTTCCAAAGACTTGTCAACATGCACGTTGACGTCAAATGTCTTCAAATCCCAACAGGAAGTCATTTTGTAACATACTGTAGGGGGTGCTGTTGTCCATCATCCTATGCATTTATCACAAACATGAGCTCAGACCTTGTGGGGCTGATTCGGTAGAATTTTCGGTTTTATGGCGAGTATCTAAGGCTGTTTGAAAGCGTTATATAAATAAAGATGACTTGACTTGACTTGACTTGACTCGACTCAACTTGACTTGCTTTTAGAGGCTGAATTTTTCAAAACCTTCACAAGAGTCTGACCTGACAAGTTTGTGTATACAGAAGGGACCGGAATGACTGGAAATGGACCTTAATTTAGTCACTCCCAAAAACGTATAAATACGTTCTATTTTAAATGTATTTTGTGTACCAAAGACATATTTAGGTTTTTTATTTAGCATACAGAAGGCTTTGATGCCGCCTCTCAACTGCTGAGAATGTGAAAAAAGATTGTAGTAATTACAAAAACGGCAAGCAAGTGGCAGCAGAGTATAAGAGATCAAAACCAGGGCCAAGGAGTCTGACCTGGCAAGTTTGTGTATACAGAAGGGACCGGAATGACTGGAAATGGGCCTTAACTCATTTGCTCCCAAAAACGTATAAATACGTTCTAGTTTAACTGTATTAAGTGTCCCAAAGACGTATTTATACGTTTTATTTTTTGTTTTTTATGCTAGAGCATACAGAAGGCTTCGATGCAGCCTCTCAAAAGCTGAGAACAAGTGAAAAAAAAAATGCTAGTAATTACAAAAACGGCCAGCAGGTGGCAGCAGAGTATAAGAGATCAAAACCAGGGCCGATTTCCCCACAATTCTACGCAGATTTGTGGATAATGATGAAACTAGGCTATATTCTAATGCTAATTGCTGCAAAATGGAAACAGGTAGAAAAAATACTTTTTTTTTTTCTTGATAAAAGAAGAGACTCTAATCTTTCTTTTGGTAGGTTCCATGTTTTTATTGCAATAGAACACAATATTCTGTGGGCCAAAATCTAGTAAAATAGCCGGGAGTAATCAAAACATTTGTGGTATAAAAGCAATTCTCGTTTGTCTTTTGAAGGGCCTAAAGCAGAAGTGCCCAAGTCCGGTCCTCAAGATCCAGCCTGTTTTCCACTGTCTCCCTGCTCCAACGCAGCTGAATCCAATGATCAAGCTCGTCAGCGAGCTTTGCGGAAGCCTGCCAATGATCCAGATGATAAAATCACAAACTTCCTGTTTCTCTTCAGGTAAGCTTCTTTGAGACATTTTGTTACGCGTCTATTGATGATAAACACGTCGACCAAATTGCTTGAAAGTGAAATTTGGTTTCAGGTTCGGAGTTTTCAAAACATTTGTGGAAAGGCAACCAAAATACATTTTGGCCCAATTCAATCCAAAATGTCCGACTTCCTGTTTCCTTTTAAGCTTCTTCAGACTTTTTGTGAGTCTACTCATGATGGACATGGCATTTTTTTTTTTTTTTTTTTTTGCTGCTAAATTAAATATATATAAAAAAATGTTACAGGCCATGTTAGAGAGCCAATGAACGTCGGCCACCATCCGCTTATTATACACTTTTTATAATTTAATGCAACATAAATTATGCGAGTGTTTCTGTTTTTTGTTTTTTTGTTTTTTTTGTTTCACATCCTTTTTTAATGGCTTCTTTCAGCCAAAGCCCACCATTTATAAATCTTTCCTGCTGAAATTCATACGATTTAGTCGTGTAAAAAAAAAAAAAAAAAGTTATTAATAGACATACTGGCGGAGGTGACCATTCATAAATCTACTTGAATAATTTAAGAGGGGCCGTGGACAGAAAAAAAAAGAAAAAAAAAGAAAAAAAAAAAGAAACTGGGAGAATATAGAAAGAAAGGAACCTGGAGGTGTGTGCGTGTGTGTGTGTGTGTGCGCGGTGGGGTCTTCGGTGTTAACTTGCTGCCCAATTTGATCAATCGCTCGCGTCCGGCCTCTTCACTCACAAAATTGCAAATGGGAATCTTCAAATCTGGAGCCGTTTATCATTACAGGTAAGAGCGTGTGCGCGTGCACGTGCACGTGTGTCTGTTATATCGCGTGTTGCAGGTGCATAAATGTGTTTGCATTTGAATGAGAAGGGGCAGGTTACATAAAGTCGCGCATAATTGCTGTATGGTACATGTACGATAGTATAACCTTAAATGTTCGTCTTATCCAAAAAGACATGTTGGACATCTCTTCATTTTTTTTCTTCTGGGCTGGGAATCTTTGACTGCCTCACGATTTGATTCGATTATGATTTTTGGGGGGGAAATCGACAAAAAAAAAAAAAAAAAAATGAAAATGTATGTTTTCAAAAAATAAGAAAATTGTAACAAAAAGTGGTCAAAAAGAGTGGAATGGCAAAAAAAAAGCATAATTAAAAACGTTCTTTTTTAAATTATTTTTTAAAATGAGTACAATTTTACAAGAATAATTAAAAAGCGAGTGAAAACTGAGTGAGTTGCTAAAGTAGAATCAAAATTTTTAAAGAAATTTAACAATTTGCTATGAAAAAAAAAAAAAGAGTATAAATGGTTTTAAAAAAGGGTTTTGAAAAATGCTCAGATTTGTGAAAAAGGCTAACATAAATCAAAAATCATCGGGGGAGGGGAAAGAAAAAAAAATGAAAATGATTTGTTTTAAAAATGTGAAATCTGTAACAAAAAGTGGTCAAAAAGAGTGAAATGGAAAAAAAATTAAAAAAAACTTACAGCTGACTTAATTAATTTGAAATGACTGTAAAGTGTGAAAATTGTGTGAAACTTTTTTTTTTTTTTTGGGTGAACAATCCGTGGAAATCGTATTTGTGAATTGTGAGCATGTTTGTGTGTGCGCGTGTTGACACTCCAGATACACAAAGTGGCGCTGAGTGAAGCTATTATCTGCTTTGTTGAGCAAAGCGTCATTTCCATGAAGCAGAGGAGCTCGTGGTTGGGGTTGGGGGGGGGCGTTGTTGGCCCATGGGGGTAACGTGGAACTTGTATCCCCCCCCTACGCCTCCACCGGCCTCTCTCGTTGCGACGCAGCCAGTCGATGATGATACGTTGCAAAAGTCCAGCATTAAAGTGTGATAGATGAAGAGCGGAGGGCATTCATACAAATCAATGAGTGTAGCGTCGGTGTCATTAGCCGCCGCCGCTAGCCGCCATAAATCACGCCGCGATAGGCTGTCGCGCCGGGACCGACCCACCTGAGGCGGATGGGGCGGTGGGGGACAGGGGAGACCGGTGGGTGTTTTTGAAACGACGATGATGATTCAGCAGATAGCAATTAGCGCGTAGTTAGCCACACCCGAAAGTGCTGAACGGAAGTGCTCGTTCTCGCCGCATGAAGTGCTCACACGCAACAGCCTCAAACTGACTGAGAACCTTCGGGAACATTTCTGCTTCATTTTATAGATGAGCAAATGATTGTCACGATCTACTCCAGCCTGACTCGCTAATGCTAATTAGCGCTCTACTCGCGGCACTTTTATCCCTCAAAATAACGGCTATTCATACAAAACGCTTCAGGAATGTATACAGAGAAGCTTCTTAACGTGACGAACCGGCATAGGCTCTTCCTACGCTGCCAAAATATCGACTTTTATTGGCATCAGGACTTTTTTTTTTTCCTTCTACTCTCTAATATGGCGACAACTTAACCACACTGCTCCTAAGTGGCCAAATCGGGTATAACATCAACAGCGCTTCCAGTACACAAACAAGGGCAAGACAATATAAAATAATTGAAATAAAATCGATTTGAGGAGATTTAAAATCGATTCTGACTTGTACTAAATGAAAATTGCGATTCCTATGAGAATCGATTTTTTTTTTGTTACACCCCTAATATCGATATTAATGCGACATGTAACATGCAACTAAAGAAATGACATTTTATTATCTAATAAAAGAATTCACACGTTCCATGCGGAAAATTAAGAAAACTTAATGTATTCTTAGTTAATTCATTTTAATTACCTCTCGATAATGTTCACCCATTGGGATGGGGCGGTGCACATTTTAGTTAAAGTCTGATTGGTCCAATTTAGATAAAAGCATAAAATTCCAGATGAAACTTATTGCACGTCTTCACGATATGCATATTGCATAGGCCAATATCGCAATATTTATATAATTTTTTGGTATATTGTGCAGCCCTATATTGGAATACAACTTAACTCATTCACTGGCAGCCATTTTCACATTGCGCAATCCCGTTTGCTCCCGGCTGTTTTACTGGATTTTGACCGATTTTGCAAGGCCCACAGAATATTGTGTTCATTTGCTATAAAAGCGTGGAACTTATCAAAAGAAAGATTAAAGTCTCTTCTTTCATCAGGGAAAAAAAAAGTATGTTTCTATCTGTTTCCGTTTTGCAGCAATTAGCATTAGAAGAGAGCTAAGTTTCATCAGTTTTCACAAATCGAAATAAAATTTGAAGTAATTGAGCTTTTTTTCGAGCTGGCCCTGGTTGATCTCCTTTGTTCTGCTGCCACCTGCTGGCCGTTTGTGTAATAACTACCATTTCTGCAACCGTTCTTTGCAGTTGAGGGGCTGCATCAAAGCCTTTTGTATGCTCTAGCATAAAAAACAAAAAACGTATAAATACGTCTTTGGGACACTTAGAACATTAAAAAACGTATTTACACGTTATTGGGAGCAAATATTAAAGTGGGTAAAACTGCTTTGGATTGACAAGAACCGAATGGAATGATCTTGAACATACATATATGGTTAATGTTAATCTGTTAAATCCCAACCTTAGCACTCACAAGTTTGTTGTTGTTGTTGTTGTTTTTTTTTGTTGAACAAAGTGTGCAGGTGCCTAGATGAGTGTAGCTGTGGGAAGACGAGGCATTAATCAAGTGGGGGCCTCAATTAATCAAAGGAGGCGCATCCCCCGTCCCCCCGTTCACGACCCCACCAAGCAAAGCGGCGTCCACTCGTCAATAGCCGCCTCAGAGACGCGACCAGCCGGAACCAATGAAGGCGACCGGTCAATATTCAGCGGCGTGAAGCGTCACGCCGTCTTCACGCTCCGACCGGGTCCGGGAACACAACACGGATAAATAAATACTTTGAACTGGAATACATTATTACACAGAATATTAGAGTGACTTTACAAATACACTCCAAAAATCTAAAGAAATATATTTTTTTATTTGTCTCTTTGTTTCTTTGTCTTTTTTTTTCCGGTAGTTTCCAGCTTACTGCAGTCATCTTTACGACGTTCTAGTGGACTTTAGTCTATAGATCCTTCGAGTGTGACGTCACGTTGAAGTGCGCCCCTTGTGGTGGAGGGCAGCGCATCCATGCGAGTGAATTGAAAAACAATCGGCGTGAGCTAAAAAAAAAAATGGGTCAAACGGTTGATTGTAAATTCCAGGTAGACGTGACATTATCTTTAGTGAAACAATCATTCATACTTTTTTTTTTTGCAAAAGAATTCAAGTAATGTAAGTTAACGATTTAACATGATTATCACAACACTTGAACTCAGGCTTGCTCTCTTCTGTTGTAAACGTCGGTTTGTTAGCAGCTAGCAAGCTAAGATAGCTCGTCGACTTCGATATACGGCAAGACGAGCATATGCGAACACACAAACGATTTCATGAATGTCAATTTATGGACATTCCGTTTCAATCCCTCCAACCAACTCAATTTTTTTTTGTAGCTAGCGTCTCCAAATTGCTTGTTTCAGTGAGTCGCGGTAATGTCGTGTCCAACTCGGGACGACACCTTTTAACGGAAACGCTCGCGGAAAATCAAGCTATCTACATCCGTTTGTTATGAGAGGGTTGCCCTCCAGGAGGCGGAGCTGGGGGAGCTAAGCAGTGACGTCAGCTGGAAGGGTCTCACCGGGCAAAAGTTTTGGCCACCCTGGTAGGATCAAGTTTAGTCCGCAAATTCTCAATCAAGTCAATCCTATTCATGTTCGGGTGAATTTGATTTCCGGTAAGATCGAGACGATTTTGATCGGTCCTCGTCTATCCGAGTCAATTTTAGTCACTTCAGTTTTCGTCACTCCAGTTGGGTCAGCAAGCTTGTCATCTTTCATTTTATTGGTGTAGAGTACAAACTCTTACAGTAGATTAAACAACCTAATCTTTCTAGAATCGACTCCAACCCATGAGAATCGATCTTCACAAGGCTACGAGAGTGACATCAGACGCTCAGTGGGAATAAATCACATAGTTTAGTGTCACCTTTGAGTGTGTGATGTGAGCGTAAAGGTATGAGAAGTTTCGTGAAAAGATGCTGGCTTGCTTTGCTGGCTCAAACTTAAAAGGAACGACTTTCTTTGTCTTTTAGCGGCGAATCAAAAAGACGTTTGTTTACACGCCAGTCTATGAATAAAAAGAGCGCGAGCGTCCCTCGGGAGCCACTTCTGCATTTCATCTGAAGAAATTAAAAATAATCATCTATTTATGAACAAAGGGAGGCTCGCGGAGTTTGTTCAACAATTCCGTGTCGTGTACGCCAGTCAAGGAATCAATTATTTCCTCTCATCTTCTTTTCTTTGAGAAATTAAGCGCACGTCTTTTGCCTCATTTCGTATCCGACTTTTCAGTTCATTTGATTTGATCCCGTAAGACTTTTTAATGATGATGATGATGATGACATTGAGGCCAACTACAATCGATTACGACCTACTGGAATGGTCGATAACAAACCAGAGCGACAACAACTGAAGAGAACTCAATTGATTAATTAGACAAACTTCATCCAACTCATATGACAATAAATATTACAAACAGCCCAGAACCCATTAGAACGGTCTACAACATATGTGTCAAACTCTTGTCATGCATCTTCTCGATGGTTCCCTCCTCCAACACACCTGATTCAAATGATCGGGATCATCATCAGCTTTCTGATCAACTGATCAGTTCAAACTTGCAAGAATGGACTGGAACGTACGACCCAGACATTTACGTGTCTCAAGACATCTTAAGTTCTTGTCTTAAGAGACATTTTTGAGACGTCTTAAGCCAAGACACGTCTATAAGACGTGTCGAGTCTTAAGATGCCTTAGGATGTCTTTAGATGTCTTGGAAATATGAATGTTTTGAGATGTCTCAAGATATCTTAAGATGTTTTGGAAGTATGAATATTATCTTAAGGCGCCTGAAGACGTAGTATAGTCTAGTGCAGAGGTCACCAACTCACTGAACTCTTTGATGGACGTGAACCCGTTCTAAAAATAGTCAACCAGCTATTTTTCTCATTTATTTTTTTATTTTTTTGTGTTGCTATTCTGGGGGTGTCCGGGAATCAGTTAGCTGCAGCAAACGTTTTGGTTTCTATTCTTCTTTTTAACTCGTTCACTCGCCGCCATTTTCACATTTCGCAATCCCGTTCGCTCCAGACTGTTTTACTGGATTTTGACTGATTTTGCAAGGCCCACAGAATATTGTGTTCAATTACTATAAAAGCATGGAACCTACCAAAAGAAAGATTAAAGTCTCTTCTTTCATCAGGAAAAAAAAGTATGTTTCTATCTGTTTCCGTCTTGCAGCAATTAGCATTAGAAGAGAGCTAAATTTCATCAGTTTCCACAAATCTATTTTAAATTGTCAGTAATTGAGCTTTTTTTCTAGCTGGCCCTGGTTGATCTCCTTTGCTCTGCTGCCACCTGCTGGCCGTTTGTGTAATAACTACCATTTCTGCAACCATTCTTTGCAGCTGAGAGGCTGCATCAAAGCCTTCTGTATGCTCTAGCATAAAAAAAACAAAAAACAAAACAAAACATATTAATACGTCTTTGGGACAAAAAAACGTATTTACACGTTATTGGGAGCAAATGAGTTAATTGACGTAAAACAGTAAAGTTCATTGGTCGTATTTTAGCGCATAACCAAACCATAGACTTCGTGAAGAGAAGCTTTGGCTGCTTTTTGTAGTCACGTACACAAAAAACATAAACGCACGTTCATATGATCCGAGTGGCGCCACAAGGTTGTTCTAGGAGCGCAAAATGAAAGCAAAATGTGTTTCCAGGACATCTCCCGAGCAGATCATTTTCCAATTAACCTTTTCATTTCTTTCCAGTCATCATCGCATTCGCTTTTTTTTCTTTTTTTTTTTTCTTCTTCTTCTAATAAAAACCAAATTAGCATCTCTTGTCCTCTTTCACCGGAACAAAATGAAGCACGATTGACCCTTTTAAAGATTTTCAAATCCTTTCCATATGCACGGTTATCCTCAGACATTCGATACACGCACACCAGATCTTGTCAATGACACTCGAACATGTTAGCATGGTCGAAAACTTACAAGATAGACAAAACATTTCCAAAGTGACACAATTGAAAGGGTAACCTCAGACTTCTCGGCATTTACTCTTAAAATACAATCCGCAAATTATTTCTAACAGTAACAGACGTCTACTCTTGATGAATGCACACTCAATTTACTGAAGCGGACAAGTACTCAGGATACATGCAGACGAGATCTACTCGACTCGAATAGTCCGACGAGAATGATCTCAAACACAAGATTATAACCTGACAAATTACAGTTAGCAACATTTTGCAAGAATGCAAGACATGAGGTCGTCCTCGTACGCTAGGCACGTAATCTGCGTACATTCGCACTAAACGTTCCCGACTGGACTTGAATGGTCCAGAAAACCCCCTATTAACACATTCACTTCCATAGACGGTTTTAGACGTCAAAGTTTTTTTTTTGTCCTGGACTGGCAGTGAATGAGTTAAACTAGACCCTACTTGATTTAACTTGTACATTTAAGGGTGGATTAGACCTACTAGTAAAGTCAAGAATTCATAAATAAGACATTATGACACAGTAAAAAAAAAAAAAAACACAACAACATAGAGCAGGGGTGTCCAAACTTTTTCATTTGAGGGCCACATACAGAAAATCAGAAGGACGCAAAGGGCCACATAATGTTATGAAGAGAAATTGTGTTTAGTCTTAAAAATTGTACAAATAATTTATTTGTGCTTTTGGATATTTAGAAAAATACTACAGTATATAAACCAATTTATTTGTAATATGGCAGTAGGGTTATTATAGTTTTGCAATTTTTCATTTTAGTTAGTTTTTATTTCATTTTCAGGGTGGTTCTGTTAGTTTTTATTAGTTTAGTTCTTTTAAAAAGTTAGTTTCAGTATTAGTATTATTATTTTTTTTAATGTGTATTACTTGTGCACAATATTTAAAAAAACAACATGGGAGCAACGTCATCTTTCGGTGCTTTTCTATTGGCTGCTGCGAGATGACGTCACTTCTGTGTGACACACTTTCAAACGTCATTATTCCGGTTGATATCAAAATAAATCGACTTCAAATCACATTTAAAATCATCCCCAAAGGCTCATGAACTAAATTAATTACCAAAGACTAAAACGAAGGACATGTTTGCTATAATTATAGTTACTTTTAGTTAGTTTTGTAAACATAAAATGTAGTTTCAGTTAGTTTTTGTTTTTATTTTATTTCGGTAACAATTTTTTCATTATATGAACAAGGAAGTCTCTGAGTACCCCTATTAAAATAATAATAATAATAAAAAAAAAGACTAAAGACGTCACTCATCGGGAAAACAATCGTCACCCAGTTGATTATAATGCGGAGGTAGTGAGTCGCTGATTCAATGGGGGGGTCTTATGGGGGTCTTATGGGTGTGTGTTGGTGGCAGAATGATGGATGGTGCGGTAGGACAGTGAGCGATATTAAACAATAACAGCGTTTGTGCCACGCCGCCAAGCGAGCGCTTTTTAATTACAAATTCCAGATTAGCGCAGATTATCTCTCCCCCGATGTGAGTATTCAACAGCTCGGAGATAAAAACAAACAAACAAACAAACAAACAACAAAACAAAACAGTATGGACACGTATGGAAAAAGATCCGCTAAAGAAGACTAAAATGTGTCGTCATCATCCTAATAAGAATAATACAAATTACGCTATACCCTCAAAAATCATCATTTTCATGCTCCACCTACATTGGATGGTGTAAGAAAAAAAAAAGAAAAAAAAAAGCTTCACTAAATAGCATCAGCCATCCCTGTAGCATACCTGCTTCCAATTAGGGATGTATCGATAACGGTAATATCGTCATATCGCCATATTAAAACTGACACAATATATCGCCGTCGTCATGTCTGTTAAGAAAAGTCAGGTTGATTTCCATTTGTGCGGTTCTAGCACCCTCTGGTGGCTAGTTTGTTAGTGTTAGTTTAATTTTTTGTAAGGCATGTTTTGGCCCTTCTACGTTTCAAATCCACGCTAATGGTACTTGTTCAATTCATCACAACAAGGTCACACACACTCACGTGCGCACGCACGCAAGGTCATTTTAGTTCACTAAAGCTCACGAAAAAACTAAAACTGAAATTCAAAAAAACAAATTCGGTCACAAAATAAAATAAAAACGAAAATGCTTTTTAAAAAACGAAACTTAACTGAAACTACATTTTATGTTTACAAAACTAACTAAAACTATAATTATAGCAAAAATGTCCATCGTTTTAGTTTTTTTTTTTTTGGTACTTAATTTAATACATGAGCTTTTGGGGATGATTTTAAACGTGATTTTAAGTCAATTTATTTTGAAATGAAGTGGAATAAGGACGTTTTAAAGTGTGTCACACAGAAGTGACATCATCTAGCAGCAGCCAATAACGTCGCTTCCATGCTGTTTTTTGAATATTGCAAACAAGTAATACACATAAAAAAAAAATAAAACTAATACTGAAACTCACTAAAACTAAACTAAAATTAATAATTTATTAAATAACTCAAACTAATTTAAAAAAAACTAACAGAACAACCCTGAAAACTAATTAAAACTAACTAGATTTAAAAAACAATACTCAAAATGAAAATTTCCAAAACGATAATCAACCTGGCACGCACACGCACACACACAACTAGACAATATCTGCAAGCATAAAAAAAATGTCTAATATATTCCCATGGCTACTTTTGAATATTAATAAAAGCTCAATTATTAATGTTGCCGTTGGCGTGTCAGAGCTACGAGCTTTAATTAGTGTAGCGTACTCGCGCGCAATTACACACTCCGCCGTTGACGGCCATTTGGTCACGCCGACTTTCTTGTTGTTGTTGTCAACACGCGCACACACGCTTCTTCCTCCTCCTTCTTCTTCTTCTTCTTCTTCTTCGGCCTCATCATGAAGTTGATAATGAGACAGATTGAGGCCTTTTTTTTGCCGATGATGAGGATGTTTACGCCAAGTGATGAAGATCAGATTTAGATGAGGGCTGGCTAATGGCGGCTAAACATGAGCAACGCTAACACGTGCAAACACGTCTGCATAACACTGTTTCCGTATTAATGTATAAGAGAATAAAAAAAAAAAGAAAGAAATATGGAGCAACTTACAACAAAAAATAGCTTTATTAACTGTAACAGAAAAGATTTAAAGTGCATCTGAAATTCAAAAATAAAATTAAATCCTTAATTAAACTATAAACATTTCTTTTGACTGACCACGTCAAACCATGATACGGAAAAATAAAATGACATAAAATTAATAAATAATAATGCATTCAAACTGATCACCAATATTAACTCAGGAGCACAATATTAAAAAAAACAAAAAAACGTTAACCTCCAAACAAATATATATAAAATAATTTGTGCTATTTTTTTTTTTTTCCGCTGTGTGCAAAGCGCGCATGCTCAGTGCAAACAAAACCTGCACCACCGAGCGAATGCTCCCTGCGCACACTCTGCCAATAATGAGAGCGCCACTGCCCCCTAATGTAGTGGAGGTGCAATTGCATTTTATTCTAGAACAGTAAAAAACATCAAAATAAAAAAATAAAAAATATAAAAGCATGTTCCCCGAGGTCAAACGCGCCCCCCTTGATGGAGCCTTGCGCCCCCCCGTAATGTCAGTGGTGTCCAAACTATGGCCCAGGGGCCATTTGTGGCTTGCCAACCATCTTTCAGTGGCCCGCAAAATGATAAAAAACTATTTCTACAGTTGGTGGAGACTACCACTACTAGTATTTCATTCATTAGATTTTCTATGAAAAGATACAATTGAACTATTTACAAGAAAAATGGGAAAATTTATCTTCCTAACACTGAGGTGAATAGTTGGTCATTCATTTTTAGACGCAACAATTGACTCGAGTCATGCACGAGAAATGTCTCATGTCTGGGGTCACGCCTGGGTTAAGTTTGAGTCGAGTTCACGACCCGTTACGTGCTGCCTGTTTTGGGTATTGATGTAACTGCATCCAGTTTCAACTAGTTTAGGCGATATGATGTCTGGATTATGTGATGTCAGAAATCTTTTATGCTATATGATGTTTGTTGATGTTAACAGCCAATCAGAGAATTCCGTGTCAGTACTAGTACTCACATTTCTAGCCACAACCAATGAGATTGATTGAGTGTCTATTTAAGGGTCTGAGAATTGTGCGTTTTGCCAGATTATTGTCCACCTGTTCCTGTGTACAACGTTACATCGCTAGCGTAGCAACGTAACTCGAGGACTCCGATACGTTTGGCTTTGTGGGATTAAACCGCTATGCGGATGACCCTCGTAGCTTTAACAAATAAAACCGCATAGCTTTATCCTTTGCCTGTGTTTATCTGTTTTGATTTTCCCTTCAAGCTCAGCGGGTAACACAAAAACACACCTGTTCTGGTTGTCCTCCACGCACACACGCATCCAGCGTGTACTCTATATTTATTATCCGGGGTGGCACGGTTGATAGATGGGCCGGCTGCTCAATTACAAGGGCACAACATTGCCTTTCCAAGCTGATAGCCTGAAAAAGTGGCGCCTCTCTTTCTCTCTCCTCTCATTTTTTTCCCGTCCGGGCGGCGGATGATATAGAGGAGCGCTGCGGGGGTACTTCTGCTTGACACGCTCAAGCACACGCGCTGGCGAGATGGAGAGGAGTCCGATGATGGCGGCTGTTTCGACGGACATCTTGCAAGCGTGATGTTGAGCTATGTTTCCGCCGCACCCTGAGGGGAGCGCATGGGGGGGGGCGGGGTCTGGGGTTTGCGCATGGACATATAAAAAGGTTGTAAATTTGCATTAGGCTCAATCCATCACGATGGGCCTGCTGAGGGAAAAGTGGGGTGGGGAGCGTCGAGTCGGGGTGCTGCGGGCCAAGACCCGGCTCCAACACAACTCTGACCGATTTCTGTTTAAGTGAGTGTGAATGCCACAATTCACCGAATCGTTTGTCAAACTGCGAGCCGAGGAAGCGGCTCGGAAACGCGACCCCGGTAAAACCGTCGGCCTACTACGCAGACCGTTTCGACGAGGAACACCAATCGACCAGATCTTTCATTTGATCTATTTAAAAAAGGTAAACTCATTTGCTCGCAAAAACGTATCAATACGTTCGATTTTAAATGTTTTACGAGTCCCAAAGACGTATTTATACGTTTTAGTTTTTTATGCTCGAGCATACAGAAGGCTTTGATGCAGCTTCTCAACTGCAAAGAACGGTGAAGAAATGGTAGTTATTACAAAAAACGGCCAGCAGGTGACAACAGAGTATTAGAGATCAACCAGGGCCATGTTTAAACAAGCTTGATTTTCCCACAATTAGAAGCAGAATTGTGAATAATGATGAAACATAGCTATATTCTAATGCTAATTGCTGCAAAATGATAGAAATATACTTTTTTTTTTTTTTCCTGATGAAAGAAGAGACTTTTTTTTTATCTTTCTTTTGGTAGGTTCCATGTTTCTACAGCAATAGAACACAATATTCTGTGGGCCTTGCAAAATGAGTCCAAATCCAGTAAATCAGCCGGGCGCGAAGGGGGTTGCTTCAGTCAAAATGGCTGCCAGTCAGTGAGTTAAAGGAATTGACTCATTTTGCAAGCTGCTTTACATAGATAACTCTTTATATGATAATGGTTATGATTTGAATTAAAACTTTACTCAAGTCTAAGTCTAAGGAGGGCGTGCTTTTTTTTTTTTTTTTTGCAAGACTATAATAAAGTACAATCGCACATCCACTACATTAGGTGGCAGTGTTGCTCTCACTGTAAGTGCACAAGGACTATTAGCTCCTCTGCAGAAGTGTACTTGCATACAACAATTTTATAGACAAATACTGTTTATAGTGGCGGAAATATTTTCTTATTACTGGCGTGTAATTAAAAAAAAAATTGAGTAGCAATGTTTTCCGTGCAAACAGAAGGTGCAGGCTATGAACCCTACCACAGATATCGTGCTTTGTTCCTCAAACAGAAGGTGGAGGTGACATTCCAATGTTGTCTTCCGGTCCCGCTGCGGCATGCAGCACCCACACCCAAGTGAGGGAAGTGCTCTCCTCACCTAATTGGTGATCAATCACTGCATCAACACAGACCAGGCAACCCCCCCCCCCATTACTAAGGAACACGACTCCTGGACTGCGGACAGGCTGCTTCACAAAAGCAGCAGAGAAGCTAATATAGATCACTTATCAATTAAACAAGGATTTAAAAAAAAAAAAAAAAAAAAAAAAAAACGATCTCAGCTTAATGATGATTCCCAAGGTGAGCGCTGAGGGCTGCAGAGACGGAAGCAAAGAGCCCGAAGCGACCGCGACAGAGGGCAAAAAGGAGAGGAAAAAAAAAGAAAAAAAAAGTCTTCATTCATCATTATCGTCATGGGGCTTTGGCAAATGATAACAATTTGTCTTCATCGCTATTTTTAGACAATTGAGTAACAATAGTACAATTTTTTTTGGACAGATGGGAGAGTGCAAACACCGACATGACGCCATCTTTTGAAATCCTCCGTGGCCAGTTGATTCATTAGAATAATAATAATAATTATTATTATTATTATTACTATTATTATTATTGCATGAGTGCAGGTCTACTTATTGGTTTATTGGGTTTGAACATAAAAACATAAACACATTACAAGTGTAAAAAAATAAATTAATTAATTAATGAATAAAAAAAAAAAATTGAAATAAAATAAAAATTTAAAAGAAGAAAGGTGAAAAAAATGTCACCAATAAATGTATTTACTAAAAAGGATATGGCCCCTTCAAAATAAAACTACATGAATTTTTTTTGTGGGCTTACTGATGATAGACACGCCAACCAATTTTATGTTAAGTTAAATTAGCTTCTAAAGTTTCAACAAAGCATTTTTTGGGGGGGAGGGGCGAGTCATCAAATTTTGCGTGCGTGCGTATCCCCACCACTCTTATGAGGCGCTCCCCCTAGTGGCCCGCCAAGTAATTGCTCAAATCATGAACAATGGAGCTGCTATAATGGCTGTATATTAACTACAAATATTGTGATACTTGCGTAGGCGTATCGATAATCTGTCGTGAGACAAAGTATCCCGATTTATCGTGATATCGATATATCGTCACACTCCTAGTCTATATTTGAGGAACAGTTGATTCAAATTTGGCAACAATTCGTCAAAATAGGAGTCCATCTTTGGAGCACAACTGAGGGGGAAAAAAAACAAACAAAAACAACTAACCCTCTTATGGCTGTTTCAAACCAAGATGGCCGACTTCATGTTATTATATTTCATGTAGCTAATACAAACTCACTTGAGTTGTAGCATTAACAAACAAAAATGTAATTGCTATGTCGCTGAAATTAGCTGTCATGCTCCGCCCACACATGATGCCAAACGGCTACAATTTATCGTTGAGTATACAAAGTACACATTTGGTCAAATTTCCGAGACAAGTTTGTCTTTGAAGGACCTCTGGACATGACTGACATGACCCAGAAATTTCTGCTTGAAACTTTTGTGAGACTAATGATGTACACGTCGACCAATTTTCATGTTGCGCCGTCAAAACCAGCTAGCCTCCGAAACGTTCAAAAAGTTCCACGTGGCGACGATTCCTCCATCAAACATAATGACATTTCACGCATGCAAATTGCTGATTTATTTGTCCTAAGAATAACAAAAAGCCGGAAAAAAAAAGAGAAACAATTTCCACAAGCTGTGCTCAGGCACCGAAATAAGAATTGCTGCGCTCGACGCTTATGTCACCAAACGAAGATGCATGAGTGAGTCAAAGATGTATGATGAAGGTGAACAATCAGCAGGACACAAAAAAGCATAAGTGTTCATATAATTGAGTCTCTGGGGAGGGGGAGGGGTGAGTTTCCCACAAGCATGAAAGATGACCATAAACAAACACCTTTGATAGACGGCGGCAAAATGTTGACGAGGGATAAGGAAGCGCGACTACTTCGGAGTGTGTGTGTGCGTGTGGAGGTGACGGCGTGATGAAGATAAATAGGCGAGAGGCGGGATAACGCGGCGAAGCCGTAATTGACGTCTAACGCAAACGCTGACCCGCTGACCCCCAGGCAGCTGCTTGGTGACTTGGCCAACACGCCAAATTGTTTGTCAACCCCGCCAATTGGGGTGGGGGGTGGGGCATTGCGAAGGCCGCATCCAAACTCCTCCAAGGAAAGGAACAATTAATGAATTGAATTCACGTATCGCCATTTCAAACAAACTATTATTCTACTTTTGGAATTTTCATTTTAGTTCCTTTTGTGTTTTTTTTTTTTTAAATTGAGTTAGTTTCAATTAGTTTTCAGGGTGGTTCTGTTAGTTCTTATTAGTTTTAGTTATGTAATGTTTCGTATTAGCTTAGTTGTAGTTAGTCAATATTAGTTTTTGTTTTTAAAAAGGTGTATTACTTGTGCGCATTATTAAAAAAAACAGCATGGGAGCGATGTCATCTGAAGGTGCTTTTCTATTGGCTGCTGCTCGATGACGTCACTTCTTTGTGAGACACTTTCAAATGTCCTTCTTTCGCTTCATATCAAAATAAATCAACTTCAAATCATTCCCAAATTAATTAGCAAAGATTAAAACGAAGGACATTTTTGCTATAATTATAGTTTGTTTTGTAAACACAAAATGTAGTTTGTTATTGTTTTTAAAAAGAAGGATTTTTGTTTTTAATTTTACTTCGTTACCAAAATTGTTTTTTGTTTTGTTTTTTCGTTGATTTTAATTAACTAAAACAAAGTGGATTTTTAAAAAAATCAAATTTTGTCACTACTTGACAAGTTCATTCAAAAATTGATGTGATGGAAATTCACAAAATATATTTAAACAATGATTCAATTGAAATGTAGGTTTAAAAATAAACAGTTGGTAAAGAGTAACTGTAGTAGTGAAAAGGAGTTTTTACTAAATAATACATATTAAATATCATTTGAATATCAAAATTATTCGACAGCTGCAGCACTACAGTAACTAGACAAGTGCAATTTCTGGAGAAATTGCATGGAAATGCTGAATGCCAATAGCTAAATGTTAAAATTTGAATGCATGTGGAATGCTTATGAAGTAAATTGAGAGCTAAATTATGAAATGATGACCTCCTGGTTACTATAGGTGGGAATGCTTCAGCATTCCTACAACTAGACTAAGTGCAATTTCTGGAGAAATTGCGTGGAAATGCTGAAAACTGAAGGCTAAAAGCTGAATGCTAAGATTTGAATACATGTGAAATTCTTATGAAGTAAATTGAGAGATATATTATGAAATGATGACCTCCTGGTTACTGGGCAATGCACTTTACCAACTATGCCACCGAGCAGTATCACACACCTGGAAATGATGATAATTTATATGTATGGAAGTGGGTGTGGAAAGTGTACTTTGAAAAAGTCCAATCTAAGTCCCATTGAAAATGAATGGGGAAAAGTTGATTTTAAACATTAAATTGTGCAAAGTAATGTGGAACCAGACGATATATACCCCGGGAGGCATCCACTTTTGAAGCTCGTTGAAATTTGAACAGTGTAAATTGGAAGTGTTATGTGACAGTTGTTACGCGGCAAAAAAGTGTGGAGAATAAAAATCACAATAACATATGTGGGAATGCTGAAAAGCATTCCCACAATTACGCAGACTTTGAGAATCACCGTTTTACGATTTGCTTCTGAAAGCGCCACGACCCGCACGTTCGTTCCTCGCCCGTCCTTCCCGAATGACAACATTCTGGAGAACCCGCCTTGGTCATTTATTAGCGGGCCGCTTAGCCCGCGTCGTCCTCGTTGCCGCCGCCATGTAGCCAGCTAGCGCCGCCTCTATTGATTTTTTTTATTTGATTAAACGTCCTGCTGCTTTGTGGCAAATTAGCAGGAGTTTAATCAAATCACGATCGATAGCCGCTTAATAAGCGCGCCCTGCACACACGCGCGCACGCACGCACACACCCAACACACGAGTGAATAATAGCCAGAAAACAGAAGGTGTTTGCGTGTTAAATGGATGATGCATAAGCAATTTCATATGTACATTTGATAGCTAATTAGACAACTTCAAAGAATGACTCCACCGGCATGAACGACGACTCATACGGATCCTCGTCTTTCCTGAAAGCAAAATGTCATAAAAATAAATGGCAAAAGTGATCATTTACGCTGTCGTCAACCTTCTTCACATTATTGTCTGCTTACCTTCTTATTTTATTTGCCAGTTAGAGGAGAGATGTAATTATGTCCAAGATTTTTCTGTGATAAAAATGATTTGAATTTGTTTTATTATTGTAAGGAGTTATTAAGTTGACTGTGTGGTATAATCACGCTGCAGATTTTTTTTGTCACTGTGCCTGGTCAGTACGCCGTTCATGAGGTTTTTATCAAAACAATTCAATATCAACGTAATAACGTCAATTTTAATTGTTTTTCTTTTGTAGCATTACATTCATTTTTAATGACATTTGTATTACGTAATAAGAAAAATAATATTGATTAATTACGTTCATGAAAATGAAATGAAAATCATGACTGTCCAACTGATTGGCTGGCAGAAGTCACATGGTACAGCCTGATAGACATTCAACTTTAAACTCCCTTTTTTTTTTTAGTTCTGAAATTTAAAATTGAGGTATGAAAAAAACATACAGTAATTTTTGTCCTGTTTTCTGATTTATTTATTTATTTTTACCCTTATTTATATACATATGTATATATATATATATATATGTATTTATATAAGGGTATTCTCTGTAAAGCAAGTTATACGTTAACGTACAGCTTAACTCAATTAGTTTAACGCTTAGTAGTTACTTTGACCAAAAGAAAAGGTCAATCAATACGTCCAATTAAAGATCTGATAGATTTCCTTTCTCGTCTTTGAGCCCCACAGAGCTCAACTGTCATCCAAGTGCGATTGTAACGTCTTCATTTTCCCTCCTTGCCGACAGTGCAAGTCAACCTCAATCTTTGTCGCGTTTGAGGAGCAGGCGGGATTAAAGGCGCAAAAAGTGGCGTCTGTCAGGCTCGTTGACGCCCCGGGGCCTCCCGCTAACGCGCCGTTGTCGCCCATCAGCTCTCATCGCGTCACGGCGAGGAGGGCGGCCCGACGGGACGCGGCCGGCTTGATAAGACGGCCGTCCCGATGAGACGGGCAGCCGTCAGCCGAGCCGACAGCCGCCGTCGGCGTCAGGAGTCCGTCAGCCGCCGCCGCCGGCGTCCGTTACGACTTGATGCGTCGCATCGCTCGGGAGCCGAGACGACGCATCGGCCGCAAACAAAAAGTGCCAGACGGACGCGACCGGTGATGAGATGAGATGGAAAATAGAAAAGGAAAAAGTGTGACGGTTTGATATCTGACGCCGCTCGTTTATACGTGCGAACGATGACGACACCGCGCCAGCGGAATTTTCCAACAAAAGTGAAATGCGAGACGCAATTTTCTAAACGCAACCTTCTGCAAAGACTGACATGTCGACAAGACGATAGTTGTACAAAGACTGTGACGTAACGGACCAATCAGTGGTGCTACCTGTAATGATTGACTTAAAGAGCCTCTCAGAGATCTTCAACGATCATGCAGAGTGTCTGGTTGCAAAAGTTTTCTCAGGGGAACAACTCCAAACCTCAAAATGGTTTGATTGGCATTGTTCTTTCAGCAGTCTTATAAATAATAATAATAAAAATCCCTTCACCTTAACCAGATACTTCAGAGTCTCGCCAGAGTTGTGAAGTTCATAAGGTCAGGAGACCAGAGGAAAGATCAAAGGAAAGAACACCTTGTAAAAACGCAATGTTATGAGTCAACTTTCGGAACCTTTGAAACAGGGCACACCGTGTCACCAATCTTGCAAATCTCTTTCTGTCAACAATAAAATAGGTTCATTATAATCTGCTGACAAAACAAATATACGTGGCAAAATGGCTGTCCTGACTAAAACTGGACTAAAACATTGACAGTTTTTGTTGATTAAAACTAGATGAAAAAATGATGTTTTCTTGGACTAAAATAAAGACTAAAATGCTACTTAGTCGACTAAAAATGGACTCAATAAAAATGGGATGAGGTTAAAAACTAACAAGCGTGACTGAAATTGGACTAAAACTGAGACTAAATTTAAAGGGATACTTGACTCATTGAACCATTTTCAGCAGTGAAAAGTTAATATTTTGTCCAGAATGAATTTGATAACTTCATTATTTTTCATGTACAAAGTAAATTTTGATGACATCACCTGTGCTCAGGAAGCAGGTAACGACCAATCGTGGCTCAGTTTACTGACCAAACCCAGAAAACAGGCGAGCCATGATTGGCCGTTACCTACTTCCTGAGCACAGGTGATGTCATCAGCAGTCGACAGCAAGTAGAAAAATTACTTTTTAAAGGTATTAATTGTACATGAAAAATAATGAAGTTGCCACATTAATTATAGACAAAATATTCACTTTTTACTACTGAAAATGGCTCAAGGAGTCAAGGATCCCTTTAAAAATGGCAGACAAAATGAACACTAATATGGACAAAACAAAGATTGATAAATGTGCTTACTATTCAAAAATTAATAATCAAAAACAAAAGCCAGACATTCCTGAAAATGCAGACTGGCAAGACTGATCAAATCATGTAGTTCAAGTCAAGTCAAGTCAAGTCGAGTCTTTCGTAAGCTTTAGCCTAGCAAGTCCTAAAATTGGTCCACCGGCACCAAGTTGAGTGTCAGGATTACCAAATCGGAGCATCCAAGTCAAGACTTTACCAAACAAGTCCAAAGTCCCAAAACTGTCAACCAAACACTGGCTCAAGTCAAACCAGGTGACCCGAGTCCCCCACCTGCGCCGGTAGCGGAGCGCCTGTCATTCCGCGTGATGCCGCTTATCACTCGCTCTCGCTAATCCGGCGGCCGGCCCATCTGATAAGGCGTCCGTCTGCAAGTGGCGCTGACGTGCCGACACCCGAGGGTGACACGTCCGCTTGGCCTTGAATTAAGGGGGCGCCGCTGATACTCTGCAGATAAAGTGGCCGTGTCAGATGGGGGGTGTAAAAAGGGCCGAGCGGTTCCGCGGAGCTGTCAAGACGGAGGAGACGAGCTGAAGTGAGGCCGCTTGTCACTCACAGCTAAAAAAAACAAAAAAAAAAACATCTCGACTGGATCCCAAGCGGCTGACTGACGGCGCCAGAAAACAACCTGATGGCACCAACGGGTGACGACGCTGCAGTGAGAAAGTTTTGTGTCTTGACGTACAGCTTGTGACTTCCAAATGAAATAAAATACATCAGTTTCACGACGAGACGAGAAAAAACCAAACTCTGACAAACCTACCTTGCAATGATTGACATGTCAGGCCAGAAAAGATGATTTGTGACAAGAGCAACCAATCAGTGAGGCTGATTGACACGTAGGCCGACCAATGGCTGCGCACAGACTGCGTTTGAGAGACTTAGCTTGCGTTTGTCGTCCTTTACGAAGACAAAAACGCATTTGTATGCATCCACGATGGCGTCTGCGTATGTGTGACAACAGCCTAAGGCTCTTTGTGTGTATTTTTGTTTGTGGGCGTGTGTGTGCGTGCGCGCAGCGTCTCAAGGTTTGAGGCGCTCGCTGCTTTGGAATACGAGAGTAGAAGAAGCAGAACACAAGGTTTGTCTGGCCTGTGTAAAGTCCATTTGAAGCCTGTTAATGGATGTTGGATTGATTTAGTTTTTGGTCCAATCAGATCTCAGCATTGATGAGTTGCCATGTCAATCTAAACTGCGCATCGCAAACTCATTCTGTGGCGAAACGTCAACTATTTGAGCACTGGAACTGATTCCTGAACCAATACAATCAGATTTATTTCGAGCCGTATAACTTGAAATGACCCTCCTTGCAAAATGACAAAACTCGAATTAGCCTCCTCGAGTTGTGAAATGCGATATGATCGCGTTCGTATTAAGCGGTCATGGAAGTCGCCTGGCGCTGGAGGTCCGCAGGTACCAAACGTTAGCAAGCGCCACGACGCAGTCAAGCGACCGCTTGTCTCGTCATGCAAATGTAACATTTGCTGCCTGTAACAAAACTCCGACGCCTGATCAGGTTCTTCCGGCTTTGCAATATGTTAACATCTTTGTGGCATTTTGGAAAAAGGCCACATCGCCACTAGATCGCTGTTTTTTTTTTTTTTCTTTTCTTTGCAAAATGGAAAAGTGATCACGCGTGAGGACATCGCGCGCCGACGTTTGTCTTTTGCTTGCCATCCAATTTCATCTCACCAACCGCTTCAGTCATGATTAACTAACTAACTAACTAACTAACTAAAAAATGATCAGTTGAAATTTGGCCGAATTGACTTCCACTAAATGCATTGGAAATAATAATAATAATAATAATAATAGTAATAATAATAATAATAAGGAATAAGTGGTCAAGAAAATGGATGGATGGATGGATGGATAATAATAATAATATTGATATTATTATTATTAATAATAATAAGAAGAAGAATAATAGTAATAATAATAATAATTCTTATTATTATTATTATATTATATTTATAATTAATTATTAATAATGCTTTTATGTAGCGCTTTAATAATTAATAATAATCATCATCATCATCATCATCACTATCCTAATTATTATTATTATTATTATTATTATTATTATAAAGATCATAGCTCAGGCGGTAGTGTTTCAGTGTCCTGAGCTGAAGGTCATGATGTCGAACCTCATCCCTTGAGTGAGTTTTATTTTTTTATTTTACTCTATTCCTCGTGTAAATGTTAGTTTACTCTAAAACTAAGTCTGTCTAAATCGAGTCAAATTGACACTCCATGTTATTGAATGATTATGTGAGCCAACATTGGCTTGATGGCCTCAATGTACATTTCTAACCAACGATGAATATTTGACACGGGGCTTTTAGTGCAACAAGAGTTCAAAGGTCACATGTTTGACCTCTCTGCAGACGTCACGTCAAATCAAAAGAGTCTCTGTTACCCCCCCACCCGAGCAAATGGCACGTCCCGCCGGAAACGGCGTTCCTCATGCATGCGGTCAATCCTTTCCAATCTCGTCCCCTCGCCGCTTTTTTTTTTTTTTTTTTGCACCACCTTTAGTGAAGCGCGCTGGCCCCTTTAAGTCACTAATGTGACAGTGCGGTAATGTCCAATGACGGCCGCCCTTCCATCCACTGGCATGAATAAACCATGCCCCCCCCCACATCTAAACATAATACATTAGTTGCGTGAGTGTTTATGTGGCACCTTGGCGTGGGAACATGAATGAAACATGAGAACGTCTGCATGCTGCATGCCAACCCACAAAACAAGTCACATTGCCCAAATTGATGAAGCTCTTTCAACACTCACTTTTTACATCACAAATATCAATAATGAACTAAACTAGACCAAGTGCAATTTCTGGAGAAATTGCGTGGGAATGCTGAAAATTATAATAATTTCCTGATCTGAAAGTCAGTTGGTATCAAACCATCGAATGTACTAAAACGTGGTCCAAGCGGGGTTTCAACGCAGGTTGTCAGTGGGGGAGGCAATTAATTGCTCTAAGGACTCAGCTAACTTGCCTTGTTCAAATTCATGGCTAAAAGCGTATGTATTTTAAAAATATCCATCTGATGAACGTCATCGTGCATTTTCAGTGAAATTATAATGCATTTCCTGGTACGATAGTCAGTTGGTATACATTTACATCACTAAGCATTATTGCCATGGATATATTTGCAATGTACAGTCGGAGGTGGGATTTGAACCCGCGACCTCCTGGTTACTAAACAACGCATTGAGCCAAGTGCTCCACTGAGCAGTATCAGCGAGCCGGTAATGATGGTCAGTTGTATGTATGGAAGTGGGACTTAGAAAAAGTTCAATAGCAGTCCCATTGAAAATGAATGGGGAAAAGTTCATATTTAGCATTAAATTGTGCGAGTACTGTACGTAATGTGGAGTCAGACGATATCTACCCCGGAAGGTGTGAATTTTTGAAGCAAGTTGAAATTTGAAGGGTGTAACTCGGAAGTATTACGAGAGAGTTGTTTCTCGGCAAGAATACAAATCTGAATAACACACGTGGGATGCTTTCAGCATTTCCACAATGAAAAATGCTTCATGATTTGTTTTTGAATATAGTTTTTTTTTTTTTTTATTTAAAGTACAAACGTGTTAAAAATATACAAAGTCAAATTAAAATTTTTTAATCAACACTTTTCATACTCAAAATACCAATACACTAAAAAAAAACAACAACAACAAAAAAACATATAATCATGTGACCCAAAATGATTTTTTATTTTTATTTTATTTATTTATTTATTTTATTTTATTTTTTAATTTAGTTTTTTTTTTACAACATACATGAAAAGAAGTAAAATATTAGATTATAAGGCCGGGCTAATTTGTACTAATTTTTAAATGAAATTCATGTAATGTTTTTGATTTTTTTTTTACATTCCAAAACACCCAAAGATAATCCTGAAAAATAAATCAAGTCTGAATGGTCTTGTGAGCCCACATTGTCTTGATGGCTTTTCGGTGGCCCTTTCTAAGCGTGGGAACATGAACGAAACATGAGAACGGCCCCGGTGAGCGACGCTAATATGACGGCGCTCGACCATGAATAATTGATACTAATAATAATAATAATTGATTGGACTAGTGTCCGCTTTGGACGTCTCACTTCGCCCGTTCACGTTGATGCTAAGCAGGAAGTGGAAGGAAGAGGCAACACGCGCGCACGCACGAACACGGTGGCATGTCGCATCAGCCTCAAGCACGCTTAAGCTTCACGTCACATTTGTAAGGTTGATTTCAGCCTCAATGAGTCACGCTGCGTTCGTACGCACATAAACATGGCGCACGTACGCACGCGCGCACGCACACTTGATGCCGAGCGAGTTTATCCTTCAGCGTTTGACCGTAGTAAAGAAGCTGACAGTCATTTGCGGAGGAAGCTTGTAAATCCTCGTGGGGGTGGAGAAGAAGTAAAAGGGCCAATTACTTTTTGATCTCCGGCTGGCCCTCGCGTCAGACGCGTAAACTTTCACCTTCCGGGACCTAGACCATTTTTTTTTTTTTTTTTTTTTTAATCCCCAACCAGGACCTCCTTGCTCTTGGTGAGAAGAAGGCCAATCATTGGTGCTGCCGGTAATGATTGACACATAGCCCGGCCAATGACTGCGTAAGAATGTTAGCGAGCTGAACTTGAAAAGTTTTCCAAAATTCCTACTTTTTGTTTCGATTCCACGTTTTCCATGACAACATTCCCAAATGAATGCACGACGTTTTGATCTATTTCGGGAAGGTTTTCACCTTCACCAAAGTTCTCAAATTGAGGTCTTTTCCACATTTCTCAACAATTCAACATCGCTTCAAAATGATTAGGACATCGTACGATGTATATGTCAGTCTCATAAGCCACAAATTTTCAGAATATTTGGGGAAAAGTTAAGTTTAAAGACATTTTACAAACGTATCTCCTTCCACATCGTGACAGAGCCAAACCATTCCAACCTCAAAATGTTCAGCTCATCTTGGGAACTATTTATTATGTTCCCAAATGAAGCGGCTTTTGACATGTACGTCCTCCTTCCACACTTCATTTCAGACAATCCCGACTACAAAATCCTTTCGCAGATCTGACGAAGTATTTATGTCTCATATTGTCCGAACTTTCAGGACATCTTGGGAACTCTTTGTTACCTTCCCCAAATTAGTCAGTAAAATCCCCAAATATTGTCATGTCTAGGGTCATGCAAGGGTTATGCTGACTGTCATGACTAGGGTCATGCAAGGGTTATGCTTACTGTCATGACTAAAGTCATGTAAGGGTTATGTTTAAACCTAGGGGTCCGCCAGCAGGCGTCCTTTGAGAGGGGGGTACTGTCATGACTAGGGTCATGCAGGGGTTATGTCTACTGTCGTGACTAGGGTCATGCAAGGGTTATGTTTGGGTCGTGACCGTGAGATCAAGTGTCTGTTTTGAACTGATGTAACCACATCCAGTTTCATAAGCATTCCATACAATTAAATAGTATAATTTCATGCATACTGTCACGTACGTTGCGTTATGTGAAGTCATGCCGAATATTTATGAATGAAGAAAGCTGTCTCGTTTTATAATCGAGTAAATTGTGTTTTACCATTCACGGTCTGTGTTTCCGAGCGGGTCATCATTGTGTGACATCAACATCATTTGTAGTCCGTCAGTGTAGTCGGGGTCCTTTTATTTTTTCCCCCCCGACTTTGGAAGTGGAATTTCTGAGTTCAAGGGGGCGTTCCCGTACGCACTTCCTGGTTTGAACTCGGAAAAAGTCTAACTTCCTACCATCCTCGAATGCAGCATATGTCCTCCGTCCACATGACTTAAATGATTCAAACCGTTCTGATTTCAAATTTGTTCTACATATCCACAATTCAATTAAGTTTCTGCGCTGTTTTGTAAGACTCGCACTTGCAAAATGTATATCAATCAATCAATCAACTTTATTTATATAGCACCTTTCATACATTTAAAATGCAACTCAAAGTGCTGGACATCCATAATGCAATAAAAGAAAAGAAAGAAAAAGCCCCCCCATCCCCATGATCACAGACACACCCAAAACCCAACAAACACATGAAAACCACAACATGGCGGGGCACAGAAGTACCCTGTAAGGAAAGGCACCCAGGAGGAGTTCATCCACAGTGAGATGGATGAAGACCAAGCATCCCTCTCACTGTGGAGGCTCACACTGGAGCTAAAAATTTAAGAACGACCAAATAAAAACATTTAAACACTAAAAGAAAACAGTTAAACACGATAGAAAATAAAATAAATAAATAAAAACAAAGCTACAAGACAATATAGATTAAAAGTTAAATAAATAAAAGGGGATAAACACATTAAAATATAAAAAAAAAAAAAAAAAGTAAGTCTTAAGCCTCCTCTTAAAAACATCAATATTCTCTGCAGACGTGATGCTCTCCGGCAGGCCATTCCACAGGTGAGGACCATCGTGGCATATGCAAATTTATGGTACATTTTCATTTTTCATTCAAAGTTTTGTTCATGGCGTTCATCGCAATGGATTTGAATTGTTTCAATAAAGTTTATGATTCAGCGTCAGCTCTTCAGGATATACACACAATTTTAACACAAACGGAATTTTCTTGGAAAAAAAAAGAAAAAGTATGTCCACTCTGAATAGCAATAATGCAACCAAATGACAGCTCCACTACTAAAGTGCAAATTTGACGGCTTCTTTTTTGATGCGATCAAATAAGAGAACAACAACCTTGACAGTGAAGTGGACAAACAACATCACGCACGCATCCGCGCGTGTGCCGGGCGTCAAGGCGGGATGGAGCGTGAGCGATGTTGACAGGTCGCCACTCCCGCGCTCATTACGCTAATGCGATGCTACAAAGTGGCAGGAAGGCGAGCGCGTCTCGCCCAACGCCGCGCGCCGACGCCTGATTGGTCGCTGAGTCGTGAGGGAACGTGTCACGGCCGCTCATCGTGTCCCGCGGCCGTCGCGGCGCCGTGATTGACAGTCTGAGAGCTTTTCGCTTGACGATATGTTTGTCGTTGCAAGGCAATCAAGGGACCACTAAAATCCCCGTTTTCAGACCTTTGCCGTTCTCAAAAACTCACCAAATTTGCCAGCCAAGTTCATCCTGGTGATGTTTACATTTGGTCGTAAGTCCTGCTTGTGAACACAGAGCGACCAAAAAAGCCTGAACACGAAGTCTGCCATTTTGGTTTGAAGCAACAATTTTAAGATCAGTTTTTGTCCGTTTCCAAATGGTTAATTTTCTGAAAAATTCCACCACCAAAGACACTTTGACTGGTAAAAATTTCCATTAGAAATTAACCCACAAAAAAATTCTGACAAAACCATGCCAGAAAGGTAACAAAGTCAGTTGTTTTTGTTCAAATAGGACATTTTCGTGTCATTTTGCTCATTTCAAGATTTCTGACTTTTTTTTTTTTTTTTTTTTGAAATTCAGCTAGATTGAGTTAGCAACATGAAATTTAATAGCAATGTATATCATGAGTAGACCCACAAAAAAGTCTGAAGAAGTCACGCCTGAAAATACACAGGAAGTCTGCTATTTTGGTTTGAAGCAACAATTTTGCGGTCATTTTGCTCATTTCAAGATTTCTGACTTTTTGTTTAAGAAATTCGGCTAGATTGAGTTAGCAACATGAAATTTAATAGCAATGTATATCATGAGTAGACCCACAAAAAAGTCTGAAGAAGCCATGCCTGAAAATACACAGGAAGTCTGCTATTTTGGTTTGAAGCAACAATTTTGCGGTCATTTTGCTCATTTCAAGATTTCTGAATTTTTGTTTAAGAAATTCGGCTAGATTGAGTTAGCAACATGAAATTTAATAGCAATGTATATCATGAGTAGACCCACAAAAAAGTCTGAAGAAGCCATGCCTGAAAATACACAGGAAGTCTGCTATTTTGGTTTGAAGCAACAATTTTGCGGTCATTTTGCTCATTTCAAGATTTCTGACTTTTTGTTTAAGAAATTCGGCTAGATTGAGTTAGCAACATGAAATTTAATAGCAATGTATATCATGAGTAGACCCACAAAAAAGTCTGAAGAAGCCATGCCTGAAAATACACAGGAAGTCTGCTATTTTGGTTTGAAGCAACAATTTTGCGGTCATTTTGCTCATTTCAAGATTTCTGAATTTTTGTTTAAGAAATTCGGCTAGATTGAGTCAGCAACATGAAATTTAATAGCCATGTATATCACGAGTAGACCCACGAAAAAGTCTGAAGAAGTCACGCCTGAAAATACACAGGAAGTCTGCCATTTTGGTTTGAAGCGACAATTTTGCGGTCATTTTGTCCCTTTCTTGATGTTTTGCAATTCTGGAAAATTCAAACCCTGTAGCAAGTTTGACTTATCAGCATGGAATTTAGTAGTCGTGTCTGTTTTCTACAAAAGAAGAAAAAAAAAGAAACCCTGCTTGGATACAGAAAGTCAGTCATTTTTGTTCAAAGTGAACATTTTGGTGTCGTTTTGGCCATTTCAAGATTTTTGTCTTTTTCTTTTTTTAAATTCACCTCCTGAAACTAAATTGGTTTAGCAAAAATGAATTTTAATAGCAATGTCTATCATGAGTAGACCCACAAAAAAGTCTCAAGCACCCACCCCCAAAAACAAAGACTACCATTTTGGTTTAAAGCTGACATGTTTTTGGTCATTTAGACCATTTCTCGGTTTTCAGCCGTTTTTGAAAATGTCAGCCTCAAAAGGCCGTTTAACGTGGTCATATCAAATTTTGTTTTCATGCCTATGATGCGTAGACTCACAAAAAAGTCTCACGAAGCCATGCCTGAGAAGCCATTACGTGTGCAAGGCAGCAAAAAAATTTGGTGTCAAATCTCCAACACGCCGAAACAAACGCACAACACGGAATCTGAACTCGAAAGTTGTTCTAATGACGACAGACGTGTTCTAATTGGCAAAGACGTGAACGCAGGCCGTGTGACGTTCCCCGCGATGCTTGGATGCGTCCCGCCGCGCGCGTGCCGCCGCGCACGTGCATCGGCGCGCTGACAGCTGATGTTCAAATGGCCGCCGGCGCCGGGCGACATCACCGAGTGCGCCTTCAAAGACGAGCGCCTTGTTGATTTAACTTTGTAACGCGTGTCGCCTGTCGAGAGAGCGTCCTCAACACCCCGCCCCCTGCTGTCCCGTTAATTCGAGGTGACGGCTCACAAATTAAGATAATTCATATTGTCTGCCGGCTGGCTGCCCCCAGAGTGAAATATTCGCTTAGGTACCGTTCATTTTCCATGCACGCGTACGATGTTCAATTTTGATCCAGGTCAGGAATATCGTCATAATAATTGTCGATATGAGATTATGGACTACAGATACATTCGCTACCGTAGACGTTTATATTCGACAACTCAAATTCACCTTCGCCAAGCGTATAACTTTGTGGTGTTTCTCAACAGGAAAGATTGTCTGTGAAATTGCTGTTTGTAAACCATCATAATGACTAGCAGGTCCCTGCAGATGGCGACATTGCATCACTGAATTTGAGATCAATTCAGCTAGATCAATATATTAAAATTGCCACAATATAATCGGCGTTGTCATGTCACGATATTAAAAGCAGCACATCTGTTCAAAAAAGAAAAAGTCAGGTTGAGTTCCATTTGTGCAGTTCTAGCACTCACTGGTGGCTAGTTTCTTAGTGCAGTTTAATTTTCACAAGGCATGTTTTGGCCCTTCCATGTTTAAAATCTGTGCTAATGATCAGATGAAGGGGAACGTAATATTCTTTTGAACCGAGTCAATATATGGAGAACTCAATGTGTGCTTCCATTAGCAATCAAGTGCCCCAATATTAAGTGTTATTCGAAATTGTAGGTTGTTTATATGCACGTACAAAAGCACAATATTGTTTTTTTTTTTAAGTATGAGCTTTTTTTTCTTTTCTTTTTTTTTCCTATATTGCAATTTGGTGACCTTTTTTTGTATCGCCAACCTCCCCACAATATCGTGATAATAATCGTAATGTGACCTTCATATCGTGATAATAGCGTACCGTGATGTTTCGATATCGTTACATGCCTAATAGAAAAGTCAACATGATGGTAGTTGCACAAGTTTACACACCTCCTACTCAATAATCTCTGAAAGATCCGCGATGTAGCGAGCTGCAACCAAGATAAACCCCGTAATATATGAATTTTGGACCCAAATACAAATCCGTGATATAGTGAATCCGCGTGAAGTAAATCTGCGAAGTAACGAAAAGTCATCCAATTTCAATGTGGAAAATTATATTTTTACTTCAGTCAAATTTGGCCCAAACAACGTGTAACGGTTAAAAGGAAGAAGAAAAAAAATGTCGCTAACAATGGCTGCCACATAAACACATACAGTGGAGGCTCCACCCATCCATTTGCTGAAGTAAGCGGTCTTGCCTAGCTTGACTTTGTTAATCATCGGGCGACAGCTTAACAGCGCGCGCAAGCGTAAATTAACGCCACTTGAAATCAGCGTTCACAATGTGTGTGCAAATGCGTGTGCGCGTGAAAAAAAAACAAAAAAAACAAGATGGCAGTTGTTGAAAAGTTGAATAGAATCAAATCAATAATTCAAAGGCCTCTCGTCGTCGGCCTCACCTGGCTCTCCGTGACGCCTTGCCCCCCCGCTCGGGTTGAATAATTCACGGGAGGCGAGCGGCGGCTCCTAAAAGCCATTATTATGTTCAATAATGACTAATACATGTGCAGGAGACGGCGAGAAGAAGCCCGCTCGTCCACGCCGGCACCAGGTGACGCTCATTTGCATATTTATTAGCTGCCAGAAGACGAGCGAAACGAAGCAAACGTGTCGTTTCGCAGCTTATGAACGCAAACGAACGTTCGTCAGCGAAGACACGGCGACAAATAACGTCAATCACAAACACAAATTCTGTCGCGGATGACGTTGCGCGCAAATCGATTGGTCGAAAAGTATGTTTTTGTTATTTGCGCCGCTACGATGAATTTCAAATACAACAATGATGTATTTTGAAGTCTGAACTTTCCGTGAGACCGGACACAATAAAAATGTTCTCCCAGCCAAAACGAACGAACGAAGAAAATCAAACGGACAGCATTTTTAGGTGAAGGAAGTTTGGAAGGAATTAAGACCAAATTTGTCTTGTATTTATTTATTTGTTTTTGTATTTTTTTTTAATTTTATTTTATTTTGTATTTTTTATTTTATTTTATTGTATTTATTTATGTATTGTTTATGTAGCATTTTTATGTGAAGACATTTTTGAAGGAATGAAGACCAAATTCGTCTTTAATTAATTAATTATAATTTTTACATTTTTTTTATTTTTGTTTTTTAAACATTATTTTGTTTTTATTTATTTTTTTTAAAAGTTTTTAATTGTTTTTTTTAAGTTTTTAATTGTTTTTTATTTTTTCCATTTGGTTTTATTATTTTTTTATTATTATTATTATTTATTTATGTATTTTATTTATCTTTTCAAATTCATCTTAAAGAGGCCACATATTAAAATGGCTGACTTCCTATTTAGTTTTAGATTTTATTTGTTATTTTTTCGTGGGTCTACCACTGATCGATATGCTAACAAATTTCATGTTGCTAAGTGATGAATGGTCGACTGAATGAAATTCAGCGGGACGCTATAGAGCAATTTCCAATTTGTTGTTTATATGCTCTGCCCACACGTAATAAAGCAAGCAAAAATGATTGACAATTGGGTGTTGTTCATCTGTGTAGGATATGTGGTTCAAATTTGGTAGCAACCAAAAACAATTCCCTCAAAAATGTCCACTTCAAACCAAAATGGCGGACTTCCTTTGTCTTTTTGGCCATGGCTTCTTGAGACTTTTTTTTTTTTTTTTTTTTTTTGTGGGTCCACTTATGACAGGCAAATTTCAGCCTGCAAAGTCAAAACCAGCTTTGGGGGATGAATTTTCAAAAACTTCCAGGCATATTTTTTTGGGGGGGAGGGGTTTCGTGCCCGCAAGCCCCTTCAGACGTAATTTTGCAGCAGAATGAGCACACGTGACGATTTGAGCGTGTTGAAGTCCGGAAATTACGATTTATGTGGCTTGACTTACGTCCTCCTAACAAGTAGCGCTAAAATTCTTTAGCATACAAATTGACACAATTCATCATGCGCGCTTTTCTGCGAGAATAAACACTCATTTTCCCCTCACGCTGACCCTGACCAATAGTTGCTCGGAGATGGAAGTTACCCACCTAAACACCCCCCCCAAATTGTCCCCCTCAACTCTACTCTGACTCTAAACGCTGCTCAATGGGGCTAATAAACGGCTGGTGTCAAAAGTCTTGTCAGTCCATTTTTTGCTTGTTTGGGTTCATCTGGACTGGAGGAATTGGGGGGGGTCACAAGCAGTTGTAAGGGAGGCGGGTGGAGGCTTGGACTTGGGAGGAAATAAGAAATTAAAATCGAATAGGGTCAAAGTAAACAAAATCAAAAATCAAGCAAAATAATCATTCTCAAATGACGTTTCTAGAGCACTTTAAAAACAAGTGCTCAACTTTAAAATACATGAACAGAGCAAAAAAAATGCAATAAAAAAAACAATTGGAATAAATTGTAATTTAAAAAAATCATATTAAAAGTAATTAAATGATAAAAAATTTAACATATTTGAAATATTGTTTTTTTTTTATCAAAGTACTAAATAAAATAAGATGGAAAAAATAAACACAACAATTAATATACAGAAAAAAAGAATCTATACAAAATAAAATAAATCATATATGTAATTAGGAAACTGAAAAATTAAATAAAATGAACTTCTAACGATTTTTAATTCAATGGACAAAAAAAATACAGAATACAGTACAATGCAATAAGAGTGAATACAAATAAAAAAAATTCTACAATAAATAAGGAATAAGAGTACTAGGTTATCTTTTTTTACTTTAAATTATATATATTAAAAAAATGTAAAGAGCATTTAAAAAACAAGTGCTCACGTGTAAAATAAATGAACATTAAAAAATAAATACAATAAATAAATAATGGGAATAAATTTTAGTTTAAAAAAATCATATTAAAAGTAATTAAATGATAGAAAAACACTGAAAAATATTTGAAATAAAAAATAAATCAAAGTACTAAATAAAATAAGATGAAAAACTAAATACAACAATTAATATAAAGCAAAAAAGAAACTATACAAAATCAAATAAGTTCTAAAATAAATGTAAAAAAAATCATGTATTGTATGTAATTGGAAAACTGAAAAATGCAATGAAATTTTAACAAATTTTAATTAAATGAACAAAAAAAAATACAGAATGCAGTACAATGCAATAAGGGTGAATACAAATGAAATGATACAATAAATATGATTTCAAAATGTGCAAAAAGTTGAATGCCATCATTAAATAAAAAGTTCAATCTAACTCCAATAAAAATAGTGCTTTTTTTTCAAATAAAATAAAAAGTGCTAAGCACTCATCATAAAGGTAGTTACAGCAGTCGGGGGAAGGGGGGGGGGGTGGAATGATGAAAGTCGGCGTGTGCGTGCGCGTGCGTGCGTGCGTTTGTGTGTTTCGGTGGGTCCATCTCGCGGAGGCGGTTTTATTGATTTGTGCCCACCGTGCTCTTTGTCAAACATCACATGTGGACCTTTTAAAAGCACGCACACGCTATGGCGCTCTTTGTCTGGCGTTGGGGGCGGGGTCAAAGTTCGCCGAGAGACGAGACCTGACTCGCCCACGTTTGTCGAGCTTGTTTGAAAATCAAGAAGAAAATGAAATCAATCAAATAATATACATCGAAAACAAAATAAATTAAGATGAAAGATCTGTTTCATGTCAGATCAGCATTGAAATAAAATATTGAGGCTTCATGTCCCATTAATTAATAGAACATTTTTCCATGATCAAGGTGTGAAGGTTTTGTTGAATATTTTTACATCAATGGATGTTTAAAAATCGATTCGGCCGCCGATTGAATCGATTCGAGAATTGCGCGATGTAATATCGCGATATATTGTCGAATCGATTTTTAACTCCCCTAATATATATATATATATATATATATATATGACTAAAAGTAAAAATGAAAAATCAAAGCGAAACAAAAAAATATTTGGAAAATAATGCAAATTAAATTTCGATGAAAAAAATTTTCATTTGCTCATAGCTAACGCCGACATAATTAACGTTGCGTCAACATGTTGTTGGGGGGAAGACGAGAGAGGCGAGCGTTTGTTGGGGTGGGGGGGGTGTTGTTTTTAAAGAAGCCACGCCCTTGACACCCTGCCCGGCGGTGATTCATTGCCCAATTTGACGCCCGCGCACTGTTAAATTGCATCAGCGCTGCCAAAAAATCCACACAGGAGATATGAAAAATTAAATGTCATCTTGGCTGCGGCGCGAAAGAGAAAAGAACTTTTAGCTCTCCTCGCGCTGGCGCTGGCGGCGGCGGCGGCGGCTAAATTGGTCGGTGATGGATGGCGGCGCCGGGCGGCGATTAACCTACTTAACCACATCAACGCCGCGCTTCTTTACCTGTCAACAAATATTTTTCCACAAAAAATGTGAGCGTCCTCCAACCGGGGTCGACTTTTTGACTTTCAACTTGTCCCCAGCACTCGATTCTCGTGCATTTGCTCGCGTTTGCTTTGGCTGTGCTGCTTCCAAGATTTTTTTATTTTTTTTATTTTTTATTTTGGTCCAATCAGATTTCAGCCATGTGAATATGATCTGCAGTTGTTGTTTACATTTTTTTTACTGGTTACATTATTTGCAATGAAACTTTCTCTTTAACCAATCGGGTTTTCAATTGGTCCTCGCATCGTTGTTCTGTCCTCTGATTGGTTGGTTCAAACAAAAGTGAGGAAACAAAAGTGAGTGGGACAATTTGATTTCCAAAGAGAGTAATTTCACGTTTTTCGAAATGTGAATGACACATTTTTTACATTTGTCATTAGAGTTACGGCTGTTTACGGTTTTACTCTTATATTTATTATTAGCTGTGGCGAACTTCATTTTGTAATTACGTAATTTAGTTGTGGATTTTTTTTGGTGGATTTTTTTTAAATATATTTTTCTATTTCTACTTTGATCATGACCAATGTTATATATTTTAAACAATGAAAAAAAAAAGTTTTATTTTTAATCAAATATTAGTATTTTGTATTTTTTGTTAGCTTTCACCGAATTTATAATAATAATAATAATAATTATTATTATTATTATTATAGTCTATATTCTCCCTTGGTTATGTTTTTTTTTTGTGTGTGCACTTTAATCTATGCACACTTTCGTGTCCAATCAATTTTTGACAAAATAATAATAAAAAAATATATTAAATTTACCAAATTGTGATTTATGAGATTTTCATCCCATGCCAGCAATATTTTTACATGAATTTCTTGGATGTATTCACTTTAATTCATGTATTTACTTTTTTAATTTTTTTTAATATATCAGCTTTGACATATTTTTCCAATTTTTATGTTTTTGTGTGTGTGCACTTTCATCTATGCACACTTTGTGATTTAAGAGATTCCACCCCATGCCAGCAATAATTTTTTTATATATGAATTTCTTGGATGTATTCATTTTAATTCATGTGTTCACTTAAAAAAATAATAATATATATTTCAGCTTTGACATTTTTTTCCCAGTTTTTATGTTTTATGTTGTTGTTGTTGTTTTTTTTCATTTTCCAACACGGCCATCATGGAAATCAAGACTGATGTTTTTACAAAGCGGAAGGAGGTGTGGCATCCTTCGTGCGCCTCAACACTTCAATTATTCAACGTTACAAACTACAATTACGCTTTATTAAAAACAGCTATATACATTGGGAAAAAAAAACATCTCATCTCGCTGCTGTGGCTGATGTGAAGGAATTTATTGCCTCGCTCGTTTTTGCATCATTGATTCTCAGGCAGCGCGAGAAGCCTTTTGATTTATTTACATGTTTATTTACAACACGTGTTTACCACATGAGCTGTTTTTAGCAATTAGCTGACGGACGTACATGTGGGAATAAAAAAAAAAAAAAAAATCAAATAAAAAAAAATCGATGAGCACTTTTGGGAGCATCCGAACCCTGTCTGCCATTTTGCTCCGACATGAAAAATACATGCGGAATTTACACTTGAAAGTCGGCGGCCATTACGTGAGCCATTAGCTCGCCGCGCTCCCAGTGGCCGCCTCGTGAATCATTTAGCAGAGACGCTCGGCGCAAATCGGCGCAAATCGGCGGTACCGCCGCACGTGAAAAATGACATTGTGGCCATAAAATGCAAAATTGCGACCACAAACTTGGCAGAATGTGCTCACAAAATGTTAGAATATTTATTTCATTCTTCTTCATTTGGAGTTATTTCCAGTGCCATGTCTGAGTTTCTGAATCCAGCAACGATGAGCAGATATTTTTGGGACGGTCGTCGGGACGGACGGACGGACGGACAGACGGCGCCCAAACTGTGGCGGCAAGCAGCTAGCGACGTTAGCAATTAAAAGGAGCGGCAGCCGGCTTTGGACGAGCGCATTCGTCATCGCGAAGCTGCCAGAAAGCGGCCAAAAAAAGATGGATTCTTTGATTTTTGGCTTTCCGACAACATCAATCAAAATGTAAACCGCGCCGGCCCCGTCACCCGAATAATCCATCCGAGAGCCCCAAGAAGACGCTCGGCAAACGATTGTCTCGCCAGCGCGGCATGCTGGGAAATCCATAAGTGTCACATCGTGACGAGCTCGGCGCAAGGGCGGGACTCGCTGTTAGCAATTAGCAAATGTTACCATAAGCGCTCATTAGACGTCATTTGTTGTTGTTGGATGTTAAAAAGCTGACTCCATTAGTTCATTTGATCGCTGTTGCTAACCAAAACAGCAGTACAAACAAACAAAGGCATGACTAAATGAATTCCAATGTGTGATGATAAGTCAAATATGTTCAACAGCAACAACTTGAAAATGAGTCTGTGAATTGTAAACAAGTTTGAAGTGTTTCTTGAGAGAAATTCTTGACTTGAGCCCGCAGCGCCGCCGACTTTTTGTTATTGGCCCAACGAAACAAAGCGTTCATTAGGCCATCGATCAACGAGTCTCATCCTGTCACAAGATTACAGCCGGCCCAGCGCAAGCGCGCGCGCGCACGCGTCCACGCACACGCTTCCGCAACCAGGCCGGAGCTTGGTAAGTGGGGTCAAAGGTAACGTGTAGTAATCCATCTCAGCAGCACGACAGCGGCAGCTAATAAATCACGCATTCATCCTTTAATCCGTCGCTCGCCGCCACCTGCAAAGCGCACACGCGCGCGCGCGCGAGTGTGTGACTTCACGTGTCAGTCACTCATATTCTGACACCATAAATTGTTGTTACAATAATTTGGGAAAATCCTTCATTTTCAAGGGGAATAATTCTAAGAGAGTAAAATGTTTGAAATGTAATCGAATATTCAATTAAGATACATTTGGGGAAAACATACTTGATTACAATCATGACCAAATTCTGTTTTTTTTTTGTTTTATACAAATTTTGATTTCAAATAATAATAATGAATATATTGTATCATCTATTTGTTATTATAAGTACATGAATGAATACATGTATTTTGTTGATTATTTTATCATTTATTTTTTGTCATTTATTTTTTATTTTTTTGGACATAACTTAATAATAATGCTAATAATGCTAATAATAATAATAATAATAATAATGAGGCTAATATATTTTAAATGTAATCGAATATTCAATTAAGATACATTGAGGAAAACATAACAGTTTTTTTTTCAATGCAAATGTTCCGTTGATTTCAATTAATAATTAATATATTGTAACATCTATTTTTTTAATTATAAGTAAGTGAATGAATAAATGTGTGTTTTTTTTTATTATTATTTTGGTTGTTCGTCTCTGTGTGCCCTGCAATTGGCTGACAAACAGTTCAGGGTGAACCCCGCCTACTGCCCAGAGCCAGCTGAGATAGGCTCCAGCACCCCCCGCATTTATTTTTGGTCATTTTTTTTTAAATTTTTTTTTAGACATAGCTTAATAATAATAATAGTAATAATAATAATAATAATAATAATAATAATAATAATAATAATAATTATTATTATTATTATTATTATTAACGGAATCTTCTAAGTAAACAAAAAACACGATTTCTAAACAACTGGGTACATTATTATTATTATCATTATTTTAATTATAATACTGTCATTAGCCTGGCTAATAGTACATTATAAAAATTTGTATATTAATTTTGATCTGATTGCATATTATTATTATTGTTGTTATTGTTTTAATATATTGCAAAGAAACAATGTTACGAATAATATCTACAATAATAAAACATTTTGTATCGACCAGAGAGCAAAAAAATCTTTTCTTTCAAGGAGTTAAAGAGTGCACCATGTCGAGTTCTTAAAATATGTCTTCTTTTATATTCATACTCAACATTTGATTGGTAGCACAGAAAAAATATATATCTTTAAAAAAAAAAAAAAAAAAAGGCTGAAGGGTTTTAATAATTTATGAGCGTGTGAAAGCTCATCAAGATCAAACTCACTTTGCTCACACATTTCTTTTATGTAACAAAAAAAGAAAAAGAAAGAAGCTTCATGTCCACTCTTTCAAATTAAAGCTGCCATCAAAAACCCTTCCAGCTTTTTTTTTTTTTTTGGTCTCTCCTCATTGCTTGGTTTTAATTGTCCACTTTCCAAAGGCTGACGTCTCGTGGGAGGAAACGCGAAGGCAGAACGAGGAAGGACCAATTGCAAAAGGGAAGAAAGGAAAGAAACGAGGGATCGGCAATTGGGAAGGTGAGCAAACCTGCTGGAATGTGGAGTGAGGGTGGTGGTATGTATGGTGAGCAGAGAGTGAAGATGGGGTCGGGTGGGGTCTTGCCGGCGAGTGGATGAAAAAGTGGGATGAGAGGGGCGGGGTTATGACAAAAGAGGTTCAACCATGGTTGGGGGAAAAAAAAAGAAAGAAAGAAAGAAAAAAAAGAAATAGCTATCAGGCTAATATTCCCGTCATCCATGTCACGCCGGCGAAAAAAAGGCGGAGTCGTAACGCCGACACCTAATTAGCCGGCAAGCGCACTTTGAACGCTAATTGGACCATCTCGGCCTTCATTATAATTGACTTCCTCGCCCAAACTGTGATCATGCAGACAAGCAGAACTGAGCGCGCCCGTTAGTGGCCCACAAAGTGACACCAGTTAATGCTTCATTAGAAGCACTACATTCAAAAAAAAAAACGCAACCTTGAATTGAAGCCCGTCACAAATTGCAATTCGGGGCCTGCAGCTGCTTCAAACACAAATTGCTGACTTTTATTTTAGTCTAAAATGAGATTTTATGGACACAAAATGTAGCCCCAAAAAAAGTGCCTTGAACAAGAAGAAGAAGAAGAAGAACTTTTGAGTCAAGGCAAAGCAATCTTGTTGGAAACAAATTATGGGTTGTATTTTGCTTCTCCACTTGCGTTAAAGAAACACAGAATATCTGATAAAAGCTGATTTTACATTTTTCAATATTTAATTATTAAGCAACCAACAAAAAAAAGGGAGATGACTCGTTTGTCGTTCAACAGAGGTAGCAGTACTGCCCCCTAGCGGACGGAGTAAGGATGGCATTTCATCACATGTGAACGTATATAACAAATATCGTCAAACTGGTTGTCAGAAAAATAAATGCGCATACCTGTTGATCGATTCAGCAATTCACAGGCACGATTGAGTATTTATGAATGAAAAGTCATGATAAATGCACACATAACATTTTTTTTTTCCATGTATTAATCGCTGGTATATTTATAGATGTGAGAAACACATTTGTGGATCTAAAATGATGGATATAATCATGCATATGAAAAATTGTGGCTATACAGTATTTGTGTAAATAATTTTGAGACAAATATTCCCCTTCAATCGGTAAAAAATAAATAAATAAATTAAAAAAAATAAAAAAAAGCTTGGACTAAATTATCATTGCTATTGACAAAAACACAAGAATTTGGTCTTTTGAAAACATATTTAAATATTAGCATATATAAAACACATTTATATATATATTTGATTAAATGCGGTATAAGTGTGACATTGACATAGAAGCTTCATGCTATGTTATGTTGAAGGCTACAAAATCATGCGTTGGGTTTTTGAGAGAGAGAGAAAGAGAGATGTCGACTTCCTCCTGGTTGCGAGCGTGACTTGTCAAGATTTCCCGCCGACGACCTCGCGGCTGACGGACTCAAACGCGACGAGGGAAGGATATCACCTCGGATGACACTTGACGTGAATTATCATAATCGCACGATTACATGTGTACTTCAGATTTGCCGTCTTGTCACACTCTCGAAGTCACACACACGCACACAAATACGCACACTCTGTGCAACTCGGGCTTTGTCATCTCCTTTGGTCCTTGAGTGGAGGAGAATAATAATAATAATAATAATAATAATAATAAGCACTGAAGTACACATCATTTGTTACTGTACATAAGTAGATTTTTCAAGCATCTTTACTTCACCGTCATGCAATTGCGAGTTTAATTAATGAATGACATGACAATGCTACGAAACACAAATCAATCTTTCCTTATTGTAATAGAGATGTCATTAAAAAAATTCAAACATTTTTTTAAAGGGGTTTTTAATTATATAGTTTAAAGATATTTTAGGAAAAATAGCATAGAAATAGACATTTGCTAAAAATCCTGCACAAAAAAATTTGTCATTTCACTGATTTCAAAATGTGTTTATTCACTTATCAACAACAACTTTTAAAACTTGAAAGAACAAACCGAAAAAAAAACAAATGTGTAACAATTAATATAATGCATTCAAATAATACATAAAACGAGGCAAAGTGCAATTTCTGCAGAAATTGCGTGGGAATGCTGGAAAGTTGAATGCTAAGGTTTGAATGCATGTGTTTATGAAGTCAATTGAATGATAATTTACGTGAAAATTACATATATTTTTTAATTGTAGTTAAATGCCAAATGAATACAAACAAAAGGGTCTAAGGTGTGATTTAATCATTTCAGAGAAATTATAATCCATTTCCTGACATGATAGTCAGTCGGTATCGAAACATCGAATGTACTAAAGTGTGGTCCAAGCGGGGTTTGAACCCAGGCACTCCGTGGTGGCAGCCAAATGCTCCAAGTACTGAGCTAACTTGACTTGTTCAAATTCGTGGCTAATTTTTTTCTATTTATTTTTGAAAAGTGTCATCTGATACTGAAAGCTGACATGCATTTAATCCTTTCAGCGAAATTATAATCCACTTCCTGATAGTTGGTTATACATAGTCAGTTGGTATACATGCATATTACTTAGCATAATGGTTTATATTTGCAATGTAAAGTCAGGGGGTGGGATTTGAACTTGCAACCTCCTGCTTACTAGTTGCCGACTGCCCCACCGAGCAATACCCGACACCTGGCAATGATGATCACTTGTATGTATGGAAGTGGGCGTGGAAAGTGGTATTCAGAAAAAGTTCTATGTCAGTCCCATTGAAAACTCGACAAAGTGCAATTTCTGGAGAAATTGCGTGGTAATGCTGAACGCTAGCTGAATGCTAAGATTTGAATGCATGTGGAATGCTTATGAAGTAAATTGAGAGATAAATTATGACCTCCTGATTAATGGACAATGCACTTCTACCAACTGTGCCACCGAGCAGTATCGGAAACCTGGTAATGACAGTCGGTTATATGTACAAAAGTGGGCGTGGAAAGTGATACTTGGAGAAAGTTCAATGTCTGTCCCATTGAAAATGAATGGGGAAAAGTTGATATTAAATGCTAAATTTGCAAATACTGCAAGTTATGTGGAATCAGACGATAAATATCCCGGAAGGGCGTGAATTTTTGACGCAAGTTGAAATTTGAATGTTTTAAATCGGAAGTACTATGTGGGAGTTGTTTCGTGTAGAGAATCGAAATCACTTCAGCATTCCCACCATGAGTTTGTTTATGAATAATTGGCCATGTTGATGTTTTATGTGCTCCTTACTTTTTACAGTACTTTTACTGAAGCTTGATTTCAGTATTTTGTACTTTTAAGTACAACATGCGAGTATTTTCTGTCTGACGTATTTGCACGACACATGTGAAGGTAATCATCAGCGTCATCTTCATACTAAGCTGGATCCGAAGCCTCATCTTCGCCGCACGCCGACTGGCTCACGCCGATGATCCGCCGGTTAAAACCCCCCCGCTGCCGCCGCCGCCGCCATCAAAGGCGAGGGCCCGGGCGTCAGTCACGGCGGCGATTAGGGCGCTGAGTGGCACCCGACGACTGACACTAAGCGGGCGCCTCAATGCGCCTCCGTCAGGACCTGGCAGGTCCCGGTGACACCGGGGGCCGGGCCGCGTCCCTCACGTGCGGGGGATTAGCCCAGCCGGCTGCCATCTTCCAGCCACTCCACGCTCACTCGCACTCAACGCGCATATTCTACACCTCACGTTGTACACACATGCGCAGGCAACGCATTAGGTGATGTACAAGTGCAGCGAACCCGGCCGAGGCTTCTTGAAACGTTTTAGGTCCAGTGACCCCCCTCGTAATCCTGACAGCAATTAATCCTAATTTCTCCGAAACTAAACATCACCCAAACCTCCAAAATGCACTTGGAATCGTTTTTGTTTTTGAACGTTTCAAACAAATATATTCATCGGCTGATTATTAGAAAGGAACAAAACTTAGAACCCTAATTTAAAACCCTACCCCTTGTTTGAAACCCTTGAAATACTCATTTAAAGGATTTATGAAAGGCGAGTGATAAAAAGGATAAAACGATAAATAAAATAATAAAAATATAAATAATAATAATAATAATAATAATAATAATAATAATACCTATTATAATATAGTTATTAAGTAATAAATATTAATGAATAACATAATATATATTAATAAAAAAAATAATAAAGATAATAAAAATAACTAGAGCTGCAAGCAACTATAAAGGCCCACGTTGGGGTACTGGTTTGAAGCCCTACTTTGAACCCCAAGCCTGACTTTGAACCCCCCCTAATTTCAAGCCTGAACCAGGCCGCCCCTCCCCCCATTGGCGCCCTTCAGCCCCCAAACGTCGGCACACCTCGGAGGCAAATGCCGCCGCCGCGCATCTCCTCTCACATTCACGCCTGGCCTGACTCGGCGAGTGGCGACGGTCGCTGGGAATTCCGGTGCCGGCGGGATGATTGAATGCCGGATTTGGGAAGGGCAAAGGAAAGGAGAAATGTCGCATTTGCTTTTGGGAGTCGCTTCCACTCGTATTTAAATGATGATCAAATGTCAAACCCTTATTTTACACCCTAATACAAGCTGCAAAACCCTAAACCTGACAGAACCTAAACTTGAAAACTCACCTTCGCCTCAAGCCCCATTTTGAAACCCTAACCAGGGGTTTAAACCCAAACTCTCAATAGAAACTTCTCTGTGTCTTGGAACTCGCATTTTAAATCCTAAACCAGGTTTGAAACCACAAAATAAAACCCTAATCTCAGTTTAATTTGAAACCTTAAACCTCTTTTGAAACCATAACCTTAACTCTGGCTTGAAACCCTAATTTGAAACTGCTGTTTGGAAACCCGAATTAGGCTTGAAACCCAACTTTAAAATGAACTAAACCTTGAAAGCCACTTGAAACTAACCTTAGTCATAAACCCTACTTTAAAACCCTACTTCTTGTACAAAAATAAATAAATAGGAACCCTAATTAGGGATTGCAATCTAAACTTGAAACCTTTACCCTAGTCGAGAACCCTTAACCCCAGTTTGAAACCCCGACTTTTGAAACCTAACCATTCATGTCATCCCCAATTTGAAACCCCAACATTTGCCTCAAAGCCCAATTTGTAACTCTTAAGCCTGTGTCTCGTAAACCAAATTTGAAACCCTAACCTTGTGTCTTGAAGCCTTAACTAAGATTCGATGAAAACCTAATCTGAACAAAGCCCGAGTTTCACTTTTGGAAACTCTAGCCCCGGCTTGAAACCATAATTTGAAACCCTAACTCTGATTTGATGTCTGAAAGGCTATAATGTGCCGGTCAGTACTTTTGTGCGTAATCTCCATGAGTCTGACGTTTTACGGCGTTTGATTTAAAAAGCAACGTAACGGCGCATCCCGATTGGCGGCAGTGAAGACGTGAATCTCTGGATGGCAAAGCCGGAGTGACGTACTTTTTTTTTTATATTTATTTATTTATTTTTTTAACTGCCGTCTTCATCTCAAATTCACTTTGAACAGTTTGAAATGTTAACTTCTCGTTTGACGCGCCGTCTCAACTCCTCAAAAAAAATCAAATAAATAAATAAAGGTAAAAAGGGAATCGCAATCACTGGAACGCGGACGTCTTGATGTGTCAATCACGGCAGTGAAGGCGAGTAAATAGCTCATCATGTACATCAGTTATTCATCACAAAGTCACAACTCCTCCGCTTTCTTCCCGCCAAATACTGACACGTGTACTTCAAGTATGCATGCTTTCAAGCCTCATTCAAAATTCATCACTTGGTATTAATTACACACCAAAGGAAGGGAAAAAGGGGGGTGGGGGGGCGATCTGGAGAGGACTGGATGGAAATTGGCGAAAGGCGTGAAAAAAAAAAAAAATCGCTTTGTTCCTCTTTGTTCATCAAGACTAATTTGCTCCATATTTCTCCTTTATTGTATATTCATTTTTCGTGGCGGGGTCGCCCGCTCATTTGAAATGCTAATTGGACGTATTTTCATGTATGCGGTATCAACGCCCTTGTAACTACGTCCAATCTGATTTGCAGGTCCGATGCCTTCGTCCGCTCGACCCAAACAGACATTTGAAACATTTTCATGTTCTACTTTTGGGTTTTTTTGGTAGCAAAGATTCCTGTGGATAATTTTGCGTAAATATGTGAATTCACGTTGTTTTTTTGTTTTTCTTTGTGCAAAGGCCAAAGCAATAAAAGTAGTATTCTGGCGCCATCTTGTGGAAATCTCGGCACCAAGGCTTTATGTTGGAGTGAATTGAGGAGCTTCACGTGGAAAAACATGATTGCTTTGCCGCCATCTTGTGGTTGTCCTGTCACCAAGGACGTATATTTAGAAGTGATGCCAGCGAACTATGTCAAAACGAGTTATCATTTCCAAACTTTGTTGCCACCGAGCGTGACTAACCCTATTTTGTAACCTTCATTTGAAAGCCAAACATTGGCTTGAAACTGTAGAACCCTAATTGTAAATCCTAACCCCAACATTGAAAGCAACGCAAGCAACTACAACCTCTGTTGGCAATTTTGATGTAAGATGCCTCAAGGTGGTGGCAAAGCGATACAGTGTTGACCCAGATACAATTTTCGCTTTGACTTGCAAGTAAATATTTGTAAATAGAATTGTGCTAGGGATCACATTTTTTCTTCCAGAATTCTCGCATGTATTCTTTATCTTCTGCGTAGAAATACTGCAACTTACGGGGACTAACCACTTTTTTTTTTTTTTTTTTCAGTGATTAAGAGAGGATCTACTCTGAATTTTCTTTTTTTGCTTTCATGAAAAGGAGCTACAAAGCTCCAATCTGCCACAAAGAATCTCTACTTTTTGAGTTTGTTTTTCGGTGTCGTTTTGGTCCTGACAAATAAAGTCGTAGCAAACGCGTTTCCCCGCAAAATTAGCATAACGAACGACAAACGTCTGCAAGCGCGATGCTGAAAAATATTCAGAAACGGGATGAGCGAGTGAGAACAATGAGCCATCAAGAGGAGCCTTTTATTTTCATTAAGGCGTTTTATGTGCGTCCCACCGACGGCTAGCCCCCCCCCCCCCCCCGCCGCCCCCCCCCCGCGCACCTCGGCCGTGATTGGTGTCTGCCGTGGCCGCTGCCATTAACTCCAGCGCAGCTTTCCAGGTCACTAATTCCTCAGCCCAGTTGATTGTGCCCGCTCGTACATATAAGCGGGTTATTTCGAGCTTATTAGCTTCCTGCTTGATGCCGTCCGGACCTGATGGGAGGGACCACAGTCACAATCGATCAAAAAACAGGCCAGCAAGCGCACACACAAATATTTGCTCTTTTGAAAAAAAAAAATAAAAATCAACAACTATTTGATTTGCCTATGCTACAACCAAGGTTATTTTAGTTCACTAAAATTAACGAAAAAACTAAAATTTAAAAAAACAATTTCATTCGTAAAACAAAACCGAAAATGCTTTATACAAAAACAAATACTAACTGAAACTTTATGTTTTCGAAACTAACTAAAACTAACTACAATTATAGCAAAAATGTTTTAATCGTTGTTCATGAATTTAATGCTTGAGCCTTTGGGGATGATTTTACATGTGATTTTAAGTCGATGTATTTGGATATTAACCAGAATAAAGATGTTTGAAAGTGTGTCACACAGAAGTGATGTCATATATAGCAGCAGCCAATAGAAAAGCACCAAAAGATGACGTCACTCCCATGCTGTTTTTTAAATAATGCGTAGAAATAATACAGCAATACACTTTAAAAAAATAATAATACTGAAACAAACTAAAACTAAATTAAAACAAAGCATTTATTAAATAACTAAAACTAATAAAAACTAACAGAACCACCACGAAAACTAATTAAAAGTAAATTAATTTAAAAAACAAAACTCAAAACGAAATCAAAACTAACTAAATCGAAAAATTTCAAAACTATAATAAATCTGACTACAACGAGCCGAGAAGTGTATCAGAATGACCTAAATAAAATAAATATTGGCCTTAATATTCTGAACAACTTGAAAAACAAACTTGGCTTGAAACCTTAACATTTCTTCCAAAAAAAAAAAAAAAAACAGGTCTCCTGGCACTCTTGTCGTGAATTGATTTAACGCAAAAGATGGATGCCGGCCGACCTGCGGGTTGACACCGAGGGAGTCGCGGCGCGGCGGCGGCGGCGACGGAAGACTATTAGCCGCCGCGCAATCAAATACCGCTAGCTTCCGGACACGCTCGTTATTTATGCGCGCTAATACGAGTATATTAAAGCGGCTAAACGGGCTGTAGCGCTCGATCACTCACACGACCAATCAGACGACGCATCCATCACGACACCGGGAACTCCGCAAGCACGGGGAACACAATCAGGAACGAGAGGATAAATTGTACACGCGCGGCCTGTCTTATGTTCCTCGTCCATCACAAACATTTGTAAAAAAAATTTTGCTTAGACTTGTAAGCAAACATCTGAGATTGGAGCGCTTTATGGTGCAGTGAACTCAACTCATCTCACTTCACAACAAGCAGCAGTTTGGCAGAAAGTGAGCAATTGGACCAAAATGTCTCTACAAGCTGTTAATTGCCATTCGCAGTTGGCGTTTACTGACAAGCTAATTATTAGCTAGCTAAGCTATTAGCAAGTTTGTGACAAGATGTCTGTCACATTGCTAAGTTTGGTTGGAATGACTCACATCAACCTGAGTGCAACTCTCCCAAAACTTTCAAAATCAAGTCATTCTGAGGTTGAACAAAATGTTGTGGTCACTTTGATACAAAAACATTATTTACATTTCCCGGTATTGGCAATTAGGCCTGTCACGGTAACTATAACTAATTCTGTAACTTTCCCCAGAACATGTTGTGAACGATACTGTAGCCATATTTCTATTAGTTTAACATTTTCCCACACTTTTATGTTAACAATAAATGTACAGTACATTGTATTGTACATTTAGAACAGATCAAATTTGCAATTAGTCTTGAGTTAACTGTTGAAGTTATGCGATTAATTACGATTAAAAGTTTTAATCACCTGACACCCCATTTTAAGATAAACGTTTATTTCTTGAGAATATTTAAAATTGGAATTATATAATGTAAACATGGTCAATATCCAAAATAAAAAATCTAAACCACCAAACTAATATGGACTATTAGTCTCTGTAAACAAAATTATTTTATAGTCTTTATTAGATAAATTGAATATTAAGATCAGAAAATAAGATATTTAACAGACAAAATTGCTCATCCAGTTAGTCAACAAAAACGTACTTGAATCAAAACCACACAAAAACAAAGGCAATATGTAAAATGGACCCTGATGCTGATATTCTCCCACACTACAGGGGGCAGTAAAGAGCATCGACAGCATAAGAACAACACTTTTTTTTTTTTTTTTTTTAAATCAAAATCATCAGGTTTGGTGAAATAAGTAGAAAACTGTTGTTTATGATGCCGTTTGCTCGTCCGCCATGTTTTTTTTTTTTTTTCGTGTAGCTTACAAATTGTCGTAGGTGCTTGCTGAAATGACGTCGTTTCGCCGCGTGGACCTCGCGGACGCGTAAACCAAGCGTCAGTCGCGACAGATGCGGGGAAGTTCACCCATTAACATTAACAAGCAACTTTGCCATTTGCAATTTATTGATTATCACGGCAGGCCGACTGGCAACAGGATTTTCAAAAGTAACAGTTGGATTACATGTTTTTTTTGCTCTTATTTTAAAGATGGTGCGTTTGTGTTTGTCTATTAACAGCGCCTCCACATTCCCCGTGTCAGCCCATAAAAACAGCAGATATATGATGTTTTAATACTCGCTTATAAAGGAAAACATAAAAATGCAAAATGCAATATCCAGCAGCTGTCACGTTGATAAACAAAGCGGAATATTGATACATCTCTAAATTGGAGGGGGGGGGGGGGGGGGTGCGCAATCATGTTAACATGAAATTAGGTTGACGAAACGGGAGTTCTCCGTGCTGCCGCCTGTCACCGCGCAGACGCTCGCCGCTTCCTCAAACGCAATAAAGCATCACAAGATCCCGTTAAAGTCAAAGCGGAGCAGCAAACCACGACTGCAATTGCGCACACAATCGTGCGAATTGGAGAAAAGTTGCACATGGGCTGGATTGCTGTCACACGTCCCAATTTGGATTTAATACCTCCACTCTTCAGTTTCATTTGGTGCTTAACTAAATCTACGTAAGGAAAAAACAACAACATAAAAATAGAACATCAAAGAAATAAACTTGTTTTTTAAAATATAATTGGTGCATGTATTGGAGGAAAACTTATTGCATTGTTGGTCTACATAACTCATATTAGCAAGTTAGCTACGTAAGCTAGCTAGCCACTTACTAGCAGTTAGCTATCAGCTACTGATAACAAAGTGCAAACATCAGCCAAAACGAACATATAAGACACATTAAAGACTCGTGTTATCTTACTAACCACAAATAAGAACATGTCGGCATGAATTGGAATTGGAACGAATCAAAATGGACACTCCGTCATTTACGAGCTAAAAGACGAGCGGAGGATAGAAAAAAAGGAAGCAGAAATAATAGGGTGTAGCCTTTCAAAATAAAAGCATAGGTTTCAAACTAAGACATAAGTAAACATCGCAGACAAAAACTTGAAGAATTCTTAACATATCCTGTAAACTTGCTAAGGGTCATATTACTTATAAAGTATGCAATTTATGGTCCAAATTGCTCTTTGACTATTTAAGGTGCACTTCCCGTTTTCAGTAAACTTGCTCTCGCAAGATGAAATCTCACAGGATTTGTGAGTTCACAAACTCCGGAGAATACCAACTTGTACCGCTCTCGCAGATAATTGCCGTTCCCGAAGCAATCACATTGCGTTTGGGGGCGGGATATGCAACTGTGACCAAACCAGGAAGTGAGCGCCGATGCCGGAGCTAACAAACAAACATGGACGAATGGACGCTGCAATTAATTTTGTTCTCACTGTTTCCTTGTTGAACAGTGAGAGGCACTTTGTGCATTTCAAGCTGGTAAGATGTTCGTGTTTTTCTCCTCTTCGACATGAACAGAGACGACATTTTGAAATTTTCACCCGTGGCCGTGATAAAACCAACGAGTAGAATGTCGCGTCGTCCAATCAGCTCGAATTATTGTACAGAATGTCCCGCCTTTTCCCGACCAAATTACAGTGGAGCGCTACCTGCCCGGTTACGTTTTCAGCTTGTCCGACCGTCGACGTTTGCGGAAACTTTTAAGCTGTCTGTTTTAACCTGTCAAGCGCGCCGGGCCTCAAACGTCTTCTTCCGCCGCAAACGCCTGATGGCTGCCAGAGTCGATTTGTCGGCCCGCTAACAAAGCACATGCTAACTACATCCCGCTAACAAGGCGCGCACCTTCCCAGAGTTAGCGCTTCACGTCTCCGACAAATGGACTCAACACCTCTGCCGCCGGCTCCGGCGCCGGCGCTTCCATCGCTCTCCGCTTTGAAACGCACCAATCAGGCGCTGTCAGTCATGCATCCCGGCTCGCGGCTTGACAGCTTGGCAGGCGCCGCGCCGGAGCGCTTCATTCATTCTTTCGTTCCCGATGACACTCTGCCGATATCTGCGCCGACGGGGAAGGCGGCGAGCGGCGCGGCCAAGCGAGTAAAATTAAAAGCTTGGCCGGCAACTTTTCACATCGCATTTCACCCGAAGAAAAAAAAAACAAAAAAAAACACCACCATTATTTTTGTCCGCAACATTAGCAAAGTTCTCCCACTCTTTATAGGGAATAGTAGAGACGACAGTGTTAATTTAGTCAGCCATTTTAAAATTTAGTCTCAGTTTTAGTCCAATTTCAGTCACGCTTGTCAGTTTTAATCACAGTTGGTCAACCTCATCCCATGTTTTTTTTGTCCATTTTTAGTCGACTATAAGTCGAACATTTTCGTCCAAGAAAAGATCATTTTATTTTGGCGAGTTTTAGTCAACAAAAACTCACATTTTTAGTCTAGTTTTAGTCAGGACAACCATTTTACCACTGTATATATTTGTTGTCAGCAGGTTAATAGAACCTTTTCGGAAAAACAACTTGACACGCAATTACAGCGGTTATAACTGCATGAAATGAGCTAGTAAGTTAGCCAGCATTAGTTAGCAGTCGCATTAACATTAATGTTGAAACGTTATAGCCGTTGGAATAAAGTTAAGTTCTAACTATAATATACTTTTTCTTTTTTTTTTTTTTTTGTACCTTTCACCATGACTCCACCCCCTGTCTGTCCCATGTGTTTGTGCTCTGTGTCACATGACAACAGACAAGATTTTACCAAATCATATCATTTTCATCTCGTTTTTGTTCATGAACTAAAATGTCCATAAATTTTAGCCCATTTAGTGAAGGATATTTTTTTCTCGTCTTCATGATTTCATGATTTAATCCCACTGATTTAATCCCAGTTATTGTTAAATAATGACGGTTGTAGTCTAGTCTTAGTCCTGTGAAAAATGTGTGTTGACGAAATTATTTTTGTTTAGTTTTTGTTGTAGAGCCTGATCCATGGTACAAAAAAAAAAAGTGAACATTTGTGAGTTAGATGACAACAAAGCACGACTTTAGTTTCAAATAAAACCCACCAACTCTCTTCTTACTCGTTCCTTGGCACCAAGATAAGGCCACAAGTCGGCAGTCGGCTTGTCGAAAAGAAACTTCTCCTCTCATGTCAACATAGTTCCTGGACACCAAGATGGCGCTCAAGCACTACTTTTGTGTCAACAAAAGTCACTTCAACATGGTTACTCTTCTTCTTCTTGTTGATCCTGGATGGATGCGAGCGTGTTAGACGTCGATGAGCCGCATCGCGTATCGACGCAGCAAAACGGTGCGAGCGAGGCTGCTCACTGGGCTTGAACTGTTACAGGAGGGGGGGGGGGGGCCTCGGGGGGGCCTCGGGGGCCCCTCCGGACACGGCCGATAATCGCAAACACCAAGACGACTCGAAAGGATTTCACTCGAGCAAGAAACACATTAAGCACAATTTGTCTTTTCTGGTCAGGAAATGATGCTTTAAGGACAAAAAAGCGTCAGAAGCTCCTCGATGCTTCCAGCGTCGGCAAAACGAGCTTACTACAAGTAATGGAAAAAGTCGGATTCTCTGATGTCACATACTTGCGCACCAAATGATGTCTTACATTAAAAAAAAAAATGTTAACCGTTGTTAACTCATTTGCTCCCAAAAACGTATAAATACGTTCTATTTTAAATGTATTAAGTATCCCAATGACGCATTTATAAGTTTTAGAGCATACAGAAGAGCTTTGATTCAGCCTCTCAACTGCAGAGAACGGGTGAAAAAAATTGTAGTAATTACAAAAATGGCCAACAGGGGGCAGCAGAGTATAAGAGATCAACCAGGAACATGATGAAAACAAGCTTTTGTCCCCACAATTCTAAGCAGATTTGTGAATAATGATGAAACATTGCTATATGCTAATGCTAATTGCTGCAAAATGGAAACACATAAAAAGTTTGTTTTTTTTTCCTGATGAAAGAAGAGACTGTCATCTTTCTTATGGAAGGTTCCGTGTTTTTATTGCAATAGAACAGAATATTCTCCGGGTCTTGCAAATCAGTCAAAATCCAGTAAAACAGCCGGGAATGAAGGTGAGCGGTTTGCTTCAGTGAAAATGGCTGTGAATCAGGAGCAAAAATCACCATAACCAAGTCAATAAAATACCAATTTGGCTGATATTTTGCCAATATGTATTTTAAATTGTGAACCTGTTGTTGAGGAGCAAAAATGTCATAGATATGAAATTGTGAAGCGCTCGACAGCTGTTTGGCATTTTGGGTCCGCTGCAGGTTGATCATTTCATAATTTCATACGAGGAGGACTCAAATGGAAATTTTGCCTTTCTGCAACAGTTTTTATTTGGGCACAACCGATTTGGAATTTTTTTTTTTAGACTGATTCCAACATTTGGCAGAGTCAAATTTTGATAGTTGCTTAAATAATAAAGTATATAATGAATAAAATCACTTTTTAGATCTGTTGACACTTTACAACAATAAATATATGAATGACAGCCCAAACTTTCGAATACTTGACATTACTTTGTTCTTCAGTTTTGGTTTAACTTAATAACAGAGAAAAAAAAAAAAAAAAAGGAATTTGTTGTAATGTGTTAAACAAAGCAAAAAATCTGCAAAAAACTGGTGATCTTTTACCATTTTTAACTGTGCTAATATCGGTCAAACCATAATTTTTATACAGCACATATAAAAAATCCAAATAAAACAAAACTCGCTGTGTTATCGTCGCTTTCGATGTCAAAAGTGTTTTTGTTTTTTCTTCTGTCTGGAGATTTTCATTGAATATCTTCAGGTTGTCGACGCCCATGCGTGGCTTTTTGCTTACTTCACCTAAAACTTGTTGCGTCGAACGAACATTTCTTCCAACTTTTTACGACGATTATGTTGAACAATTGGAATTCAAGGGCTCTAATCCTGCTCCCGATGAAGTAAGTGTATCTAATTTTCACGAGTTGTACCTTTACATGTTTAAAGAGGTCGAGTCCTCGGCCACGACGAGAATGAAGCCAATCAACACCTTTATTATTTTTTATTTTTTATTTTCTATAAAATGCTGGTAATTGTGTTTCGATGTTTGAAATTCACGTGCTTGAATTTGACTTTCCGGCCCGCTAATGAGCGCCTCGTTGTCCCAAGTGGGTTCAGCGTTGCGGGTGAAAAGGGGCCTAATTAAGTGGCAATTAAGCAACTCTTGTCTGCCAGGAAACTAAACTCAGCCCGCCGCCGTCGCGGAGAAACAAAAGCTGGGAAGTAATCGTGTACAAATACTTGCGTACTCAAGTTGATTTTTCTTCTCTTCAGCATAAGCAGTATTTCATTTCAGTTTTGACAGCAGAGAAGTTTTTTTTATTGAATTGTAGTTTTATGACATTTTTCTTCCGTGCAAGAATCGATACAGTGCTACAACTTTATGCAGTCTTTCTTCGCACAAATATTTGTACAAAATTGGGAGTGCTTTCACCACCTCTAGTGCAGTCATTTTAACATTTTACTTTCCTTTCTCAGAGTCTGTACTTTTTTTTTTTTTTTTTTTTCAATTTTACGTAATGAGTTAAATTAGTATTTCTACCACATTTTTTTTTCTAGCACATTTTTTGTTACGCAAGTATCTGTACTTCTTAGTACAGAGTGTGAGTACTTTTAAAAGTAGTATCTCTACTTCTAGTTAAGTACAAAATGTGTGTAATTGGAAAAAAAGTGTTGTAATTAAATATATTGTATAATATAGTCTGCACTTTTTTCTTTTTTTTTTACTTCACTACAGGATGTCTGCACTTCCATTTAAGTACGTTGCATGTGATGCGCCACCTCTGATACATTTCAGAACCTGTATATTTTTACTGAACTCGTTCAAACCCAAAAACGTATAAATACGTATTTTAATCATTTGTCCTGCTCTCCCAAAAACGTATTTATACGTTGTTTGTTTGTTTTATGCTAGAGAGAATACAGAAGTCTTTGATGCAGCTTCTGACGTGAAGAAGTCGCTTAAAGCAATGGTAGTCATTACCAAAAATGGCCAGCAGGTATAAGCAGGGCCATGTTGCAACAAGCTCTTTTCAACAGGTTTGCGAATCAAGATGAAATTGCTGCCAAACTTAAACAGATAGAAATATACTTTTTTTTTTTTCCTGATGAAAGAAGAGACTCTAATCTTTCTTTTAGTAGCCTCCATGTTTAATAAGTAGTTTTAACAGAGTGTCTGTAGATTAAATCCAGAATGTGTGACGTGAGTACTTTTACCACCTCAGGTGAAAAATAATTTTTACTTCAGCGTCTGTACGATCTTAAGGCCTTGAATCCGAACGTTCCCCCAGAAGTATCTGTACTTCCGCGTAAGTACGATGACTTTTTGCCACCTGCGGAAAAGCGTCTTCTTTCTTTTGTATCGGCGGGGAATGAAAAGTGGGGACATTGATCTGCGGGCGAGATGACGGATGGTCGCCGAGGAGGTCAACGGAGGACGCCGATTGCAGGAAAGCCAATGCATGAGTTGCATGTTGGCTCCAAAGTGGGATACATATGAGGCCTAACGCCGGCCGACAGGCCGTGTGATGTTTTCCTATCTTTCATTATCAGGCGGCGGGCCGGCCGCCAGACATTACCTGTTGATGTCCGAGCGGGCCGGGCCGGCTGATGGACAGATGGATGGGATGCTTGATGAGCGTCTGGCAGGTGCTTTGTCAGCGCGCCAGGCAATCTAACGCCAGAGGGGAGCAAGGAAGAAAGCACTCAGGCTCGGTCGGGTGGGGGGGGGGGCAACGCAATCGAATCAACGCGGCGCTAAACGAGGCTAGCGTGAGCGCGCTTTGATCACCGCGAACGGCGGCCGCTGTCACTCCAATATCAGCCGCCTCTAATTTAGAAGAATGCCCGAAGAGGAGGTCAATCTCCTCGCTCATATGCGATGACTGATAGATCCAATACCTCTGCAATCAGATAAAACTTTGACAAATGCGAGCCGGGCCGGGCCGGGCGCAGGCCGCCGCCGCCGCCGCCGCGTCCGCCGGCCGGGCCGTCCGGTCGACCCCGCCGCTGGCGTTGATCAATGGGGGGCAGCGGCCCTGACGCTGCGCCGGGCGCGACGCGGCGTGATGAAACGGCCATGAGGATATTGCTTTCTCTCTCTGGCTGCCAAAAAAGAAAAGAAAGAAAAATAGAAAAACTCGATGAAACGGAGACGACACTTTGGGACGCATCCGAACACGCCAGATGACCGCAACCTGCATTTATAAACAGATGATGCTATTACCTTAAACGATATTTTTAACTCATTTACTCCCAATAACGTATAAATACGTTTTTTTTAATGTTCTAAGTGTCCCAAAGACGTATTTATACGTTTGTTTGTTTTTTTATGCTAGAGCATACAGAAGGCTTTGATGCAGCCTCTCAACTGCAAAGAACGGTTGCAGAAATGGTAGTTATTACACAAACGGCCAGCAGGTGGCAGCAGAGCAAAGGAGATCAACCAGGGCCATGTAGAAAAAAAGCTCAATTACTTCAAATTTTAAATAGATTTGTGAAAACTGATGTAACTTAGCTCTCTTCTAATGCTAATTGCTGCAAAACGGAAACAGATAGAAACATACTTTTTTTTTCCTGATGAAAGAAGAGACTTTCATCTTTCTTTTGATAAGTTCCATCAAAAGCAATAGAACACAATATATTCTGTGGGCCTTGCAAAATCAGTCAAAATCCAGTAAAACAGCCGGGAGCGAACGGGATTGCGAAATGTGAAAATGGCGGCGAGTGAATGAGTTGAGAAGGGGGACCGGAGGGTGTGTTCCAACTATTGAGGGATCGCACTCCTCAGCCTCCCTGCTAAGGTCTATTCAGGGGTGCTGGAGAGGAGGTTCCGTCGGGAAGTCGAGTTTCAGATTCAGGAGGAGCAGTGTGGTTTCCGTCCTGGCCGTGGAACGGTGGACCAGCTTGACACCCTCGGCAGGATTCTCGAGTTCGCTCAACCGGTCCACATGCGTTTTGTGGATTCGGAGAAGGCGTTCGCCCGTGTCTCTTGGGGAGTCCGTCGGGAGTGCGGGGTACCGAGCCCCCTAATACGGGCTGTTCGGCCCCTTACGACCCGTGTCAGTTTGGTCCGCATTGCCGGCAGTAAGTCGGATTCGTTTCGGTGAGAGTTGGACTTTGTCACTGATTCTGTTCATAACTTCTATGGACAGAATTTTTAGGCACAACCGAGGCGTCGAGGGGGTCCGGTTTGGTGGCCTCGGCATCGCATGTCTGCTCTTTGCAGATGATGTGGTGCTGTTGGCTTCATCAAGCCGTGATCTCCAACTCGGTTCTGATGAAGATCGGCACCTCCGCGGCGGAGTGCCGTCTTCGGGTCGGGGATGAGATCCTGACCCAAGTGGAGGAGTTCAAGTATCTTGGGGTCTTGTTCACGAGTGAGGGCAGGATGGAGCCAGAGATCCAAATCAGCGTCTGCAGTGATGCGGACTCGCTTTCGGTCCGTTGTGGTGAAGAAAGAGCTGAGCCGAAAGGCAAAGACAAATTTATAGGAAAACAAATTTAGACAAATTCTTCATCATACACTGTTCAGAAACCACAAATACAAACAAAAATAACTAAAAATCATGACTTTGTTGCCTTCTGTTGACTTCTGTTGTGGATATTTTTCAACCTAAATAAAGATGTTGATGATTATCATGCACCAAATATAAAATAACATGCAAAAAAAGAAAAGATTTATTTATTTATTTATTTATTTATTTCATGTATTCATTTAAACACCAAACTATGAAGCAAAAACTTGCTAAGCGCTAGCGTCATGCTAACATATGATGTAAACTCCATAGACAGACTAAAGGAAATTAGCATCCGTGTTATTGACAAACGTGCAAACAAATAGAACAAAAATGGAACAATGCACTTGAAAATGTTGAACCGCTACCATCTTGTTATTTTATAAATATTTCCACCCATGAACTCCTTGTGACCCCTCGTCCGGTATTTCAGTCTCAAATGATTTCCAATGACGTCATCAATGTGTTCCTGTTGTCACGACAACCCAGATTGATCCAAAAGTTTGTTTTTGCTCTCCTGCTGCGTTATTCCGATTCGTCTACCTGCGGCAACACAACTCCCGCCGCCCGGAAGGCGCTTGCTTATTCATGCGTTTACGTGTTTATCCATCGATCTCCTCATTTGCATGATGGCGAGAAATGCAAGCAAACGTACACAACGCCAACCTTCTCGGCTTCTTTGCTTTTTATTTATTTATTTTTTTCCACTCACCATTTCGGCTGTGTTAAGGTTGTTCAAAAAATATATAAATAATACCCTGTTGACATTAAATTGTATACTTTTTGCCTGTCATGGCCCATTTTGGCCAATAGAAACGCATGGAAATTACTTTTTTAAATTTTTTTTTATTTCCTTGTTACTTACTGGATTCAATTCTATCATTTGTGTGAAATTGGTTTTCATTCCAGATACAACCAAATGTTTGTTTGTTTGTTTTTCAAAATGTTTTCTCCCAGATTCCACTGGAAATTGCAGGGTTGAAAAAAAAACAAATGAATGGTTATTTTTAGTGGTGTCAGGCGATTACAATTTTTTAATCGTAATTAATCGCATACTTTCAATAGTTAACTCACAATTAATTGCAAATTTTATCTGTTGTAAATGTACAGTACAATATACAATTGTTCCCTATGTTTTCATACTCTGTCAAAAATGTTAAACTAATACAAATATGGCTGCATATTTTAGTAACTGATACAGTAATTTCATAATAATTAATAAAATTGAGTTAAAATTAAAAAAGAGGTACTTTACTGTAAAAAAAAAAAAAACGAGTGTGATATTGATTTGTTTTTTTTTCATATTCCTGCCACTAGATGGCATAATTGCATTTGTGACAGCTCAGTACGTTTTTCTTTTCATATTAAAGTGCTATCTAATCTTTCACATGAAGTAACTTTTGCACATTTTTAAAATTGCAAAAGTCTCCACAAATGTGCATTATTATTACATTTATGACGTATCTGTTGCGTTGTGACTGGAATTTCGGGGGGGGTCATTACTTGCACGTTGAAAAAAATTATTGGTGTTAAAGGAAGGGTTAGGGTTATGAAAACACTAATTTTGACACCCCAAAGTTATTTTATACTAACGACAAGAACAGACGTTGTAGTTTAACACCATATGCGGCAAAAACATGACAAATCTTTAAAAACGACGTATTTATGAACATGATTGAAAGGGGAGTGAAATTAATGACATTCTGCTTCCACTTCTTTTTGCTGGTGAGGTCACATATGGAGTGTGCGCGCGTGTGCGCGCGTGTGCGCGCGTGTGCGGCAAGTTCGCAACATGTCACAAGTTTAAGCTCCTTACGTCCATGAAGAGCTTTTAAATTCCACTTGATGCCGTTCGCAACTTTTGAAATAAAGTTGCGCTGTCACATTAGTGCCACCGGAGGCATTTTTGCCACGCCATTCATTTGTCAGCTTTTTATTATGATTGACACAAAAATCATATCGTTGAAATTTCTCTTCGTTTCGTTGGTCGACGTTTAGAAAATCCTTTCATCCTTAAAAAAAAAAAAAAAAGAATAAAAAAAAAAAAAAAAAAAATTGAAAATCCTTTCATCCACGTTTCCAGAACACGGTTGTGCTTTGACTTCACCTTGACCTCTGACCTCTGTAGAAATTAGATTTCTTATGTTAGTAGATTCATTTAGTACCTGCACAGAAGAATGACATTTTGAATTCTTCTTCTCATTATTATTATTATTATTATTATTATTATTATTAATGGGTTTTTTTTTTTTTTTTTTTTTTTTTTTGCATTTTGGCTCAATTCACCAAAATGTAAATGATTTTTTTAGGTAAAAAAAATAAATAAAAAATGAATACTATATGATATACTAAATTAAGTGCAATTTCTGGAGAAATTGCGTGGGAAGATTTTGAATGAATGTTTCAGGAATGCTTCAGCATTCCCACAATTATAGAATATATTAAGAATATTAAAGTCTGATTTAAACATGACCTGAATATTAATTTGTATTTTGATTTTTTGCTATTGGGCAAAAAAAAAAAAAAAAAAAATCCCTGCATTCAATTTCCAGTCAGTCCAATCAATCATGTTGTTGTTTTGTTCAACCACAACATCTGGTCCTGCAGACGTCCTGCTGCACCGCTGCGTGCGTGTGCAGGGTGGAATCTGAGGACTTTGATCTACACGCACAAAATATACTAGAAATGATCACGCGCACACACATCCTGTCATCAACAGTCCATACGGGCGTGATGATGTCATCTAGCTGCGCTGTGCCTGTTTTCCCTTTGTTATAAATAACAACAGGCCACCTGGACTGTGTGTGAGCGTGCGAGCGAGCGAGCGAGCGAGCGTGTCGAGGCCCTAATGATCCCTCAGGCTAGCCGGGCTCAGCTCGAAGCCTCAAAGCGGAGCGCCGACATTCTCACCTAATGGGACAATGGAGGATTCTTTATTTGTGTGAGTGTCACATTTCAAGGTTTCCGTGATTGTATGCATGGAAGGAAGGAAGGAAAGAAGGAAGGAAGGAAGGAAAGGAAGGAAAGGAAAGGAAGGTGTTTTTATGTGCACACGTGCGCTGCCTGCCCATGACCAATGTGTGTGTGTGTGTGTGTGTGTGTTAATAGGCCGGCGGAGGACCGACGCTGGCATAGATGGATGGCGCAGGACAGAGAGTGTGCTGACAACCAGTGAATACGGGCCATCGTTGCAGAAAGGTCAACACACGCACGCACGCACATCGCACTGATGTCAGGAGAGTAGAAAAGGAAAAAAAAAATGTAAAAAAAATGTGCGTCTCCTCATTTATGTGACTTTGAAACTTTTGATAGCGTGCGGAAGTGATGCGTCATGTTTATTTTATTATATTTTATTTCAGGAAAGTCTTTCAAAAGATAACATTTGAAAACGTGTGTTTACCCTCGTTAACTCATTGACCGGCAGCCATTTTCACTTAAAGCAACCCGGCAGCTGTTTTACTGGATTTGGTCTGATTTTGAAAGGCACACACAATATTGTGTGCTATTGCTATAAAAAAAAAAAATGGAACCGAGAAAGATTAGTCTCTCTTCTTTCATCAGGGGAAAAAATATATATTTCTATCTGTTTCCATTTTGTAGCATTTAATATTAGCATACAGCTAAGTTTCATCATTTTTCACTAATTTATTTAAAATTGTGAGTAATTGAGCTTTTTTTCAACATGGCCCTGCTTGATCTCTTATACTCTGCTGCCACCTGCTGGCCGTTTTTGTAATTACTACCTTTTTTTTATTTTCACCCTTTCTCTGCAGTTGAGATGCTGTATCAAAGCCTTCTGTATGCTCTAAAAATGCGTCGTTGGGACACTTAATACATTTAAAATAGAACGTATTTATACGTTTTTGGGAGCAAATGAGTTAACAATGGTTAACTTTTTTTTTTTTTTTATGTAAGACATAAGTATGTGACATCAGAGAATCCGACTTTTTCCCTTACTTGTAGTATGCAAAAAAACAAACAAACGTATAAATACGTCTTTGGGACAGTTAATACATTTAAAATAGAACATATTTATATGTTTTTGGGAGCAAGAGAAATGAAAAGGGACAGAAAGAAGCCCAACTTATGTGGAGGAGCACGAAAGCTCACTTGTGGTCCGGCAGGTCAAATGTCTTCCAACCTCCGTCAAGGCTTTTCTCTCTTTTCTTTTCTCTTCGTTTCTTTTCAGCACAAAAACACTTTTTTTTCCCTTTTTTTTTTTTCCCGTTGCAACGGACTGCGATTGTAATCTGAAATAAATGAAGGGGGCTAAGGTGGCGGACGGCGAGGGTGGGGGTGGGGAGCGCGCCAGCGTATTATCACCTTGGCTGAGCGTGAAGAGTTGCAAAACAACAACAACAAAGAAGAAGAAAAGAAGAAGAAGAGGAAAGAAGAAGGTCCAGCAGGCAAATTCATCTTGTGCTGCTACAATCAATCTCTGGCCAAAAGAAATACACAATAACTAGGCAGGAAGAGGCCAAGATTAATGGGCCGGCGACATCTCCACTGACCAGCACCTCCTCCTCCTCCTCCTCCTCCTCCTCTTCTTTCCGCTCCCCGCGCGCACGCGGGCCGCGCGGTGATCTATGGCCGGTGCTGACTGCTTTACAAGTGCATTAGCGGCGTTAATGAGAGCAGCCAGTCACTCAGCAAATGGACGCCGGCTCCAGCTCGCCTCTCACTAATCATTCAACAGCAGCTCCTCTTCGGACACCTCTTCAAACGCGCTCTTTGAGACGCGCTGTGTCGAGACAGGAGCACCAAAAGTCGGGAATTTCCGCTTTGGAAGATTATTTCTTTGTTGTTTGGGGGAAAAAAAATATTACAGGCCTCATTTGTAAGCTGAGGATGTGGATTGCATACATTTTTTTTTAAAAAGTGCCAAATCTAGGGCTGGAATCTTTGACTGTCTCACGATTCGATTCGATTAGGATTTTTGGGTCTACGATTCGATTCAGAATCGATTATCGATTCAAAAGTATTTGATTGGCAAATGATTTTTGCTTCAATTTATAGATATGCACAACATTGTGATGATCTACTCCAGTCTGCTTTGCAAGACAAAATGACAAATAGAGACATTAAAGTCTTTTTTTTTTTTTTTTTTTTTTTGTTGAAACATTTATTAATTTTGTATTTTAAGTGCCTTTTTCCGCAAAAACAGCATGTGGGCTACAACTGCTTCCTTCTTCTTCATTTCTAATTTAAATAAAATCGATTTTTGGATAGTCGAGTGGTTCGCACGTCCGCCTCCCAGTTTTGAGGACTCGGGTTCGAGTCTTCCTGGGTGGAGTTTGCATGTTCTCCCCGTGCCCGCGTGGGTCTTCTCCGGGTACTCCGGTCTCCTCCCACATTCCAAAGACTTGCATGGCAGGTTGATTGGGCGCTCCCAATTGTCCCGTCGGTGTGCGTGTGAGTGTGGATGGTTGTTGGTCTCTGCGTGCCCTGCGATTGGCTGGCGACCAGTCCAGGGTGTTCGACGCCTACTGCCCCAAGCCAGCTGAGATAGGCGCCAGCACACCCTTGTGAGGAATAAGCGGTCAAGAAAATGGATGGATGGATTTTTGGATATTAATATCGATTCGATTCGATTAATAAATGAGAATTTCGATTCTTTTATGAATCGATTTTTTGGCACAGCCCTAGCAAAATCTTGTTTACCAAAGCTAAACAGTCCATTTGGCTGTGACCTTTGACTCCTGTTTGCTGGTGGACTGGATGTCTGAAGTTTGAAGAAAATAGAGAAGACAATTTAACAATATTTATTTATGTATTTAAATATTAGCAGTCTTAGTAGTATGCACAATATTGTGTTGAATTGATTAGTCAATTTTAGTTCGTCACAACAATGTTTAACGCTTGAGTTGACTCATCACTAACATGTTAACTAATAATTAACAAAAAAAAAAGATGTCTGAATGAAATTTTTTATTTTTTTATTCTGCACATAAGCACAATTAGGTGTGATTTTCCGTGAATACTTTGTCAGTTGCGCAAAAGAAAACCTCAAATGATCTCGTGAATGGTTGAGACTTGAGAGCATTTCAAACTTTTAAAGCCTGCAAAGATTTCTCTTCACTTCACTTCAGATGTTTGTTGTTGTTTTTTTTGCCTGTGCCTGAAGAAAATGTGACAAACAAGAATAAACACGATTTGTATGTTGAAAAAATAGAGCGAGAGCATCTAATATGTAAAAAAAAGTCCTTCTGAATGCGAGCGACGGGAAAACATCACTTGGAAGGTGCGATTGCCGGCGACAAGCTTTCACTTCTCATGTGCTTACACACGCGCACGCGCGCAACGCACGCACACACTTATGCTAATGGCAAAGAGCGTCGCGAGGTGCGAAATCTGGTCACAATACGAAATGGCGGCATGCTGTAATGTGCATTGTTGGGTGCTAAAAGCATATTCACGTTTGTACCAGAAGTTTGAAACATGCAAAAAAAAAAATGTGAGTCAATTATTAAAAAAATTAGAAAGAAGAAAAAGTTGCATACCTTGTTTGACCTTTTACCTTGAGTCACATTTACTTTTTATGTTCGTGCATTAATCCGAGTTTCTAAAAGTCATGCACATGACTCATGCTCAAGAAGGTCATATGAATCAGAAAAAAATTGTTCATTAAAATTACTAAACAAATAAACGAAAAGAAAAATTAATTAATTAAAAAAAAGAGAAAAAATGAAAAGGAAATGCAGCCAAAATTAAAAGAAAAAGTTAAACAAATTTGTTAACTGAAATCCCACTTTTTATACCAGATAGTGGAAGAAATATAATAATAATATAATGTTATAATGTTTAAAAAAAAAAAAAAAAATGGAAAACTAACACCAGGAGCTGCTCGGAGGAAAAAATAATATTTTTTTTCTTGCTCAAAAGTTCTCTTTTTTTTTTTTTTTTTTTTTATTTTTTTTTTTTTTTTTTTTTTTTGAAGAGCTCAGAATTGTTCATTCGGTAGTCTTACCGATTCAACGTCTCGTCATCATTGCTCTTTTTTTTTTTTTTTTTTTTTTTTTTTTTTTTTTGTGTGTGTGTGTATGTGTGCGTGCGTTTGCGTGCGTGCGTTTGCGTGCGTGCGTGCGTGCGTGCGTTTGCGTGTGTGCGTTTGCGTGCGTTTGCGTGCGTGCGTGTGCGTGCGTGCAAATACGTATAAATTTATACTCATTCATTCACCTAAAACCTTATAAATATCCCATTACCCTTCGCCTTAACCAGGTACTTCAGAATCTTGCCAGAGTCGTGAGATTTAAATGGTCAGGAGACCAGAGAAAAGGTCAGAAAAAAAAAGAAATAAAGAGAAAAGAAAGGTAAATCAAAGTGACATCCAGCACCGACCAAACACTTCCTGCCTTCCCCATGATTACAAAATCAAAGTCTTACGCCAACCCCGGAAGCCTCTAAATTCCAGCAAATTTAGCGAGATCTCAAGAGCCCAGAGGAAAAACTAAAGAGAGGAAGGAGGGAAGGATCGATAAGGCAGAGTGAGATCAATAGAAGCCAGTACATCCAATCCATCAAAGTGAAGTCCAGCACCAACAAGACCCCTCCTGCGTGGTTACAAAACCGGAGTCTTATGCCAACCCCAGAAACCTCATACTTCTAATAAATTAAGATCTCAAGTGACCAGAGGAAAAACTAAAGAGAGGAAGGAGGGAAGGATAGATAAAGCAAAGTGAGAACCACAGACACCAGCACCAACTGATTCAAGGGGCTGTGGGAGGGAGAGGGTACTTCTGTTGAGTTTCAGTAGATGCTGGTGCGACGGATCTGGCATGCATAAGGACCACCACCAAAGAAAGAAGCCGTCAACCGCGGTCCAGCAAAGCGAGCACCCCCCCCGGAATCCCCAGGCCGCGGCAGCACCAAGGCCACCCCCAAGCCACCCGAGCGGACACCGGTCGGCGAGCCGACCCAGACACCCGGAACACCCCCGCCCCAGCCCCGGCCCACACCCCCGAGCCCAAGGCCGCAGAACGAGGCCCAGCGGGCCCCCACAGCGCCCCACCGGTCCCCAGCCCCCATCCCCCCACGACCCCCCCGCACCCCACCCAAACCCGCCATCCACCACGACCCAGGCCCCACCACCCCCGACCCCCAACCCCCGAACACACCCCGACCCCCAGCACCCAACCCCCCACCCACCCATACCTCCACCCCCCCCCCCAAACAAGCCGCCCCCCCCGACGGCCGCCACCCCCCCCCCGCGAACCCGGCCCCCCGCGAGAACCCCCCACCCCCCCCCGGAAACCGGCACCGGGCAGCAGCGCAGAGAGGGAAGATGTGCCCACCCCACCTCCAGCCGCGCGAGATTTGCACAGCGGCGGGAGGGGGGAAGCAGAGGAGGAAGCACCAGGGGAGAAGGCGGAACACCAGAACACCGAGCCCGGTGGGGAGAGGCCCCGGTCGTCACGCCAGAGTACTAGTGACACCTAACCCTGTTACTGAGTCCGCCAGCTCGCCGACTGGCGAGCTCTACCCTTACACCGTGAATGTGGCCCCACCCAGTGTATATACAAGTGTGTGCGTGTGGTGCATTAAAATTGGGAGCAGGTGAGTCGGAGCAGAGGGAAAAAATTTCCCCTACTCCGACACACCCGTATCCCCCCCAAAAAAATGAATATGTATATGTGTGGTGCATTAAAAAAGGGACTGGAGGGACAAAGTGGTGGGGCAGGGACACAAATGGGGGGGACCACAGCGCTGCCAGGCACTGCAGTCCATCCCCTCTGATGGCTCCCCGCCCCAACTCACCCCTCCCCTTGGACGTGAGGTGCATTAAAATTGGAGGGGAGTTGAAGGGTGAAGACGGTGTTTCCACCCTTCCCCACCCCACCAAGAAATGTGTTGTGTGCCCTATGTGTATATTTACAAAGTGTATAGTGCAAGCTAGTGAAGTGAGTAAGAGGAGCGACCAGCGGGGCCTCACCCAACCCGGCGGGTGTAGGTGGCACGCCCGCCCCCCAGCACCCCCACCCCCACCCGCCCCCCACCTCATCCACCCGGCACCACAATGGGCGGACAGCCAGCGCAGCAGGGCTACCGGACAGCCCACCGGCCACCGGAGCCCGCCCGGGGCGCCAGGAGTTATACCGGAGTGGGGCAGGCCCCAAACCCTCGCCCGGCCCCCGGAGCCCGACGCCCGGGCCGGGGAGGGAGCCCCAGGCCCAGGGAGAGGGAGGGGGAGGGGCCGCAGGGCAGACAGGGAAGGGGGGGGGGGGGGGGGGGGCGGGGGAAGCGGGGAGAAGACGACAAGAAGGCGAAAGGGCGGCTGCAGGGCAGGAGGCGGGGGGGGAGAGGAGGAGGGAGGGCGACAAGGGAAAAGGGACCGGGAGGCAGAGGAGGATGGGCGGGAGGAGGCGAGGAGGGAGAGGCGACGGGGGGGAGGAAGGGGGAGGGGAGAGGGAACCACGGGGCACACCGGAGGCCCACCCACCCCGAGCCGCGCCGCCGGGCACGGAGCAGCGGACCGCGCCGGGACGGCACCGCCCCGGGCACCAGGGGAAGCACCCCAACACCGCACCCCACAGGGGGCCCAGGGAGCGGCCAAGACGCAACCGCCACCGAGCAGACAACGGGGGGGGGGGGGGCAGAACCACCCCCGCCCGACCACAGGGGACGGCGTCAAGAAAATTGACTAATTAGCATGCAGTAACACCAAGTGTTGATGCTTAGTGCCCACTAGAAATAGATCTTAAGGAGTTATTGAGTATAGTGTCGTATAGTGTGGTATGCTCGAGCCCACTAGCAGCAACTAGGTTCCTGACTATATAAAAATAAAAACAATCAGATACAAAATACCAAATACAGGAGCAGCGAAAACAGAAGTTGTAACGATGTGGTGGCTCTCGTTAACAGGCAGAATCTTGGCAGGATTAAGTTGCCAAATTGAGATTAAAATATTCTATGTACATAGACCATATTTGTTTAAATCTTGATACTTGATTTTTATTTAAGGCAGAGATTTTTTCCATTGAGATATAATTTATTAGTAAGTTTAACCAGTGGTCGATATTTAGAGATTGTTTATTTTTCCAATTGACAAGGATTATTTTTTTAGCAATAGTAAGGGCTATAAATATAGATTGAGATTGTTTACATGGTAGCTCAGTTATTGTTAAGTCACCTAGTAAACACAATCTTGGAGATAAAGGAAGCCTACAGTTTAATATATCAGCGAGCTTTCCCAAGATTTTAGTCCAGAAATGCAGCACTGGAGTACATGACCATAAAGCATGAAGATAAGTATCGGCAGTGTTTTGTGAGCACTGGAGACAAATGTCGGAGTCAGAGAGTCCCATTTTTTTCATCATATATTGTGTAATATATGTTCTATGAAGTATCTTATATTGGATAAGTTGCAAATTTGTCTGTTTGGTCATTTTAAATACATTTTCACAGATTTGGGTCCAAAAGTCTGGTTCCGGAACTATAGACAAGTCTTTTTCCCATTTTAAAGTCGGTAAGTACGTTTTATTTGTGTATAAAAATAACTTATATATTTTTGACATTTTCTTTATTGTTGTTGGAGAAAGCTTTATAATATCTTTAGCTAAGACAGGCAGTTGGAGCGTATCCTGAAGTGTTGGGATTTGTTTCTTAACCATATTTTTAACTTGCAGATAATGTAAGAAATTTCCCTTTTTTATTTCATATTTCTGGACCAAGTTTGTATACGATATAAACTTATTATCTGAGAAAAGATGATGAAGGTGTGTAATTCCTTTCTGCTCCCATAGGCTTAAATGGAACGACTGATTATTAAGTTGAAAGTCGGGGTTATGCCAAATGGGAGAGAGCCCACAGGGCGCCAATTGGGAGTTTGTAATATCTAATGCCTTCCACCAGGCAGTCAGGGTGGCGGCTATCATTGGGTTTTTAAAACAATTATGTCGTCTTATTGATTTTGTAATAAAGAGTAAATCTGACAGTCTAAGATTATTACAATCCTTCTGCTCCAATTCCAACCAACAGTTAGTATCTCTGTTGGGTTGTGTCCATAGCACAAGATATTGTAGTTGATTAGCTAAATAATAGTACATAAAGTTTGGTGCCTCTAAACCTCCTTTAGATTTACTTTCCTGAAGAGTAGATAGACTAATTTTGGCTTTTTTTTTATTCCAATAGAATTTTATGATAGCAGAGTCCAGCGATTGGAACCAGTTAGACGTAGGTTTAAATGGAATCATTGAAAATAAATAATTAATCTTTGGTAAAACTTTCATTTTTATAGTAGCTATCCGTCCTATTAAAGAGATCGGAAGATTATTCCAGCGCTCCAGGTCACTACGGATACTATCCAATAATGGTGAAAAATTTAAAGAAGTTAATTCAGTTAACTTAGGTGAAATTTTAACACCTAAGTATTTTAAATTACCTGTAGGAAAGGAGTAGTGTGGATCCTGACTTGTAGGATTCCATGAATTTTCTGTAATAGGTAATAATGTTGATTTTGTCCAGTTAATAGAGTAATCTGATAAGTGAGAGAATTTAGTTATTAATTTAAATGCTTCCCCTAGCGAGATAGCAGGTTCTTCTAAATAGAGTAATATATCATCGGCATATAGATTAATTTTATGTTCTATTGTCCCGGAGTGGATTCCTTGGATCCGTCTATCCTGACGTATAGCTAATGCAAGCGGCTCAATAAATATAGCAAATAATAAAGGAGAAATTGGGCACCCTTGTCTTGTTCCCCTTTGTAAAGTAAAACTCTGTGATGTAATCCCATTAGTAGTAACTGTAGCTTTAGGAGAATCATATAATATTGAGACCCATTGAATGAATGACTCCCCGAAGCCGAATTTATTTAAGACAGCAAAGAGGAAGGACCAGTTAACTTTATCGAATGCTTTTTCTGCGTCCAGCGAAATAACAACTGCCTTTTTATCATACTGCTGTGACATACTAATCAAGTTAAAGAGTCTCCTAATATTATTAGTAGAATGACGACCTTTAATAAAACCTGTTTGATCACTATGAATAATTGTCGAGATTACCGTCTCTAATCGAGATGCCAAGGCCTTAGCGATAATTTTAATATCGGTATTAATTAGTGATATCGGTCGGTAACTTGACGGGAGGGTAGGGTCTTTTTCTGGCTTTAATAAAAGTTTAATTGCTGCTATATTCATATCTTGACGTATATCACCTTTACTTTTAATTTCAGTTACTACTCTTAGAAATAATGGAGCAAACATTAACCAGAAATGTTTAAAAAATATAGCCGGAAAGCCGTCTGGACCAGGTGCTCTGCCATTAGGCATACTGTTTAAAGCACGATACAACTCATCTATAGTAAGCGGGGTATCGAGAATATCTTTATGTTCAATAGATAACTGAGGTATATTTAAGCTGTTTAGGAATTCCTCAATATATTCAGGGTTAGGTCTATTAATTTCTGTGTATAGATTTCGATAATAGTTATAAAAAATATGGTTAATTTCTTCTGGTGATTGTGTGCATTCACCATTTATATCTTTAATAGCCGTTATAAGAGATTTTTCCCGATTCCGTTGAAGTTGATTTGCCAGGAATTTACCTGATTTATTATTATGTTCAAAATTATTATATCTCAACTGTTGTATTATAAACTCTGTCTTTTTAGATAACATGTTATCTAACTGTATTTTTATATTCTGTAGTTCTATCCATATTTGATTATTTGGGTTTAATACATATTCATCCGTTAGTTGTTTAATTTTATCTTCCAGGTATTTTTCTAATTTTTGATCCTGTTTCTTTTTATAAGTTGAATATGATATAATTTTCCCTCTAATTACCGCTTTCCCTGCTTCCCAGAGAAGAGATGGAGATATATTTGGAGAGTCATTTATTTCCAAAAAATCTGCCCACTCCCTTCTAATAATTTTATCAAACTCTACGTCTTTCAGTAATGAGATGTTAAAACGCCATATCGGGGGAGGTTTAAAGGTAGAGTCAATTTGTAGAGTGAGGGAGACTGGTGCATGATCACTTATAATTATAGAATGTATTTTTATAGCAGTTTTATCAACAATAGAATTATTTGTAAGGAAAAAATCAATTCTTGAGAATGATCGGTGCACAGCAGAGAAGAAAGTAAATTCCTTCTTAGTTGGGTTTTGAAGTCTCCAGCCATCGCTGAGGCCAAAATCCTCCATATATTCATCTATTACTTTAGCGGATCGTAATCGCCTTGTATATATCGTATTATTAGAACGATCTATTAACGGGTTCAAGACCGTGTTAAAATCACCTCCAATAATAATAGTAGAATTTGTTGCTAAATCGAGTAACCGAGAGAAAAATTCATGGAAAAAATCAGGGTCATCATTATTTGGGGCATATAAATTACCAATTGTATATACTTTATTAAATATAGTTACCTGGATAATAATATATCGGCCCTCTAAATCTGTTACTATATTATTTAGAGTAAAGAATAAATTCTTATGTATAAGTATAGAGACACCTCTTTGTCTACTATTATAGGAGGCAGAGTAAACTTGACTAAAATTTTTATCTATAAATAATTTTTCTTCTGATTTTTGATTCTTGCTCAAAAGTTCTGTCATTTTTCAAATTCATAAAACAGCCACTAAGTCATGCAACGGCACACTGCTAAAAAGACGCACACTGACGCGCACGCACACACGCACGCGAAGACCATTAGCGTCTCTGCAGAGGTAATTACCGTTAGCACCCAAGGGTGTAACCTTCCTTCATCCCTGAATGCTTCACACCAGTTTGCCCCCAAATTAACGCGTGCGAGCTCGCCCATTAGACATAAATAACTAACTTTTGTTCCAAAATAAAAATAAGCACTTTCTATAAACTTGAACTTTAAAATCCCCAAAGAACACACAAGCTGTCTCGGACCTGCTGCAAAATTCTGATCACTGTAAAACATACAAGATATCAACACTAACTTTTTTTTTAATTTTTATATTGAATAGCATCAACGTTATTGCTAAAACGAGACGAAGTGCATTTTCTGGAGAAATTGCGTGGGAATGCTGAAAGCTGAATGCTTTTGAAGTAAATTGAAAGATAAATTATGTGAACATTACAAAAGTTTGAATTAAACGATAACTGAATAAAAAGAAAACTTGAACTGCAAACTGTCTAAGGTGGGATTTAATCATTTCAGTGAAATTATAATCCATTTCCCGATCTGATAGTCAGTCGGTATCAAACCATCCAATGTACTAAAATGCGGGAATTCAACCCCGTACTGAAGGCCAACATAAATTTCATCATTTCAGTGAAATTATAATGCATTTCCTGATATGAGAGGCAGTTGGTATACTTTTATATCACTAAGCATAATTGACATGGATATATTTGCAATGTACAGTCGGTGGTGGGATTCAAACACAGAACCTCCTGGTTACTGGGCAACGCACTTAACCATGTATGGAAGTGGGCGTGAACATTTCAATGTCAGTCCCATTGACTGTGAATGGAGAAAAGTTGATATTTAACGTTAAATTGTGCAACTACTGTAAGTAATGTGGAATCAGACGATATATATATTTACTCCGGAAGGTGTGAATTTTTTAAGCAAGTTGATATTTGTACAGCGTAAATCAAGATTATGTGGTAGTTGTTTCCCGGCAAAAAAAAGTGAGGAGACTAAAAATCCGAATAACATATATCGGAATGCTTTCAGCATTCCCACAAATATTGACATGTTGTTCTGACTTGACGATTTTTGGTGATTTTTGTCACATTTACTTAATGAGAGGCTTTAAAATGGCACCAAAGTGGCCCTCATAGGTCTTAAAAAGTGATAAGGAAGTACGGTGAAGTCAGTTGAAGAGTTTTATTTAGACAAAAGTAGTGCTTTGCACCATTGCATAATGTTAAGCGCACTCCTGGTGGTGACAGTTGATGAATGAGAGGCCTTAAATGTGACGCCCTAAAAGGTCTTTAAAGGTGGTAAACAGCGAGCCTGCAGTTGAAGTCAATCACTCGTCGGCCAATCGCAGGTGCACGTTCCCCCCGTGGGGGGTCTCGCCTTGCAAAGCGTCAAGAGTCGTCCTTGTCACGCGTCGTCCTCGTCTTCTCACGTTTCCGCTGTTGTGACGTGTCCGCTCTGCAGCCTTTTAGGACGTGTCAACGTGTCGCCGCGTCAAAGTGTCATCTCCGCCGCTCGGACGCTCCTTTGACGTCCCCTGGCGCCGGCGCCGGCGACACTTGACGGAATGAAAGGTGGCAGCGTTCTGAGCGTGTGTGTGTGTGTTGGTGGACAGTGCGAAGTATATCAGCACGGTGCGGCGGCTTGAGCGCAGCAGGGGCGTCTTCAAAGTCAGATGTGGGGGTGGTTGCGTAACCTTCGTGTTCTTGTTCCCATTGGTTAGTTATGATTTCAAATCAGGGTTTTAAACTAGGTTTCGAGTTCAAAATCGGGGGTGTTAACTTGTTTTAGGGTTTCCAAGTAGGGCTTCAAAGTTGAACTAGGTCAAACGTGCCGGGATTGGTTTTTATTTTTGTCCTGTAGGGGGCACTATGCCGCCATGTCATTATGACAACTTCATAATATCACATTTTTCGCCGGGGGCCCGAAGAGTGTGCAAAGTTTGGTGATTTTCGTGAATGTTTAGGTCCCCAAAAATGCGATCGTTTGCAGAGAAGACGAAGAAGAAGACAACAAAGAAGAAGAAGAAGAAGTAGAAGAAGACGATGAAGAAGAAGAAGATGAAGAAGAAGAAGAAGACAATGAAGAAGAAGAAGACGAACGAAGATGAAGAAGAAGAAGACAAAGAAGATGAAGAAGAAGAAGAAGACATTAAAGAAGAAGAAGACGGCGAACAAGATGAAGTAGAAGAAGACGATGAAGAAGATGAAGAAGAAGAAGAAGAAGAAGAAGAAGATGACAAAAAAGTAGACGACGACAAAAAAGACGACAAAGAAGAAGATGACGACAAAGAAGAAGAAGAATTCAAACAACAATCGGGACCTCGCAGCGATCGCTACTCGGGCCGTAATTAGGGAAGTGTCTGTCAGTTAATTTGATAGTTCGTAAGTAGTTTAGTCAATGACTTATTTAGTTTGGCATTCAGGCACTTGGTTTAATAAAAAAAAGTGCAGTGAAGGGGCAGCATTGCTCCCACGTTGTCTTGGGCACTACTGCCCCTCACAGGACTGGAGTGGAACAGCAACACATTTTTTTTTATTTTTTAAGGAAACGAATCAGACAGACAAGATTTATTTGGACTTGGCGCAGATCTACACTCAACTCCACTGTTGTCCGGAACCTTTTTTTTTTTTTTTTTTTTTTCAAGTTTTGGTTGTCCGAATGGCATTGAGACGAAATCCAGACTGTCACAGCAATCAGGGCTCTTAATTTACAAGGTTGATTTTGGGCACGTGCAAGCGCAAAGCAACAAACGTTAAATGTCAGCCAGTCGGTATAAAAAGAAGTTTCTTCAGCTCGGCTGCGTTTGCGCGTTCGCTCCATCCATCACCGCGCGTCAATTCACAGCTTGCTCGCCTCGAAATTAACCAGCTTTAAAAACAAGCTTGACTTTTGATTTCCTGCCCCGCCGCCGCTTCGTGTACGTGTCTGGGAATTGTCCTCGCGTCTTCCATACGTCTCACGTTTGGCCTGGAAGTCGTATTCCTCGTGGACGCTACCTGCTGGTAATTGGATGTTGCTGCTTTTTCCGCGCGTGTGTGTTAGGTTGGGGCGTGATTGATCGATGAGGCGTCCCTTGTCCATTTATTTCCCGCCTATTCGGAGCTGGTTAAATTTTTGGAAAAATGAGCGCATGCTGGGGGGAAAAAAGAGAGATGGCGGCAGATTACACCGAGGTGCGCTCGTACATCTCAAAACGAACGAAGCCGCTGTGAATCGTCCGTGAACATTAAGTTATCTAAGTGAAAATCAATAGTGTGTGTGCGTGTGTGCGTGTGTGGTCAGTGCACAAGGACAGTGGCCAGTAGAGGACAAGCAACGTGCTAGTACTAGTCGGGTACCACTAGGAGAGTGGAACGTCTATTTTTTGTACTTTAAATTTCTTAAACATAATTAAACTTACAAGTATAATTGCTGCCACTGTGTTATATCTTTATCCTCTGCCAAGAATGATTAATATCAGTGCATATTACTGAGGAGTCTTCTTACTCAAATCAAATCAAACTTTATTGATTTAGCACGATCGTACCCGCAGACACACATGTAAGCCACAACTTGGCGGGGCACAGAAGAACCCTGTGAGGAAAAGCACCCAGGAGGAGCTCATCCACACTGAGAGGGATGACGGCCAACCACCAGAGACAAACATGAGAAAATAAAACAGAATGAAAGGCAAAAACAAAGCTAAAAGACAATGTAATTAAAAATAGATAAACAAATAAAAGGGGTAAAAAAAAAAATCAATAAATCAATAAATGAAGAGATCAATAAATGTCAAACTAAAAAGGTGAGTCATAAGCCTCACTACAGGTGAGGACCATTAATGCATATCTGTATCATACTGCCCCCAGGTGGCCAAGACGTGCACACCACAAGGAGCAGTAAATGTCCTTTGAGTTGAAGTGGAAAAAATGTGGCGACAATGCGTTCATTCTTTACAGTCTATTTAATTACATTACTGTAATATTATATAGTGCCTTATCTTATTTCATCATTCGGATAATTTTGCCGAAAACACCTAAAAAAAAAAAGAAGGAGCACCCAAAGTAAATTTGAAGCTGTTCTTGAACCATTTGGGGGCATCAGCATAGTTTTTTTTTAATTTTTTTAAGATAACACTATGAGTTGTTTTTTTTTTTTTGCCACCAGTGGAACGGGGGTTTAAAAAATGTCGGCTTATTTTGGGAGTCTGGAACGGATTGATGCTATTTCCACTCCTTTCAATGGGGAAAGATGATTTGAGATTTGATTTACGTCAGTCGTATAATTGAACAAATGTTTACCCAATCCATCCAAGAAAAGTCCACTAGCTTCATGCTAGCTTCTAAAGTATAAAGTGTTTCTTTCTTTTTAAGATAACTCCATGAATTTGGAACGTCCGCACGATAAGGGGTTTAAAAAAAAAAAAAAAAAAAAATGTCGGGTTATTTTGGGAGTCTGGAACGGATTGATGGTATTTACACTCATTTCAATGGGGGAAGATGATTTGAGATTTGTTTTACGTTACGTCAGTCGTATAATTGAACAAATGTTTGCCCAAACCATCTAAGAAAAGTCCACTAGCTTCATGCTAGCTTATAAAGTGAAATGGCAGAGACAAGCTAACGAGAATTAACACAACCGCTACGGTAATTGTTTATCTTTAAACAACTTTCTACTCCAACATAAACGAACGCAGTCGAATGTTTTTGTGAGCCTTCAAAGTTGCGCCCGTCCCGAAAACGTTGGCCACATTTTGAACGACGCGACTTGCGAGTATTTCAAGCCGTAACGTGAACACTTTTCTCACCTTGACGGAGCGCTTGTAATCCCGGTACGAGCCCTCAGGAAAGTGATCCTTTTCTATCTACACAATGAAAATCATCCCCACTCATTTGCATATTATTATCATACGCGCGCAAGTTAAGTCCCCGGCGCACATCATTCCGGCTCGGCGGCCGCCGGAGAAATCGTTTTCAGCGTTAACACGCCCCAGCAGCTCCCTCACTTGTCAGCGCTTTGTAGGATCATCCCGTCACGTCGGCAATTATCCCCACCCGAGAGCCAAGCGCAAGCGCAACCATCCGGTCTGGGTCGGGTCGGATCGGCGAGCCTCGCCGAAGACGCTGGCGGTGGCACGCGTCCTTGGGTCCCCCGAAAGGCGCTAAAAAAATCCAACTTCTTGAAATGACTAAACGGACATTTTCACGGCTTGTGTTCTACCAATTCAGCATACTTAATTCTGCCTCAAAAGCCACTTTCACTTGACAACGGGAAATTTGGTCGATGTGTCTGTCATGAGTAGACCCACAAAAAAATTGATGAGACTTGCCTGCAAAAACACAGGAAGGCCGCCATTTTGTTTTGAAGCTTTAGTGGATAGTCTAGCCAATTCAAAAACAAAACTTCTTTTAGTCTGATTGGTATCAAATTAAAAGCACTTTCAAGTGAAATTTGGTTGGATGTCTTTCATGAGCAGATCAGGGTTATTATAGTTTTGGAATTTTTTAGTTTTGATTTCATTTTGGGTATTGTTTTTTAAAGTTTTAATTAGTTTTCAGCAGCGTGACATTTAGTAATGCATGACCCACAAAAAAAAAAAAAAAAAAAAAAAAAAAAAAAAAAAAAAAGTCTTAATTGTCTGAACAAACACAGGAGATGAGCAATTTTGGTTAGAAGGACACATTTTAACTTTATTTTTGACCCATTCGAAGACAAACTCTTTCTTGGGATTTTTTCAGATCGTTACCTCATTTGAAACACATATACTAGTTAATTTTAAACGTGACCTAACAGAGAATAGTGCATGGTAGTAAATAAAAAAAAAAATTAAAAATCATTTGCTCCCAAAAACTTATAAATACGTTCTATTTTAGATTCTACCAGTGTCCCAAAGACATATTTATACTTTTTTTTTTTTTTTTTTTTTTTAATGCTAGAGCATACTGAATTAAGGCAATGGTAGTTGTTGCAAAAACAGCCAGCGGGTGGCAGCAGAGTATAAGAGATCAACCAGGGCCATGCTGCAACAAGCTGTTTTCCCTACAGTTTGAACCAGATTTGTGAATAATGATGAAACTTAGCTATATTCGAATGCTAATTGCTGAAAAATGGAAACAGATACAAATATATATATATTTTCTCAAATCTAATCTTTCTTTTGGTGGGTTCCAAGTTTTTATAGCAATATTACACAATATTCTGTGGGCCTTGCAAAATCAGTGCCAGTGAATGTGTTCAAGGTGTAGTGAAGGCTCTTCTGCTCTTTTCGAAGTCAGTCAAAAGGTTGTGAGGCCACGGTGTACCTCGCCTGTAGTAAACGCGGAGGCGAAGCGTGTACTTAAAGGTAGAATACAAATGTTGTTCCTGTCCTCGCCTGCTTTCAGGAAGACATAGTGACGATTGCTCTGGCCACTCGCAGCCTTGTAATGTTCTCCCGTTGGATGGCGAGGGGAAAAGGGAAGCACGGGAATTTCTCCATTGCTGAGGCAGTCAGGCAGAGCGGAAGAATAAATCAGATGCTCTCTGGTGAACGAGCCCCCCCCAATCTTGGGAATAGCCGACGCGGATCCAGTGAGGAATCGGTGAGGAGGAGGCCGAATAACGTTGCGCTCATTTCATGCCACGCAAACTCGCCCCTCCAATGACCAGACGCGGTCAAAGTGGTCATTATGCGGGGAAGCGGAGGTACGACAAGGGCGGGTTGCGGGTGCGGGTGGGGGAGGGAGGCGGTAGCGGACCGGCGACAAAACGACCGCATTTCCACATTCAGCGGCTGGGATGAAAACCGTCATGTGCTCTTGTTGTGCGCACGGAATCAAAAAGCAAAATCTGTTGCTTCTCCCAAATTTCTCAACTTTTGTGGATACGTTTGTAAGATTCTGACTTCATGATTGCACACAGTTGTACCTCACTATATTTTGAATATGATATTTACACCGCATCCGTGTCAATTGGACTCCTGCAACCTGATGATGCAACAGCAAGTTGCATTTTCAAAGGCTTTAGCGTTAGAGTAGCGTCGACAGACATTAGCTTAGTCGGAACCATTTAAGCAACTCTTACAAAAAGGGAAATCATTGAAGTAATAACGATGCGCTTGTCAGACAAAACGCAGCAAAAACAGCGATGGCTGAACAAAACGGGATTTATTTGCATTTGGAAATAAATAAATAAACAAATAAACCAACATTAATCATAAAATTAAAAAAAATCTATTATAAAATAAAGGCTGACTGGTTAGCACATCCGCCTCTCAGTACTGAGGACTCGGGTTCGAGTCCAGGCTCCGGCATTCCTGGGTGGACTTTGCATGTTCTCCCCGTGCCCGCGTGGGTCTTCTGCGGGTACTCCGGTCTCCTGCCACATTCCAAAGACATGCATGGCAAGTTCATTGGGCACTCGTTAATTGTCCCGTCGGTGTGCTTGTGAGTGTGGATGGCTGTTCGTCTCTGTGTGCCCTGTGATTGGCTGGCAACCGGTTCAGGGTGTACCCCACCCACTGCCCAAAGCCAGCTGAGATAAGCTCCAGCAACCCCCGCGACCCTTGTGAGGAAGAAGCGGTCAAGAAAATGGATGGATGAATATTATAAAACAATATTTGGTGCTGGATATCACTTTGATTGATCTTGCTTTCCTTTGATCTTTCCTCTGGTCTCCTGACCTTGTTGAACTTCATGACTCTGGCGAGACTGAAGTATCCGGTTAAGGTGAAGGGCCATGGGATTTTTATTAGGTTTCAATGAGCGCAAATTCACACGAATTCACACGCATAAACGAGCTTCGAGAAAAGTGGCTGGCCAAGAAATAGTTGCTGTGTTTGCGTCACGTGTGACTTTGTTTCTCCAATGACATTTTTGCAGTTGTGCAATGTTGACCTCGTACACAGAATTGACAACTTCTCGCCACACTTTCCAAAAAGGTCAACATCAGTCTTCATTGTACGCCGCATGTGGTTTGTTGCCGTTTTTGTCAGCCTTCGCTGCCTTGTTGACTTGATTGGAGCCAATGAGTGACTTGTTCCCCAAAGAAGGATGAAAGGTACAGCTGGCCCACAGGACGCTTTTAGTAATGCTCCCGATGATGTCTGCGACCGCTGACGCTTACCAGACCGACACACACGATCCATTTTTATTGTATTTGGGTCTGTAGCCGCACACACACCGACTTGAAAACCAAAATCCATATTATCGAGCGGCCGGTGTCACCACAATTATTCTTTTGAAACAGCCATTGAAAACAAATTACATCTGCACTGCTTTTTTTTTTTTTTTGCTCCGCCGGGTGAGCAACGCTCAGCTGGCCGCTCCTTTTGCAGCGTTCGCGACCGGCCGCTAACGACCGCTCGGTCCGCTTGGGTGTCATCGCATGAAGTCGTGCGGTTCTGGAGGAAGAAACAAAAGAGGAAGGAAGGAGTCAATCTTTCTGTAATACGGAATTGTAAATTAATACACTTTTGGCCATGGGGCAATTCAAAATCATTTCCATATCAAACCTTTGATTTGCTGTAAAAAAAAAACAAACAAAAAAACATGCGTGCAAAATTTCACCCCAAAAAATCTGCGATAGCGAGGCCGCAAATAGTGAACCGAGTAAAGTCTAGTTACAACACTAGTTTGTACCCTAACAAAAAATTGGCAATCAGTTCCAAAAAACTTTTAAAATAGATGGAATGATTGTAACTGTTTCTAATGCAATATTTTGGATGGATGGATGGATGGATGGATGGATGGGTGGGTGGATGGAGGGAGGGAGGGAGGGAGGGACGGACGAACAGACAGATGAATGGATGGGTAGACGGACAGACAGAGGGATGGATGATTGGAGGGATGGATGGATGGATGGATGGATGGGTAGATGGACAGAGAGACGGATGCATGGATGGACAGATGGATGGATGGACCGACGGATGGATGGACAGACGGGTGGACGGATGGATGGATGGATGGATGGATTGATGGATGGATGGATGGATGGATGGATGGGTAGATGGACAGAGAGACGGATGCATGGATGGACAGACGGATGGATGGACCGACGGATGGATGGACAGATGGATGGATGGATGGATGGATGGGTGGACAGACGGGTGGACGGATGGATGGATGGATGGATGGATGGATGGGTAGATGGACAGAGAGACGGATGCATGGATGGACAGACGGATGGATGGACCGACGGATGGATGGACAGACGGGTGGACGGATGGATGGATGGATGGATGGATGGATGGATGGATGGATGGATGGATGGGTAGATGGACAGAGAGACGGATGGATGGACCGACGGATGGATGGACAGATGGATGGATGGATGGGTGGACAGACGGGTGGACGGATGGATGGATGGATGGATGGATGGATGGATGGATGGATGGATGGATGGATGGGTAGATGGACAGAGAGACGGATGCATGGATGGACAGATGGACAGATGGATGGATGGGCGGATGGATGGACAGATGGATGGGCGGATGGATGGATGGATGGATGGACAGACGGGTGGACGGACGGATGGATGGATGGATGGATGGACAGATGGATAGATGGAAGGATGGACGGACGGATGGATGGACGGATGGAGTCCAAATGACTAATAATTTCATGTTTTACAGATATGCAAAGTGTTTAAATAGTATTTGACATATTAAGAGCTGAAAGATTTATTGTCATGGCACCGTACATATTTGAATCATCATCATAAACATGTTGATCGGTGCCAATCAAATAAAGCTTCTTGTTGCGTGTGTAGATTCCTAGCGCACACGTTGAGTGGGGTTGGGGGGGTGAGGTGGGGGTTGGATGATTCACGGTGTGGCCGCTTAAGTGCTGGTGTTGTTATTGATTACGGCGTGAAGCCGAGGGCAGCCCGATGACTGCGCCGCCGCCGCCGCCGTAACCTCGTTAGCGCGTCTAATGCCATTAGCGCAGCGCGCCGGCCAATGGCGGACCCCCGCCGGCAACACGTGACCACAAGAACAAATATCCTGCCGGCCCGCTCGCTAATGAATCTCGGCTTTGGGAGGGCGCTGTCGGCTGCGCGACCGCACAAGCGGCCTCGGCCCAAAACAAAAAAAACACAAACAAAAAGTGTCCAAACGGCAAAGAAAAGCAATAAGCTGCTTGACGTCGGCGCTCTGGCCAAAGCCTGCAGCTGCCTCATATGAAGCATTGATTTTGCTGTCGCGCCGCGCCACCATAACCATTCATTCTACACACACAAACACACGCACACGCACGCCAACACACAGTTGACTTGGCCAGACATTTTTTTAGCAGCATAACAAGCGCGAACAATTCTCACTTTTTCATCACTCCTTCCATTTTTATACAGTTACAGTACGTGCATGAACATTCATCCTGATTTTTGGAAACATTTCGCCATTGTGGGAATGCTTTTCAGCATTCCCACATATGTTATTGTGATTTTTAGTCTCCACAATATTTTGCCGCCCAACAACTCTCACATAATACTTCCAATTTCCACTGTTCAAATTTCAACTAGCTTCAAAAATTCACGCCTCGTCTGATTCCACATTACTTACAGTATTTGCTCAATTTAATGTTAAATATCAACTTTTCTCCATTCATTTTCAATGGGACAGACATTGAACTTTTTCTAACTTTCCACACCCACTTCCATACATATAACTTATCATCATTACCATGCAGGTGTCTTATACTGCTCGGTGGTCCAGTAACCATGACATCATAATGTCATAATTTATCTCTCAATTGACTTCATAAGCATTCCACATGCATTCAAATCTTAGCATTCACCGATTAGCATTCAGCTTTCAGCATTCCCACGCAATTTCTCCAGAAATTGCACTTAGTCTAGTTGATTTAGCGCTTTTGACGTGGATGGTTTTGTTACAAACGTAAGACATGTTTTCGATGTTAATGTTCTCCCTTTTCAGTCTCAATAGACCACAAACAAACCCTAAGAAGCATTTTAGTTCGTAGCGGTGAATGACGGTCGGAGTCCGTCAGCAATTAAGTGTCCGTGCGGAACAAAAAATATTCGTTCCGGGTAACTTCCAGGTGGCGCAAATGTTTTTTGTTTTTTTTTTAATGATTAAAATAGCTTCGACGCGTGCATTTTTGCGTCAGCCAGGTTTTGTGGTAGACCTAACCGACTTTATCCCAAACTACACTTATAGATAACCCCGCTTATTGCATATTTGATTGAACACGAAATTTTGTTGTGTCATTTTTATTTGACGCGTCCATTTTAGGTTCAATTTGATCCTATTCAGTGATCCTTCAAAAACAAAATAATGGTCGTCAGCCAGTTGTCATCCTGCTACAACATTTAAACCACCCAAACGAGACAAGAAGAAGAATTTGACTTTTTATCATTATCTGATGAGGAGCGAAATTTGATGGTGGCCCCAAAAATTGTCCATTTAGAGTTCCCGGGATTTTTATTTATTTTTATTTTTTTTTTCACAAATTCATGTCCAAAAGTGAATGTAATTGATGGCTTGTGTCCTGATCAGGGAGCTCACGCTGCAGAAAAAGTGCAGATTGACTTTGGGCGAAGATCATTTATTTTCGGGTTGCCGCCGCTGGAGCGCGTCGGCGGCGTCGGCGGCATCGTCGGCGGCGTCGGCGGCTCCTTGAAGGAAGCCGCTCGTCAGCGTGAAAAGAACATGACCTTTAAGTTGGAATCAGCATGTTTGCTGGTGCATACGCTGTCTGTCGACGAGAAGGTTCAGCGGGCCGTCAGGAGAGAGAAAGAAAGAAAAGAAGAGAAAGTGTATTTCACTCACGGCCAGCCAGGCTGCGTTTGTTTCAAGCGTTGAACTTTTTAATGCCACGCACGGGAGAAATTACATTTGTACACCCGCCGACGACGTTTTCCCTTTTGGTGTCACGCAAAGCTGAGCTGCGAGAAGTGACAGCTAATGTGCAAATAAACATTTATTAACACTACAGAAGAAAAAAAAAATGGAGGATTACCATCAACCGAGAAATTTCACGTTTTTCACATTTTTTTTCTTTTTAATACCTAGCAACATATGTGCTACATTGCTCTTCCAAAGAAAAGTCTCAAGCAAGGTTATTTTAGTTAACTAAAACTAACAAAAAAATTCAAAAAACAATTTCGTTAACAAAATCAAATAAAAACGACAATGCATTTAAAAAAAAACAAAAAATAAATACGAACTGAAACTTTACGTTTCCAAAACTAACTAAAACTTACTAATTATTGCAAAAATGTCGCTCGTTTTCGTCTTGCGTGAGCCTTTGGGGATGATTTTAAATGTGATTTTAAAGTAGATTTATTTTGATATTAACAGAAGTGATGTCATCTAGCAGCAGCCAATAGAAAAGCACCTTCAGATGAGTCGCTCCCATGGTGATTTATTTTTTATTTTTTTTAAATATTACACACAAGTAATACATGTTTCTTTTAAAAACTAAAACTAATAAAAAGTAATAGAACCACCCTGAAAACTAATGAAAGCTAACTAGTTTTAAGAAACAAAACAAAATAAAAACTAACTAAAATGAAAATTCCAAAACTATAATAACGAGGGATGTAAGGAAAGCCAAACATCACGATACGATGTTATCATGATATGAAGGTCACGATACGAGAATTATCACGATATTGTGCGGAGGTACTAAAAAAAACCCACAATATTGTAAAAAATCTAAAAAATATATATAAAAATATATAAATATATATATTGAGGCACTTATTTGCTAATGCAAGCACACCATCACTAACAAATTACGTTCCCCTTCATTTGACATTAGCCTGGATTTTAAACATTCGAAGGGCCAAAACATGCCTCGTGAAAATTAAACTGCACTAAAAAAAACTAGCCACCAGATGGTGCTAGAATTGCACAAATGGAAATTAATCTGACTTTTTGAATAGATGTGCTACTTTTTTTTTGGAATATCGTGACATGACGACGATATATTGTGGCACTTTTAATATGGCGATATGACGATATTGCCGTTATCGTTACATCCCTAATTATAACCCTGCTCTGCAGAATATGTATATATTTTTTAAATTGAGCCCTCAAAACCTGAGCAACCTCATGTCTATCTCAAGCCACAAAAAGTCTCAAGAAGCCGTGCCTGAAACCATACAGGAAGTCTGTCGTTGATGTTTGAAGCCATTTTAGCTTCTACATAAAGTCCGAGTGAAATGAAGCACACTGCGATCTGAGAGGGTGGAAAAAAAAAACAAAAGCGGCCCTCCAAACGTCACTCGCGCCTGACGGCGGCCTTGTGAAGTGGCGGCGTGTTATCTCGACAGCACGCCGCGTCTCTCCGTAATTGTCGGGGAACATCACGGCGGATTTATTTTTAATTTTTTTGAAAAGGTTAGCGCGCTGCCAGCTGGGCCGAGGGCGCGCTTGTCGGTGTAAGAACAGACGCTCCAGGCGAACCCTCGGGCTGCCCTTGGGGCGGCGCACAAACACACGCCAACGCACGCACCTGACAAGTTAGACGCGCGCACACGCAATCAAAGGCGTAGTAACGCCTCCCCTTGTTAATGCTTGTTTATACACATGCCACCTTCTGATCAACGTCATGTGGAGTTATGTGCACTTGCTTGTCTATTGTGCACACACACAGAGGTGGCCAACATACTTGCACGCTGTGCTAAAGCAGAAGTACAAATACTTTATTCAAATTCAAGACGTAGGTAAAGGCTGATTCCCGTCACTAAACGCCACTCGATAATTATAGAGCACGTTAAAGAACCATCGCTGTTTTTCTGAAGATGGAACGCAGGGAATGCAGATACTATGGAAACAGCAGAGGCCCCAGAATTGAACCCTGCGGAACACCATGTGTAAGAAGTCACATGACGTACCATCACAACAGCCACAAAAGTCGATAATGAGACCACCTCAACGAACACCTGGGGTTTGATCTAGCCCAGGTTAAGTACCACTGGCTTAGTACAAAAGTAAAAATGATTTTTTTTGGCGATACAAAAAAGTTCACAATATTGTAAAATTTGTCACTTACCTAACTAAAATAAGAAGGGGATTTTTTTTTCCCGATACAAAAAGGTTATTGTGGGGATGCTTCAGCATTCCCACAATATGTTATTGTGATTTTTATTCTCCACACATTTTTGCAGTGTAACAACTCCCACATAATACTTCCAATTAACATTGTTCAAATTTCAATGAGCTTCAAAAATTCACACCTCCTGGGGTACATATTGTCTGATTCCACATTACTTACAGTATTTGCACAATTTAACTTTCAATATCAACTTTTCCGCATTCATTTTCAATGGGACAGTAAATGGACTTTTTCTAAGTATCACTTTCCACGCCCACTTCCATACAAAAAAGCACATTGTCCAATAAGCAGGAGGTTATAATTTCATAATTTATCTCTCAATTTAATGTTCTTCATCAGCATTCCACATGCATTCAAATCTTAGCATTCGGCTTTCAGTATTCCCACGCAATTTATCCAGAAATTGCAATTAGTCTAGTTAAAATTGATTGTTTCTTATTGAAATAAAAATCATCTTAATGGGCAGGTTTTTTAATTCAAATAATAATGATAATAATAATAATAATATAAAAATAATGTGTTTTATGGTGATGTGGATTGCATGTTAGCATTATGCTATTTACTTTTGTTTATTAACAGTAAACTTCAAGACACAACAAGACATACTGTCAATTACTTTTAATATTTCCACTGTAAGATTGTGTGTTTGACTTTTGACCTTATCAATCCAGGAAGTACACACGCAGAGACACACAATCAAAGGAATATGAACACAAGCCTCGTTAAGTCATTCCCAGTTTGTTTCCCCGTTTGGAAAATCTGCACTTAACCCGCACCGGCTTGGTTGCAGAGCGTGCAAAGTGTAAAAGTAGCTGTTAGCCGAAGCTAAACACTCATTACTGCCCCCCCCACCCCCTCACATAATTATGATTATGAGTGATTATTTTTTCATGTTGTGGAATGTCAGTGCGCTGAAGGAGAAGCTCATTATCGCGGCCAGACTGACGCTCTCGCTGCAGGTCCTGTTTTTTAATCCCTCGCCCCGAGGTGTCATTACGCCTGTCAAGTGGGCCGCGCGCGCGCAGGTCTTATGTATGCACATATGCAAAGTGGACCTATTGTGCATATTTATGGATTCGAGGGATGTGGAGATACATACATAGTATGCGAAAATACTCGATGTATATATAGCCACGGCGGAACGACTTCAGTGGAAAGAGCCCTGAGGTTGTCGCATTTGTCATTCGACATAAGTACGCCTTTAAAATGTCACAAATCCGAAGACCTCATCCAACTTTGCAAGTCTTTTGCTTTTTCTTTGGCTTAGTAGTGCAAAATCATTCACATTCAAGAATGACCCTGAAAATACGTAATAGTACTGGACACTTTTTTTGTGGTTTTAATTGGGGGGGTGTCAATATCACGAGAAATCGGGATACTTTGTCTCCCGATAGATTATCGATACGCCTACGCAAGTATCGCAATATTTCTAGTTCATATACAGCCACTATAATGGCTCCATTGTTCATTACTTATTGAGCAATTACTTGGCAGGCCAGTAGGGGGTGCGCTTCATAAGAGTGGCGGGGAAATGGACGGAAGTCTTCAGGCAAAGAAGACTCATCAGCTTACGTTTGCATACGTTCTATGAATATTGTGTACTACATCTTCAATTTTAACATTTTCAAATGCGACCATTTGAAGCACACGCATTTTTGAGGAATATTAATATTTATTTAATTGGATGTAATATTTAAGTCATTTTATTTTATTTCCTATTGCAATGGTGTCACAGTGTAAAAAAAAAAGAAACAATTGACTTTGTAACTGACTGACATGTTGCATGACAATAATGTTTACAAAAGACAGAAATTTGTTGACAGAAAGTTGTCTCTGTTGAGAATACATTTGTATTTGTTAAAATACAAAAATACAAAAAAAGTACTCAGTGTGAAGAAGACACCAGTTTTGTTTTGCAGTGATGGTACAAAAAGAAACGATTTTCTCATTGGAAAAAACATCCGTTTATGTCTTGAGTAGTTTTATCGTGATTTTATTAGCTAGCCAATATATCGATCATCACGGTATCGTCATATCGTGAGATAATCGTTACCATGAGCCTTGTATCGCATATCGTATTGTATCATGAGGTACCCACAGGTTCCCACCCCTAGTTTTAATCTTAACTCACTTGCTGACAGTCATTTTCAAACAATACGTCACCATTTTGTTGGCCATTTTTGAGCGTCATGACTGCGGTGAATCTTTCTTGGTTTGTCACGTGGATGGTGAGTGATATGTTCGTCACTGCAGCAGTTTATAAACCGGAATTTCACGGAAAACATACTTGACGGATATATTCGTCGGTGGCAGTAAACGGTTGGTTTCTAGTTGACAAATAAAACGTCCATGGCAATGAATTTGTTTCGAGCGGTTAAACGTCATTTCACATTTGTTTGCCACTTCAGAATGTTGAACGATGAGAGCCGTGAATAAACTGGACTGGGACGTCCTTAAAACAGTCGATCAGTTCTTGCTCATCAGATTGACATGATGAGTCCACTTTCGCATCCGCAGTGAAACGAACGAGCATGTTTTTGGAAAGTGAAAGGAAGCTTGAAGGAAATCCAGCAAGCACGGGACGATAGTACTGTACATACTCCACCACAAGATTCAAACCCAGAACCTGGCAGACGTGCTAATCACTTTATGCTGCCGATAAAAACAAACAAACAAAAAAAGACAAATCATTCCATCATTCGGAAATCCAATCCCCTAAAAGAATAAAACGTGGGATCGAAAATACGCAAAGGAACGGTGAGAAGACGGGAGCGAACGAAGGCGGCACGTGTCACGTCCAATCAGGCGGCGGCGGCGTTGACGGTTCCCGTATTGGCCGTTTTGTAAAATGGCGGCGGGCCCACTCGGCCTTGTCCCGCTCTCCGCGACTGTGACGGCGGGCCGGATCATTGTGGACAGCGTCATTAAATAGCACGTCATTACCCGTTACGCGGCGACGAGCTCGCCTCGTTTCCGTCGGATGGAAACGGCGGAATCGTTCACCTGCTCTGCTGCAGTACACGTGCCAGAAAATACTCTTGCAAATGTACAAGTACTCATTCAACAACTTTCCATTCCGTTCTCTCTTTTATTTTCATTTTAAATTGCCTTTCAAGATGACATGTATGTTTTTGGTGTTGGATTTTACCAAATAAATTTCCCCCAAAAATGCGACTTATACATGTTTTTTCCTTCGTAATGATGCATTTTCTTGGCTGGTTGGATTTATAATCCGGAGCGACGTATAATCCGAAAAATACGGTAAACATGAAAATAATACTGCACGACATGAAACAAAACAAAAACAAAATCAGTTAAAAGCAAAATATAATCGAAACAACAAAAACACAGATTGTGACAAGACTGCCACCATAAAGTAAGCCAAGTAAATCGTATGTCACGACAGTCGATTGCTTTCCACAAAACGGGTCCATGTCATGGAAACGGTTGGGGACCACCACATATGGAGACGTCACCCGTGTTTGAGGCGAAAAGCGGGGGCGGGGCGACGCGGAAGCGAGACGGACGGGGCCGGGAGACGGAATTGACATAACATTTGCGAGGGTGGCGGGGGATCGACTTTGACGGCAGCGCACGGGGGGGCTGTTAGCTTATCTTTAAGGCCGTGTTTGTCACGGCGAGGAGGCGGGATAGGTGAAGGCTCCCCGCCGGGACCGTCGGCGAGCCCAGCCAAGCTAAATTGAAGGTTTATTTGTCCAATTGGCTGTCAAGGTCGACTCGTCGGCCGGCTGTCCTGAGCCTGTTCGCAAAATGCCAAAATACGGACGAATTGTTTCGAAGAAAGGAAAAAAAACACGAGGTGTAGTCGTAGCGGAGCGTTAAGGGAAGGAAGGAAATCAATGACCTTTGCTTTGCGTCAAAGCTTCAAGCTGCCAGCAGCGCTTAAGGTTCTCCTTACTGGTCATTATGGCCGCCTTGAACAGCAACAACAACTGACACCAAACAGCAATTACCTGAAGACTGCACTTCTTTTGTCCAACATGCAGCCGGCTTGCACTTCATATTCGTATGCTGCGTTCCAGGAAACATTTCAGCCCTCGCAAATCACTGATCCGTACATTCAAGACTGGACCTAAATAAATAAATATTGATAGTAACGCTCTGGTATCGATCGGATACCGATACTCACGTTAGTATCGAGTCTAGCGATACTTGTGCTAAAAGGGATTGCGCAAGGGACCCCATGAGGAACCAAAATAAATAAAGAAATGTAAAGTATCGATACTAGCCCTCTGGTATCGATCCAATACCGATACTCATGTTAGTATCGATTCTGTCGATACTTGTACTGTAAAGGGATTGCGCAAGGGGCCCATGAGAAGCCAAAAATAAATAAATAAATGTCAAATATCGATAGTAACGCTCTGGTATCGATCGGATACCGATACTCACGTTGGTATCGATTCTAGCGATACTTGTGCTACAAAGGGATTGCGCAAGGGACCCCATGAGGAGCCGAAATAAATAAATAAATGTCAAATATCGATACTCGCACTCTGGTATCGATCCAATACCGATACTCATGTTAGCATCGATTCTGTCGATACTTGTACTGTAAAGGGATTGCGCAAGGGGCCCATGAGAAGCCAAAAATAAATAAATAAATGTCAAATATCGATACTAGCGTTCTGGTAAGGATCGGATACCGATACTCACGTTGGTATCGATTCTAGCGATACTTGGATCGATCTGCACAGCCCTAACAAATTGTTCCAACGTAACCGTACGAGTTCTGGCGACGCAGGTGAGTTGTTTGTTTGTTTTTTTCCGCCTGCAATTAGCGTCACCTTTGATCAGATGAAGATTCCTCAGTAGCCATTTTGAAGTTGGTTCGCGTGTTCAGCACGTTCGCACCCGATCGCCAGCATCCCGACGTCAACGTCAAATTTGGAAGGAACTCCTCCTGCTTTTGTCCGACGCTCTGCAAGTTCATCAGCTAATTATGCGGCGCGAGAAGGAGTCCCTCAGGCGGGTCAATAGCGAACCTGTGAACCTTGCTGCGGCTTCCAAGATGAGATCGTCTCCGGGGAGCAAATCGGGAGCTCCCGGATTGATTTGCGTGCGCGTGCGTGTTGTGAGAGCGAGACACAAACGAGGCAATTATTCACAGCATGTCCCTGCTAGACGATTTCGAGAGTCGACTCCGGGAGTGCATCATTGACTCGCCGCTTGGAAATATTGTGAACGCTTTGCCTGACGATATTGTGCACCATCCAATGCGACTGGACGCCACATTTGCCTCAAATCAAATACGCGCCTTCCTTGCACACGAAATACATGAAACGTGTCTGTTGCGACAGCATCACCTAAGATGGAATTTCATCAAGAGGAAAAAAACAAAAAAAAGGTCAAATGTCATCAAGATAAAATCGAGAAGGGAGAAAAACTTGATATTACCAGAACATGAATATATTTTGAACATAACTGAAAAAATAAAAATCCTAGATTTTTATTTTGTTTTTCTTGTAAGATTTTCCGAGCGCAAAAGTCAAAATAATAATTGTCATCGTTTTGTGAGAAAAAAAAAAAAACTTTGCATTTTTATGCCATTTTACAAAAGTAAATATGAGGACGAACTTTTGCAATATTTTTTTTAATGCAGTTTCAGTTTCATGAAAACAATATTGTAATTTTAAGAGAATAAAGTTGTGAAATCACAAGGATTTTAGTTTATTTATATTTGAATTGAGCTATAATTTCATGAAAAGTCATGAATTACCGGAAAATAGTTGTAATTTTATGTGAGAAGCAATTTAGAATTTATTAGGAATTACAATGTATTTGAATCATAATGAGAAAGAATAAAGTTGCAACTTTTGACGTTTAAAGTTTATGTTGTTTATGTTTTGTTTATGATGTTTACAGAAAGACAGTTTATTTTGTAATAAGAGAAAGTTGGGCACGTGCACCTAAATAAAGTAAAAAAAAAAAAAAAAAAACTTTTGAAAGTATGAAATAGTGTGCAGAAATATAAGAATTTAATCGGAAAAAATACTAATTAAAAAATACTTGTAATGGGAAAAAAGTCTTAATATTCCTTGGAAAAGGTCAAAATTTGACAAAATTACTTGTTAAAATAATACTTGTACGGATAATGGAAAAAAAAAGTCTTAATATTCAATGGAAAAGGTCAAAATTTAGCCAAAAAAAATTAAAAATAATTAATGAATTAATTTCGTCCTTGTAAATCTTTCATCTTGACATCTTTTAGTCAGAGAATGTGCACGCTTCATCTCCTCGGGATGCGTTGAGGAGGAGGAGGAGGAGGAAAAGGAGGTGAGGATAAAGAAGACGAGGGGGGGGCGAAAGGCTGAAGGGGGAGGGACGAGTAAACAGGCGCTAATTAAGAGCAGAATATTCGCCATCATTGCACTTTTTTGCCTCGCAAATGGACCACTTCTGAGGATGTTTTTTTTTCCTTTTTTCACACCTCCTCCTCCCCTCAACACACACACATGCACGCTAATTTTAGCACGTCACTGCATGTGTGTGCGTGTGTTTGAGAGGCCCTGAGCGTCTTTAACGCCAATTAGGAGAAAGGCCACAAGTGCGAGAGAGCCCAGTGATCACGGCAACCATGACAGCCAGGAACACAATATCTGGAAGTCGTCATTATTAGCATGATTATTTTATTAGTTATTCTCGTAGTGGTCGTAGCAGATGAGGAGGATTCAAGCAATGAATGTTGAACTATTTATTATTTATGGAATTAAATCCTCCAAAGGCGAAACGCTCGTCTCGAAAATCGTCTTTCCCCCATTGTGATGGAAATTCGATTCATCTGTTCCAAGTGCCCCAAAAATGTCAACGTAAACAATTTGGTGATAGAGTGGTCGTCTCCCAAACCAGAAGTTGTGGGTTTGATCCCCCGCCCTTGTGTCCATGTTGAAGTGTCCTTGAGCAAGATAAAAAAAAAAAAACAAGTTGCTCCGTATGCGTCAACAGGAGATCAATGCCATGTCAGGTTGAAACACTTCGAGGGCCTTAAAAGGTGAAAAAAAATGCAATACAAGTCAAAGATAAAGGTGACTTGACTTGACTTGACCATTTGTGGAGGAGTGACTTGACTTGACTTGACTTGACTTGACTAGACCATTTGTGAAGTGACTTGACCATTTGTGGAGGAGTGACTTGACTTGACTTGACTTGACTTGACTAGACCATTTGTGAAGTGACTTGACCATTTGTGGAGGAGTGACTTGACTTGACTTGACTTGACTAAACCATTTGTGAAGTGACTTGACCATTTGTGGAGTGACTTGA